>NC_068448.1:10237767-10292767 GCF_023373465.1 Oncorhynchus keta | reverse complement strand
CACACACACACACACACACACACACACACACACACACACACACACACACACACACAGGGATACTGCTATGCCTTGTCTTCAAGCTCTCAGCAATTCACCCTGCGGAACTACAGCGCTAGCAGAGAAGCTAGCCCACTGGCTTTATTTCAGTGCTTATCCTTATTTCAGTGCTTATCCTATGCAAAATGCTAACAGTGCTAGGCTACATGATAAACCCTGGGCACTTTTGTGGCTAATGCCGTTCCAGAACGAACCAACACCGGCAAGCTAATAGAGAGTGAGCATGAAATGGAAGGATGGATAGATGGAGGGTTGGATGGATGGATGGTCCCCTCCCTCCTCAGTGCAGCGGTAATGAAATGATAGATACCCAAAGCGAGCTGGCCAGAAGTGAAGGGATGACCTCACAGGCACCTAATCACCGCGGAGGGAGAACTCAGTTGCTAATGTGACCATTAGCATTCTGCTCTGCCGGAAAAACTAACGCAGTGAGGGGAGGGAGAAAAGACTGATGAAGAATGGAACAAACAGAATACATCTCCTCCTTCTTCATTTTTGGCCCCATTTGACAAAATTACTGCCGACAAACTCCTGAATCGAACACTCCACTCTTGTGATGTTGTTTGGTGGAGACTGATTTTCATTTGTATCAAGCTCTGGGTGAATGGAGTTAGCTTGGTTACTTCAATGCTACGTTTTTGGGGGACTTTTATTGAATGAAGTTAGCTTCAACGCTACGCTAGCTGGTTGTGTGTATTTTGGTACGTTCCACCTGCAGGGATGTCAAATGCCATTGTTGTTTTATTCCTCATACCCGTGCGCCAGGCCGGCAGAAGTTCAAAGGTCATGGAGGTTGCTGATGCCAGAGTTTGCTTCGGTGGAGTGTCCCAGCTACCCCGTGTTCCCCTGCCCCCAAACAGTGGGCCGCCTGTGTGGGCGTGTCATGTGACCTGAGTGGGGTGATCGGCCAGTGGACTAACAGCAGCAGGGCCAGGCGGGGACTAACGGTCCTTTAAAAAGAGACAGAGAGCGCACACGCTTTGTCACTGCCGCACAACCCCCAACACACACACACAAAATGACTGGTGACTAGGTGGATGTGGAAAAGAGAGGGAGAGAGTGGCTGATCCCCACCCCAGCCCCACCCCCACCCCCCCCCCCCCACACACCAAAGACCCCATGCACCTTAACGCTCACATGCTGAAATGCGACACCCCCCCCTCTACTTCCTCCTCCTGTCTGACTAAGCAGAGTCAGGCTCAATAAGTCGGTGCTGCTGCTCGTCTGTGGTGTCTCACTGTCACTCTTCCCCCTTCCTGGCAGCTGCTAGTCTGTGGTGTCTCACTGTCTCTGTTCCCCCTTCCTGGCAGCTGCTAGTCTGTGGTGTCTCACTGTCACTCTTCCCCCTTCCTGGCAGCTGCTAGTCTGTGGTGTCTCACTGTCTCTGTTCCCCCTTCCTGGCAGCTGCTAGTCTGTGGTGTCTCACTGTCACTCTTCCCCCTTCCTGGCAGCTGCTCATCTGTGGTGTCTCACTGTCTCTGTTCCCCCTTCCTGGCAGCTGCTAGTCTGTGGTGTCTCACTGTCACTCTTCCCCCTTCCTGGCAGCTGCTAGTCTGTGGTGTCTCACTGTCACTCTTCCTCCTTCCTGGCAGCTGCTAGTCTGTGGTGTCTCACTGTCACTCTTCCCTCTTCCTGGCAGCTGCTCGTCTGTGGTGTCTCACTGTCACTCTTCCCCCTTCCTGGCAGCTGCTAGTCTGTGGTGTCTCACTGTCTCTGTTCCCCTTTCCTGGCAGCTGCTAGTCTGTGGTGTCTCACTGTCACTCTTCCCCCTTCCTGGCAGCTGCTCATCTGTGGTGTCTCACTGTCACTCTTCCCCCTTCCTGGCAGCTGCTAGTCTGTGGCGTCTCACTGTCTCTGTTCCCCCTTCCTGGCAGCTGCTAGTCTGTGGTGTTTCACTGTCTCTCTTCCCCCTTCCTGGCAGCTGCTAGTCTGTGGTGTCTCACTGTCTTTCTTCCCCCTTCCTGGCAGCTGCTAGTCTGTGGTGTTTCACTGTCTCTCTTCCCCCTTCCTGGCAGCTGCTAGTCTGTGGTGTCTCACTGTCTTTCTTCCCCCTTCCTGGCAGCTGCTAGTCTGTGGTGTCTCACTGTCTCTCTTCCCCTTTCCTGGCAGCTGCTAGTCTGTGGTGTCTCACTGTCTCTCTTCCCCCTCCTGGCAGTGGGGGAACAGAGACGCTGGTTTTGATGTAACACCACAGTGATTTCCTGTGCGACTGTGATACACCCAGGGTTGTTGTGACTCTGCTTTTGACAGTCACTCAGGGAGTGTCACCTCTCCTGCATTTCATCAACTGTCTTCAACTGTCTACTAGCTACTCCAAGCTTGGTGTGTTCCCAGGCAAGCTGGATTGTGAGTAAAGCATAGGCCTGTCACACATCTCTAGACTACAGGACATAGTACTAGAGGCCTCAATCGTTCATTGAATGTTACCCAGATATTATTGTTCTTCAATTTGCCCCTCCTCTTGTTTCTCTCATTTCCCCCCTCCCTTCTCTCTCATTCTCTCTCTTTTTCCATCCTCTCTTTATCTCTACCCCATTCCCCCTCTCCTCCCAGTTGATACTTGGCCACTCTGAGCCCTTGTGATCTTGCCTTTGTGCTAAGACCCTCTCCCGCCCAGGGTTCAAGTCATTTGGAACAAAATGTCCGGGGCTGAGGTGGAAAGGGCCAGCATGTGCTGGTCACCCCGGCTTGTTTGAGGCTCCCCAGCACCCGGCCTAAACTAAAGCACCTTTGTACCTGGCCTCACAAAGATAGCCCTCCCAAAACAAAACAAACATCAGGGTTTTTGGACAGGGTGCCTGCCTGCCTGTGCAACAGGACTGTCAAAGTTACAATTAAAACTGTAAATAGTAAGAGGTTGCTGGAGAAAGGACTGTTTCCCCGTTCCCCTCATGACCTACTAAGTCATGATGACCAAGCAACAGGGCAAATGAGGCTTCCTCTTGAGAGGGAGCCGAGGCTGGGCTAAGAACACAACTATTCCATGTCTATTTTTTAACGAGGCATTATATACTCAGTGCGTGTGCGTCTGTCTGCGCACGGGTGTGGGCCTGTGTGTCGACAGTGGCGCTGTCTGGTGAGCTTTGAACCCTTGCTCGTGGCTTTGGCCAGGTCTACAGTAGTAAACAGGACGTAGATAAATGTTTATTTAGCCTTTGATAACCACACAGTAGAGACCTGCGGGCACAGACAGAGATCATTGCAGCGCAGTTGGCATTTGTCATCCTGCGGGTGGTCAAACAGACCATTTTTTGGGGGGGGGATCCCGCAGATTATTTGCAAACAATCGTCTTTCTGCTTAGCATGCGTTATCCAACCTATTGTATTAAAAACACCTCTCTGTCACTGTGCCGCATTACTCACACACTCAGCATTCTGTTCTCCAAGTTCAGTAGCCTAGCTCTTCTCTCCTAGTTGGGAGTGCCAGATCAAGTATCCTAAAAGGTAGGTTGTATCCTATAAGGTAGGTTGTATCCTATAAGGTAGGTTGTATCCTATAAGGTAGGTTGTATCCTATAAGGTAGGTTGTATCCTATAAGGTAGGTTGTATCCTATAAGGTAGGTTGTATCCTATAAGGTAGGTTGTATCCTAAAATGTAGGTTGTATCCTATAAGGTAGGTTGTATCCTAAAAGGTAGGTTGTATCCTAAAAGGTAGGTTGTATCCTATAAGGTAGGTTGTATCCTATAAGGTAGGTTGTATCCTAAAAGGTAGGTTGTATCCTATAAGGTAGGTTGTATCCTATAAGGTAGGTTGTATCCTAAAATGTAGGTTGTATCCTATAAGGTAGGTTGTATCCTAAAAGGTAGGTTGTATCCTAAAAGGTAGGTTGTATCCTATAAGGTAGGTTGTATCCTATAAGGTAGGTTGTATCATATAAGGTAGGTTGTATCCTATAAGGTAGGTTGTATCCTAAAAGGTAGGTTGTATCCTATAAGGTAGGTTGTATCCTATAAGGTAGGTTGTATCCTAAAATGTAGGTTGTATCCTAAAATGTAGGTTGTATCCTAAAAGGTAGGTTGTATCCTAAAAGGTAGGTTGTATCCTATAAGGTAGGTTGTATCCTATAAGGTAGGTTGTATCCTATAAGGTAGGTTGTATCCTAAAATGTAGGTTGTATCCTAAAAGGTAGATTGTATCCTAAAAGGTAGGTTGTATCCGAAAAGGTAGGTTGTATCCTATAAGGTAGGTTGTATCCTAAAAGGTAGGTTGTATCCTATAAGGTAGGTTGTATCCTAAAAGGTAGGTTGTATCCTATAATGTAGGTTGTATCCTAAAAGGTAGGTTGTATCCTATAAGGTAGGTTGTATCCTATAAGGTAGGTTGTATCCTACAAGGTAGGTTGTATCCTAAAAGGTAGGTTGTATCCTATAAGGTAGGTTGTATCCTATAAGGTAGGTTGTATCCTATAAGGTAGGTTGTATCCTAAAAGGTAGGTTGTATCCTAAAAGGTAGGTTGTATCCTAAAAGGTAGGTTGTATCCTATAAGGTAGGTTGTATCCTAAAAGGTAGGTTGTATCCTATGAGGTAGGTTGTATCCTAAAAGGTAGGTTGTATCCTATAAGGTAGGTTGTATCCTAAAAGGTAGGTTGTATCCTATAAGGTAGGTTGTATCCTATAAGGTAGGTTGTATCCTATAAGGTAGGTTGTATCCTAAAAGGTAGGCTGTATCCTATAAGGTAGGTTGTATCCTAAAAGCTAGGTTGTATCCTAAAAGGTAGGCTGTATCCTATAAGGTAGGTTGTATCCTATAAGGTAGGTTGTATCCTATAAGGTAGGTTGTATCCTATAAGGTCGGTTGTATCCTAAAAGGTAGGTTGTATCCTATAAGGTAGGTTGTATCCTAAAAGCTAGGTTGTATCCTAAAAGGTAGGCTGTATCCTATAAGGTAGGTTGTATCCTATAAGGTAGGTTGTATCCTATAAGGTAGGTTGTATCCTATAAGGTCGGTTGTATCCTAAAAGGTAGGCTGTATCCTATATGCAAAAGGTAGTGTCCACTCATCATTCTTGTTGCTTCAAGTTCAGTAGTCTCCTAGTTGAGTTTGCCACATCAGGTGTGCTTGTCGAGGAACCTATATGTATGGGCGGAGAAGCACAAGGCAGTCATCTTTCCAAGAAAATGTACTTCCTAAAATATGATCAGGCTATAGTTTACTACATTACCTTGAAATACATGTTTATCACTCTATATTTGTCCATCTGAAAACCTTCCCGCTCCTAAAAGGTAAACTATATACAAGATATAGATACTTTACTGCTGGGCAACCAAGGCTGGTGGTGTGTGTTTATGGTAGAGCAAGGTGACTCTGATGTGACGAATAAGCTAGATTAACATCATCACAATTCATCAAAATAAATCTCGACAATGCATCAAGTCCACAAAGTGCTGTGTCCCGGGAGTAGCCGGAGGGAGTTCAATGTTCTGACTGCTGCGGGGAAATGTTTATTTTTTTTAAACGTTCCGTTTTTTTGGGGGGTTAATGACCTGTAGCGCGTTACCAGAGGGGAGGGGCTGGAAGAGGTAATTGGCTGGATGGGATATGCAAAACGTAGCTCAAGAGAAAGTGCAATTGTCCGCTCTCTCTCTCCAGCTTCGCTCTCTTCAAACTTCGTCTAGCCTGTTGGCTGGTATAGCCCAGTAATACAGATAGCTTAATATAATGGGCCACGTGAGAATCTATGGTAATTTAACCTATTTCTTAGGCTATTTTGGCACATTTTGATATTGTCTTGAGGGTGCAAAGTTGCTGGGACCATGGCTGGCAAGCGAGCTGCATCACAGACGCCTAAAATAGCATTTTAGGAACTGCGGTTGTGTCCAGGACCAGTTCTTGCGGGTGCGGGTGGGAGTCAGACAGAAAGCCAACAGGTGCGGTATGAAAGAAAAGCTACGAGTGCGGTTGGGAGCGGGAGGAAAAAAAACCTGTCCTCTACCCCCCAGTCTCTGGTACAGGAGGGGCGTCTGGTAATATTGCCTATGTGTAACATTGTCCAGTCACTCAAACTCCCTTTCAGCCTTATAGTTATAACTGCAAAACCTCCCATAAGCCTATAGAAGTACAATGACATTGATGACATTGATGACAGCTAGGCTATATATACGGCTAAATAAGGCTATATACACGGCTATATACAAGCTATATACACGGCTATATACAAGCTATATACAAGGCTATATACACAGCTATATACAAGGCTATATACAAGCTATATACAAGGCTATATACACACGCCTATATACAAGCTATATACACGGCTATATACAAGCTATATACAAGGCTATATACACAGCTATATACAAGCTATATACACGGCAATATACACTGCTATATACAAGTCTATATACACGGCTATATACAAGGCTATATACGGTTATATACAAGGCTATATACACGGCTATATACAAGGCTATATATGGTTATATACAATGCTATATACACGGCTATATACGGTTATATACAAGGCTATATACAATGCTATATACATGGCTATATACAAGGCTATATACGGTTATATACACGACTATATACACAGTTATATACACGGCTATATACAAGGCTATATATGGTTATATACAAGGCTATATACAAGGCTATATACGGTTATATACAATGCTATATACACGGCTATATATGGTTATATACAAGGCTATATACGGTTATATACAATGCTATATACTCGGCTATATACACGGCTATATACAGCTATGCTATATACACAGCAATATACAAGGCTATATACCAGGCTATATATGGTTATATACACAGCTATACACACGGCTAAATACAAGGCTATATACGTTTATATACAACACTATATACAAGGCTATATACACGGCTATATACACAGCTATATACGGCTATATACAAAGCTATATACACGGCTTTATACAGAGCTATATACGGCTATATACAAGGCTACATACAAGACTATATACACGGCTATATACACGGCTATATACAAGGCTATATACGGCTATGCTACATACAAGGCTATATTCGGTTATATACAAGGCTATATTCGGTTATATACAAGGCTATATTCGGTTATATACAAGGCTATATTCGGCTATGCTATATACAAGGCTATATACACAGCTATATACAAGGCTATATGTACGGCTATATACAAGGCTATATATACGGCTATATATACAATATTGCTACAATTGGAGGAACTCCCATTGGAAGGGTGCATTTAGGCTTGACCTTAAGATCAATGACCCACAGTTCATTATAGAACTATAGTGCTGCAGTGCAGTGGGTGCATCCCAACTGGTAACCTATTCACTATGTAGTGCACTGCCTTTGACCAGTGCACTATATCCCCATTCCCTATGTAGTGCACTACGTTTGACGAGTTGCCATTTGGGACGCAGAGTGTGTCCTCTGCTTAGAGAGAGCTTTCAGTACAGGGCTCCAGGGCAGCTGATCACACCAGCCAGGTTGGCAGAGGATTTCTATTTCAGGCTATTAGTTTGATGGGGTGGTGCAGACAGTCAGACACCTCTATGGAGGATGGGGGAGGGATGAGGGAGTGAAGGAGGGATGAAGGAGGGGGGGTGTGATAATGGATTTAGTTTAACGTGTGTGCCAAGGTGCTAGACAGCGGTAGTCCTCTGTGACAAGCTCCCTCCCTCCCTCCCTGTCTGTCTCTCTTTCTCTCTCTCTCACTCTCTGTCGCTCTCTCTGTCACTCTTTCTATCTGTCTGTCTTTCTCTCCCTTTATTTCCACCTCTCTCTCTCTATCTCTCTTTAACTCTCTGAGTGGAGACTGCGCTTAGTGACAGCTCAAGCATTAAGGGACAGGCAGTCTTGTGTGACAAACTGTACTTCACCACTCTCTCTCTCTCTCTCTCTCTCTCGTGCTTTGAGAGAGCTGGAGCATTAAGGGAGAGGCAGCAGACTGTGTGTGTGTCTAACGCGCCGCCCCCGCGCATGCTTGGCCCCACATTATCCCAAATGTCGCTGTGATTGGAGCGCTAATGTGGTTGCTAAGCAAATCTGCCCTTCCTGTGCTTATTACTGTAAGAATGGTTCGGCAGCTTCCTGGCTGGTGGGTTGGACTGGAGCGGAGTGTGCCGGTGTGCTAACGACACACACACACACACACACACACACACACACACACACACACACACACACACACACACACACACACACACACACACACACACACACACACACACACACACACACACACACACACACACACACACACACATGCACTGTATGTAGAGTAAGTGAATGCACATACGAAGGCGAACACACACACACACACACACACGGCTACCTGCAGGCTGAGCAAGCTGTGTCTGTATGCCTGTCTGTTTTCCCAGGCCTCAGGAAGAAGTCAGTCAGTCTCTGTCTGTCTCTTCTGTGCTGCAGAAGCCATGGCCCTCCAGGGAGCACAACAGGACAGCGTGGAGTTTCTCAATGAAATCACCCCAGTAATCATTACATAATCACAGGCTAATGCGCTAGTTCCTTTTGCCCATCCCAAAAGGGTAAAGAGAGCCCAGGCTTAGCGTGCTAGCTAAGCTAGCCTATAGATGTAACTGTACCCTGGCTCTCGGCCAAAACTGAGTCTATTTTTGGGTGGCCCAGCCGGTGGAACGTCCTCCTCGACTGTAGAGGAAGTTTTCTCTCAGACGACAAGCCCTGGAACGCTAAATGTATCTTAGCGTAGCCTAGCCCTCTCCCATTTGTTTTCAGCTAGGTTTTCTGTAAGCCGAGCCTGCAGGTGTGGGTCAACTGTTCGTCAGGGAGAGACAGGGGGTGGTGAGGGAGAAGGTGAAAGGGAAGGGTCAGTTCCTCAAGGCCCTTTCATTAAATAGGGCTAGCATTCTGTCAGGAGACCCGAGACGGGCGGTGCAGCAATTAGCATAGCCAGAAGCCAAGAGGTGACGTTATGACGTGAGAGGTGGAGAGCGATTTCCACTTTCAAACAAGTTTGTTTAGGATTGTTTGTGTGTGTGTGTGTGTGTGTGTCGTCTTCTCAGTATTCTCAGTATTGTAGGCTACTTTTTCCATATGCAGCAGTGTGCAGTAGTCTTCTAGAACACAGGTCTTTTCTGTGTACAGTAGTCTTCTAGAACACAGGTATTTTCTGTGTACAGTAGTCTTCTAGAACACAGGTATTTTCTGTGTACAGTAGTCTTCTACTCAGAAGTTTCATAGTTGATATGTAGACTATCCCAGAGCTTCCCATTTCCCTGAGTGCTACGCTCCTACCGGCTTCCATGCAATGCTGCATTCATACACTTTTATCAAAAACGGCTCATACAAAAACAACCTGTACATATATATTTCCATTTGCTTGCACTGCCGGTGACGACACATAAACACACAAAATACATATAGAAACTGATGTCCTCAGGCACGCGCTGTGGGACAGCTTTGTATAACGATGACTCATGTCATGGCGTTATAAGGCTCCTATCATCACCGTCATTAGGATGTTTCTTAAGTTCAGTTTCGAGCCATCTTTATTCGCTTTTCCAAACACAATAGGGCCTGAGAGAGAGAGAGACGATGGGAACGTGTGAATGGCAGGCCACTGACTAGAGAGCTTTACTGTAGCCCAGTTCTATTTGCGAGGGGGGGGTCTTCATTTGTGCCTGCTCTGACCTTATTCTAGTTGGCATCGTGTGCCTGAGTAGAGAGCATCTCTCTCCTCTTTCTCTGTCTTTCTCACTCTTTCTCCCTTCCCCACTCCGTAGCTGCATTACAGTGTGGCGTAGTGACCCTGCAGCACAGCTCAGTCTAACACATTCCCAGCCTGGCCTAGCACGCTCCCCTCAGTAGCACTGAGCTGCTACTTACAGTGCAGGCTAACTGGGTGGCATAGCCTATACAGTATATCTACCCTGTAATATGGCAGTACGGATATCGTCTGTTTTATAGCAATAGACAATATTAGAACCCCTTTGCCTCCAGAATAGAATTCCTCAGGGCATGGATTCTACAAGGTTTTGGGAATGTTTGTTTCTTCAATTGGTGTCAAGGGACCTAACGTGGGGCAGGAAAACCTTCTCCACACCAGTACAGCACCTCCACCAGCCTCTACCAGGCAGGATGGGTCCATGGACTAATGCTGCTTACACCAAATCCTGACTGACCTCCGTGTGATGCAACAGGAACCGCGATGTACCTCAATGGACTGTAAAGGAAATCACACTACAAAACTCTCATGCACTTAAGGAAATGACGAATATTATGGATATATTGGAAGTTGTGGATATATGGAGGTTTATGTAATCTGACCTAGTGAGATATACATGGTGGAGGTTCAATCAAGCTTGTTGTCTTTTCTACTTGCTTATGTCATTTCCGCTGGCACCAAAAGTTAAGGGGACAGAATGTTGATAGGGGACAGAATGCACTCGGAACATCAAATAATTGGTTTACACATTTCTCTTAAATAATTTCCATGAGGTGAGGATATTGGAAATGTAATCAAGGTCTACTGGATGACATTTTGTTTTAACCAAGACAGAATAAAGTATTGCTGACTTTTTCCTAGATAACATAGGTACAGCAGATCCCCTTATAGTAGGGGACGCTTTTAAATGCGCCTTTGGAGGCCATCAATACAGTACTCATGTTGTCACGCTTTGGTCATTGTATTTTGTGTTTTCGTTATATATTTGGTCAGGCCAGGGTGTGACATGGGTTTATGTTATTGTATTTTCGTATTGGGGTTTGTAGTATTTGGGATCGCGGCTGATTAGGGGTGTTGTATAGGCTTGGCTGCCTGAGGCGGTTCTCAATCAGAGTCAGGTGATTCTCGTTGTATCTGATTGGGAACCGTATTTAGGTACCCTGGTTTCGCTTTGTATTTCGTGGGTGATTGTTCCTATCTCTGTGTAGTTTCACCAGATAGGCTGTAATTAGATTTCACGTTCCGTTTGTTGTTTTGTATTTGTACAAGTTATTTCATGTGTCACTTTCTTCATTAAAGTCATGAGTAACCACCACGCTGCATTTCGGTCCGACTCTCTTTCAACAAACGAAGAACGCCGTTACACATGTTTGAAATAAAATAAAACAAAACAACTTATGTCAAAAGACTTCATCTTAAAAATAGACATAGAGGAACTAACAGTACAGTTAGATAGCAATAAAAAACTGTACCATAGAGGCATAGAATAAGTTAGAGGAAAAACAAAATGGAATGGAGGAACTTATTCAAGAAAGATCCAGTGTAATATATTATAAAAAATGAGGCGAACTGGATGGAATATGTGGAAAAATGCACAAAATCTTCAACATAGAAATGCTACCAAAAATAATGTACATAAACTTGTTACATATGATGGTGTCATCCATGATTCATAAAACTATATTTGGAAAGAGGTAGCAAAGTACTTTAAGCATATGTTTTCATCTCTGTCTCTTCCAGCTCCACTGACTGAAGTTAATTTAAAAAATGTTTTTATATTAATAGTGTCATGTTAACAGCTATACAGAAATACTAATTTGAAGGCCTAATTACAGAGGGACCTAACGTGTGCCAGGAAAACCTTCTCCACACCAGTACAACACCTCCACCAGCCTCTACCAGGCAGGATGGGTCCAATTTCTAGATGCAATTAAAGTATGGGAAAACCAGTTCAGGCATATCAAATATTTTTCAATGTACTTAAAGGTTCATAATTACCATGTTTTAACCACTCCTTTACAAATGGTAGACTATCAGATACTCAGCAAGAAGGTCTGATTTCACTATGACTACAACAAGACCCAGGTGGTAAATATAAAGATTCAGTCCACCTAAAAAACTGGAGGGCCCTTACACTTCAGTGTTGTGATGCCAACGTCCTAGCAAAATGCATAGAGCATAGAATTAAAAAGGTATGGTCGGATATTATTAATCCTAATCATTTTTTTACATGGACGATACATTGGCAATTATTTAAGACAAGTACTGGAAACAATATAACACTATGAAAAATGTGTATTCATAGCTGACTTTGAAAAGGTCTTTCATAAAGTACGACTGGAATTTTTTAAATAAATGCCTGGACTATTTTAATTTTGGAGAATCTCTTATACAATGGGTTAAAGTTATATATAGTAACCCTAGGTGTAAAATAGTAAATAATGGCTACTTTTCAGAAAGTTTTAAAAAATCAAGAGGAGTGAAACAAGGTTGTCCACTATCGGCATATGTATTTATTATGGCGATCTAAATGTTAGCTATTAAAATCAGATCCAACAGTAATATCAATGGGCTAGAAGTCCAGGGCTTTAAAACAAAGCTGTCATTGTATGGTGATGATTCATGTTTTCTTTTAAATCCATAATTTGGATCCCTCCAAAGCCTCATAGATGATCTACGTCCTTTTGTAACCCTTTGTAAAACCTAATTATAATAAGTGCACTATATTTCGTAGGGTGCACATATTACGTAACGTTTACATTACCGCGTAGTTTAACAATAGAATGGCCTGACAGTGAAGTGGACATACTTTGTATTCATATCCGAAAGAAAGAAATGATCTCACTATAATACATTTGAATAGAACATTTGCCAAATTAGATGTGATTTTGTAACCATGGAAAGGAAATTAGATGTGATTTTGTAACCATGGAAAGGACACCACCTGTCTATTTGTGGGAAAATCGCCTTGATGAATTCTTTAGTCATATCCCACTTTACCCATTTACTTATGGCCCTGCCTTCACCTAATGACTTGTTTTTTAAATGATATGACCAAAACATATTCCACTTGATTTGGAACAGGTTTATGAACTGATTTTCAATTATAATTATTATATGAAATTCTTTCAACCAATAGAATGTTATACAGTGCATTCAGAAAGTATTCAGACCCCTTGACTTTTTCCACATTTTATTAGGTTACAGCCTAATTCTAAAATGTATTAAATTGTTTTTTCCCCCTCATCAATCTGCATACATTACCCCATAATGACAAAGCAAAAACAGGTTTTTAGAAATGTTTGCTAATATATAATAAATATCACATTTACATAAGTATTCAGACCCTTTACTCAGTACTTTGTCGAAGCACTTTTGGCAGCAATTACAGCCTCGAGTCATCTTGGGTATAACGCTACAAGCTTGGCACACCTGTATTTATTTATTCTCTGCAGATTCTCTCAAGCTCTGTCAGGTTGGATGGGGAGCATTTCTGCACAGCTATTTTCAGGTCTCTCCAAAGATGTTTGATCGGGTTCAAGTCTGGGCTCTGGCTGGGCCACTCAGGGACATTCAGAGACTTGTCCCGAAGTTACTCCGGCGTTGTCTTGGCTGTGTTCTTAGGGTCGTTGTCCTGTTGGAAGGTGAACCTTCGCCCCAGTCTGAAGTCCTGAGCGCTCTGGAGCAGGTTTTCATCAAGGATCTCTCTGTATATACAGGCTGTTACATAACAAAATGTGAAGGGGCCAAGGGATCTGAGTACTTTCCGGAGGCACTGTATATATGGGGGATGCAAGCATCCCAGCTCTGCAGATTTGGCTGTGAAGAGACAGAACCATTAGATCAATTGTTTTGGCACTGCCCATATGTAGCTTGTTTTTGGTCGCAGGTTCAGGAATGGCTGAACAATGCTGGGTGATTTGAAAAGTCATAGTCAATCGATCAATAATATAATAATACTCTTAGCAAAAACATCTACCTTTAATTTACGATCTGTAGAAACTATAGGAATAGAAAGGTTCAAAACGTTTGTGAAACTTCACATTACAGTGGAAAAATGTATGGCAGCTAGAAAACTGGATGGTTTTCAGAGATAGATGGGATGGGTTGAGGGTTGCTGAAGGGTTGGACTAAAAACAAAAAAGAAAACGAATGTAAAATATACTGTCCGTAAAATGTATGTTATTATGTATCAGCTGGAATTAGAAGCCTAAGTGTTGTTGTTTATTAGTTTACTCCATTTAGAGGAGGGGTGGTAGGGTTAGGGGAATATAATAAAAAGGGAAAATATATTTAAACAAAAATAAACAGTATATTTAATATATATATATATATATATACAAACAAATATATATTTGGGGGATTGTAAATAATGTACCCACTGGGGCTGATAGGAGTGGAACCCGGTGTGATCGTCTGCTGCAATAGCCCATCCCTAGACACTGCTGTGCGTGAAAAGCCCAGGTGGGCGGCCGGCCTGTGGCGTGCCTGGCATTCACAGCTCAAATATTTTTGCCCATTCTAATATTTAATTGAACAATAACTGAATGCCTCAATGCCTGTCTGCTGGCTTTATATAGCAAGCCACGGCCATGTGATTCACTGTCTGTTGGAGCAATCAATTTTAGTGAATGGGGCGGTGTACCTAATAAACTGACCATTGAGTGTATAATGATACAAAAGGACAATTATACTGAACAAAAATATAAAGGCAACAAGTAAAGTGTCTGTCCCATTTGTTTTATGAGCTGAAAAAAAAGATCCCAGAAATGTTCCATACAAACTAAAAGTGTATTTCTCTAAAGTTTTGTGCACAAATTAGTTTACATCCCAGTTAGAGCATTTTTCCTTTGCCAAGATATTCCATCCACCTGACAGGAGTGGCATATCAGAAAGATGATTAAACAGCATGATCATTACACATGTGCACCTTGTGCTGGGGACAATAAAAGGCCTCTCTAAAATGTGCAGATTTGTCACACAGCACAATGCCACAGATGTCTCAAGTTTTGAGGGAGCATGGAATTGGCATGCTGACTGCAGGAATGTCCACCAAAGATGTTTTCAGAGAATTTTATGTTCATTTCTCTACCATAAGCCACCTCCGACATCGTTTTAGAGAATTTGGCAGTACATCCAACCGGCCTCACAAACGCAGACCACCTGTAACCACGCCAACCCAGGACCTCCACATCTGGATTCTTCATCATCTGAGGGGGGGAGGGGGTTGTTGAGGAGTATTTCTATTTTTCTAACCCTTAAAAAAGAGCCAGCCTCGTTGTGCTTGAATTAGCGCTAAGCGATATTAACATCCCTAGGAACCTGGCAAGGAGGGAGAGAAGAGAGGAGGTAGAGAGAGGACAGCGGTCCACCACCAAGTAGAGAGAGAGAGAGAGAGAGAGAGAGAGAGAGAGAGAGAGAGAGAGAGAGAGAGAGACAGAGAGAGAGAGTCTGTGGCGAGAGAGACAGAGAGAGAGAGAGAGAGAGAGAGAGAGAGAGAGAGAGAGAGAGAGAGATCTCTTGAGTAGTAGAGAGAGAATCTCTCAGAGACAGGGAGAGAGAGACAGGAGAGAGAGACAGGGAGAGAGAGAGAGAGAGAGAGAGAGAGAGAGACAGAGAGAGAAAGAGAGAGAGAGAGAGAGACAGAGAGAGAGAGAGAGAGAGAGAGAGAGGAGGTAGAGAGAGACAGCGGTCTACCACCACGTCCTACAGTATATCTGGTAACAACTCCCAAGCGGCTTTTCAGATTAGCACAAACTAGGTAATCGGCCGGCCCCACGGCACGAAGAGGATAATCAGCTGCAGAGTGCCCACAATTTATATCCACCACTTTGTTGATTGTGTCATGCTAGTTGCAGTGTGTGTGTGTGTGTGTGTGTTTGTGTTCATTATTGTGTTTCTTTATTTGGAGTAGTCTCTGTTTGTAGATGTGTGTGAATGAATGAATGACTGAGTGACCGAGTGTGTGTGTGTGTGTGTGTGTATGTGTGCGTATGTGTGTATCGGCTGGTGCTCTCGCCTCTCTCGTGGCCTTTACCTAACTTGCGGTGGCAGGCGTGACTCGCATTGAGACAGTGTGAAGACACCGGGAGAAAGAAAGAAAGAAATAGAGAGACAGAGAGAGAGAGAGAGAGAGAGAGAGAGAGAGAGAAAAAGAGCGATAGCGATGCACAGGAAACGTGGCAGTGTAGCGTTCTCGCTCTGACACATGAGAGGAGCTGAAACAGGGGAAATGGGGTTTGTTTCATTACACAAGCTTATCTGGCCAGAGTGAAATGAAGTTTCCATTGAGTCCTCTTTCAACAGCAGCCCGAAACTAACTGCATTAGACAGCTGATTACCTGCAACTACAGAATTATCTGTGTGTGTGTGTGTGTGTGTGTGTGTGTGTGTGTGTGTGTGTGTGTGTGTGTGTGTGTGTGTGTGTGTGTGTGTGTGTGTGTGTGTGTGTGTGTGTGTGTGTGTGTGTGTGTGTGTGTGTGTGTGTGTGTGTGTGTGTGTGTGTGTGTGTGTGTGTGTGTGTGTGTGCGCGTGTGTGTGTGTGTGAGAGTGGGTGTGTGAGTGGTTGTGTGGCCGTGTCCGTGCACAACAGGGTTTATTATGTCACAATATTATGTATAGTTTCAAGAGGTTAGAAAACAAAAATATATCAACCCCTCTCCTCGTCTGCCATTTTGGAGCCTTGTGAGCTCCAGTGGCTCATTAGCAGGCAGTAGACAGTAGAAACTGAAACACAGGATAAGGTAGGGGGGGTGGCACGTATCAACGCCCATTCAGTTTAAGCATAGTCGGCTGTTTCAGAAGAGTGTAAAATAGCTGAATGAAATGATTGTGAAAAAAATACATGTTTGGCAGGTCACGTGGATGAGATTATACTGTGTTCAATGGGAAAGGGAATCTTCTGTTTGTGTAGCAGCAGAGCTGTGTTTGATATGGGGGGGGGGTTGGAAAAAGTGAGAGTAGAAAGTTCTGGCAGATAAGTGGTTTTCTGGTTCCAATGAGCCCCCCTCCATGTTTCAGCCCCTCATGTGTTTCCTATCAGGCAGTAAGATACACATGACATCAGTGCCTGAGCACAAGAGGGGTGTGTGTGAGGGGTAGGCAGGGGGCTGGCAGAGATGCCAGTCCTGCTTTCCAGATGTCATCAAAAAAGGAGGGAAACTAGGACTGGGGAGAATGGAAAAAAAGGACTTTAGCAAATATTTATCTCAAGGCAACAATTTTTTTACTGATTGGCTTTGGCTCCAGTGACAGTTCACTCATTGGCTTGTTACAGTGTTGCAGGGTGTCACACAGATAAGTCATCACAACGCCTCTCCTTAGTTTACCCCCCCACGCCTCTCCTAACTCCTAACGCCTCTGCGAAGCTTCCAGTTCCACCATCCTCTGGAGGCGACCCAAGGTTTCTGTCCCTGTTATTCAACCTGACCCTCTCCTGAACCCTGAGGTCCCCTGGCTCCCCCAGCCCGGCCGTTAAGGAGGCTGTGACTGGAGTCATTAAAAGACATTTGGCGTCACTAAGCTTTAAGTGTCCCTCCCTTGATTACTTCTCAAGATAGTGTTAAAGAGCCAGTATACATTTCTAAAGAAACAGCCAGACACCCCCAACCCCCTCCTATCCTTTCCCTCCCCTCTTTAAAAAAATAGTTTACCATGGTCTAGACCATAAACCTCGTCGGGGGGGGGGGGCCTTGAGGGTCGTGAACCCTCCACGACACCCAGGGTTCTTGTATTGCTTATCTAATCAAGCATCATCACGAGGGTCACTGATAAGGTGTCAGCCAAAGGAGTAGACAACATATTTCAGTGCCATCGACAATCATGTGTACGTGGCTATTAAGAGTTTGACTGTGGATCACAGACTGGATATGCCACCAATCCTATTGTCCAATTGTCCCTGGATCAAATCAGGATAATATCATGTCTGTATAATATTATGATTCCAGAATTCACCTGGCCTGGCCACTTGTGCTTGGAGAATCAGTCTAATATCATGTCTGTATAATATTATGATTCCAGAATTAACCTGGCCTGGCCACTTGTGCTTGGAGAATCAGTCTAATATCATGTCTGTATAATATTATGATTCCAGAATTAACCTGGCCTGGCCACTTGTGCTTGGAGAATCAGTCTAATATCATGTCTGTATAATATTATGATTCCAGAATTAACCTGGCCTGGCCACTTGTGCTTGGAGAATCAGTCTAATATCATGTCTGTATAATATTATGATTCCAGAATTCACCTGGCCTGGCCACTTGTGCATGGAGAATCAGTCTAATATCATGTCTGTATAATATAATGATTCCATGCCTGGCCACTTGTGCATGGAGAAAACACTACACTCCATGGCTCCACTCTACACCCATTTTATCTTCAGAGAACAGCTCTGGCCAGTGCATGGAGAATCAGTCAAACCATGACTTAAAATGCCTGGCCACGGGAGGGAGAAAACACTTAAAGACAGAGCCATTTGGTCTCCTTGTGTCACTGAACTGGCTGGCTGGCTGGCTGGCTGGCTGACTGGCTGACTGGCTGGCTGGCTGGCTGACTGTCTGGCTGGCTGGCTGGCTGGCTGGCTGGCTGGCTGGCTGGCTGACTGGCGTGATGTGTCTTGCGGTTGGAGCCATGTTGTCTTAGACGCCAGGTTTATATGGTCCCAGGGTCAACTGGTCAATCTTTTACAGGGGTGGAGGCTAGTTCACATGCTGCCCAGGCCCCTCTCAAGCCATCTGGCAGCCAGAAAGCTATCCCAGTAAGCTTGACTTTTGTGCTCTTTCATGGGACGTTTTGGGGGGTGAGAGAGGGAAGGGAGAGAGAGAAGAAGTGAACTCCTGGGTTGCCCCTGCTTGGCTTCTCACCTTATTTCAGAGTTGAACTCAGCTGCACTCCTCCAAACCTGGAAAGTTAAGGGGTTCAAAAGTTCAGATTTGCTCTCTGTTTGTTTTCCAGACATTTTTTGTCTGGGGTGGCGTTGTTCACCGGGGAAAGAGAGGAGGATGTAAAAAGTGTGTCACCAGGTTGTCACGTAGAAGAGTAAAACATGCAACTGACATGAGCTCTAGTCATTATTTATATTATTTGGGGGGCTGTGGAATGGGTGCAGAAGGTTGCGAGGAGTACGAAACATTTCACACTGCTGTCAGTTTCTTTTCTGCTGAAAGAGAGAACTCACAGGAACAGGCGTTCCTCCCCTCTTTCTTCCTCTTCCTCTCTCTCTGCCTTAAAGGGGAATGGAAACACCAGGATTTAGAACGTCAGCTAACTGTAACTGTACATCTCCATATTGACATTGTTGCATCACTGACAGGAGAGAAGATTTTGGAATTTACCGAGTAGCTCCGAGACTGAGAATGAGTTCATAACAGAGAATGAAATCACTTTAGTTAGGGAGTCAATAAACCTACTGAAGCCGTTCATGTTTGAGCCAAATGTTGCCCCAGATCAGAGTTTGTTCTCGTAGCAGTAACAACACACATATGCTAGTTTAATATTAGTGGATTGAATACATATCTTTGCTTATATATATATTTACTTTCTAAAGTGTTTCCATTCCCCTTTACCACCATCCCCTTCATTCTTCACTTGACTAGACCATATACACAGGCAGACAGGAAACATGTTAACACTCAGTATAGCCAGAGGTAGAATATGCAGAAATAGCAGCAGGCCCAATTGAAAGGTCACGCAGAGATAAAGGAAACAGCCCTCTCTTTCCTCGGTTTCCCTCCAAAGATAAGAGAGAAGTAATATGCAGTCAGATAGTCAGATATATGTTTATGTCTTGTGTTGTTTCTGCTGAAAGTGTGTATGTGTGAATTTGTATTTGTGTGTGTTAGTTGAACGTGTGACAGTGTGTTGTGTGTGCTCGGGCTCATGCTCACATTCATGAGAAAAGGTCATTTATGGTGTGAGCCCCACCACCATAGTTGTGGTCCCCCCTCCCTCTCCCCTACTTTATAGAAGGAGATGGGGTCCTTTATATGCAGCGGTTCTCTAAGCAAAATTACTGCCCTTAATGAGCCTGTCTGGAATTTCACTGGCCCTGTTCGCCATGTCACTTTAGCTGACCGCAGGAAAAATAAAACAACTACTGAAAAAGCTGCCGCCCATCAAAGTAGCAGATGCAACAAATAAAATAAAAAAGCCCATCTTTCATGATGTGTGTATGTATTTTATATATGGATTGATCATTGGGATATTTAAGCAATAAGTCACGAGGGGGGTGTGGTATATTGGCCATATACCACAAACCCCCTGAGGTGCCTTATTGCTATTATAAACTGGTAACAAGTGTAATTAGAACAGTAAAAATACATGTTTTGTCATACCCGTGGTATACGGTCTGATATACCACGACTTTCAGCCAATCAGCGTTCAGGGCTTAAACCACCCAGTTTATAATATCATGTAACTAATCTTCTGCTTTTTCGATTTCTTCCCCATGTCTCATTGGCGCTGCCCTTGGTCCTTAATAGGTGAGTGTCTTTCATTGTAATTCTTCTATTTTATACCAAGTCAAGGTTTACATTGGGTCTTTCCTTTAAGTGAGACCGCGACTGTGCTGCCATCCACACACAAAGTAGCCTTACATGTAGGCAGTACACCACATAACACATATTTCCTTCCAAGATGACACACATCATTTCAGGAAGTATTTCACACATCTAAGACCTTATCTGTAAGCTACTGTTCTAAAGGTTGTCAGACAGGAGAGTGTGATGGACACCTCAGTGTACCATCTCAACAGCTGAAACTGATGCAGCCTACCCTTCATTAATTACATTCCCATCTTCTCAAAATTATTTTCTGTGTATGCAGAGCTTTGTGTGATAACGCTCAGTGCTGCTGTTTGGTTGAAGGGAGGTACTAAGTAGAGAGAGCCGTTGTGGTGAGAGGGTTAGGGGTGCCTGCACACCACAGTACTGAAACCACGGCACAGACCGACCTCGGCTTACCAAAACCAAAATGGCCACCAACCACAGTCTCTCCAAAAGAGGAGACCAGTAGGGTTTACCGCGTGGCTCGGGTTATTTTCCACAAGCACTCTGTGGCAAAATATCTCCAAGCAGGGCTGCTTTGATGCAACAGACCCAAAACACACATAAAGGTACTACACAACAAAGTCATGTTTGCTTGATAGTCTGTTGAAGTGAAGATTGTGTACATTTACCCCCCACTCCTCTCTATGTTTCTATTGTTGCAGTATATTGTCGTGAATACAATGCATCATTTTGGAAAGTGCCAGTGTTGGACTGTGCATAGCATCTGTACCATAACATGCTGTCTTGGCTGTAGACGATGGTTGTTCCTGTCCATAACATGCTGTCTTGGCTATAGATGATGGCCTGTCCATAACATGCTGTCTTGGCTATAGCCCTGTCCATAACATGCTGTCTTGGCTGTAGATGATGGTTGTTCCTGTCCATAACATGCTGTCTTGGCTATAGACGATGGCCTGTCCATAACATGCTGTCTTGGCTATAGACGATGGTTGTTCCTGCCCATAACATGCTGTCTTGGCTATAGACGATGGCCTGTCCATAACATGCTGTCTTGGCTATAGACGATGGTTGTTCCTGCCCATAACATGCTGTCTTGGCTATAGATGATGGTTGTTCCTGTCCATAACATGCTGTCTTGGCTGTAGATGATGGTTGTTCCTGCCCATAACATGCTATCTTGGCTATAGACGATGGCCTGTCCATAACATGCTGTCTTGGCTATAGACGATGGTTGTTCCTGCCCATAACATGCTGTCTTGGCTATAGACGATGGCCTGTCCATAACATGCTGTCTTGGCTATAGACGATGGTTGTTCCTGCCCATAACATGCTGTCTTGGCTATAGATGATGGTTGTTCCTGCCCATAACATGCTGTCTTGGCTATAGACGATGGTTGTTCCTGCCCATAACATGCTGTCTTGGCTATAGACGATGGCCTGTCCATAACATGCTGTCTTGGCTATAGATGGTTGTTCCTGCCCATAACATGCTGTCTTGGCTGTAGATGATGGTTGTTCCTGCCCATAACATGCTGTCTTGGCTATAGACGATGGCCTGTCCATAACATGCTGTCTTGGCTATAGATGATGGTTGTTCCTGTCCATAACATGCTGTCTTGGCTGTAGATGATGGTTGTTCCTGCCCATAACATGCTATCTTGGCTATAGACGATGGCCTGTCCATAACATGCTGTCTTGGCTATAGACGATGGTTGTTCCTGCCCATAACATGCTGTCTTGGCTATAGATGGTTGTTCCTGCCCATAACATGCTGTCTTGGCTGTAGATGATGGTTGTTCCTGCCCATAACATGCTGTCTTGGCTATAGATGATGGTTGTTCCTGTCCATAACATGCTGTCTTGGCTGTAGATGATGGTTGTTCCTGCCCATAACATGCTGTCTTGGCTGTAGATGATGGTTGTTCCTGTCCATAACATGCTGTCTTGGCTGTAGATGATGGATGTTCCTGTCCATAACATGCTGTCTTGGCTGTAGATGATGGTTGTTCCTGTCCATAACATGCTGTCTTGGCTGTAGATGATGGTTGTTCCTGCCCATAACATGCTGTCTTGGCTATAGACGATGGCCTGTCCATATTGTGCTCCATTGTGCTTTTATTCAAAACATGACTTGACTTGACGAGAGCTGCATTGCCCCTCAATGTCCGTTCTTGTATTCAGCCAGACAGTACTCACCCAGAGAGTATTCAGCCAGACAGTACTCACCCAGACAGTATTCAGCCAGACAGTATTCAACCAGACAGTACTCATCCAGAGAGTATTCAGCCAGACAGTACTCACCCAGACAGTATTCAGCCAGACAGTATTCAACCAGACAGTACTCACCCAGAGAGTATTCAGCCAGACAGTACTCACCCAGACAGTATTCAGCCAGACAGTATTCAGCCAGACAGTACTCAGCCAGACTGTACTCAGCCAGACAGTACTCAGCCAGACTGTATTCAGCCAGACAGTACTCAGCCAGACAGTACTCAGCCAGACAGTACTCAGCCAGACTGTACTCGGCCAGACAGTACTCAGCCAGACAGTACTCAGCCAGACAGTATTCAGCCAGACCGTACTCAGCCAGACAGTATTCAGCCAGACAGTACTCAGCCAGACTGTATTCAGCCAGACTGTATTCAGCCAGACAATACTCAGCCAGACAGTACTCAGCCAGACAGTATTCAGCCAGACAGTACTCAGTCAGACTGTATTCAGCCAGACTGTATTCAGCCAGAAAATACTCAGCCAGACTATATTCAGCCAGACTGTATTCAGCCAGACAGTACTCAGCCAGACTGTATTCAGCCAGACTATATTCAGCCAGACTGTATTCAGCCAGACTGTATTCAGCCAGACAGTACTCAGCCAGACAGTACACAGCCATACTGTACTCAGCCAGACTGTACTCAACCAGACAGTACTCAGCCAGACTATACTCAGCCAGACAGAATTTCTGTCGACCACAAATCTGCAATTTCTATTTTAACATCAACAAATAACCTTCAGTTCATTACATTTTCATCTCCCAACCTAGGGAGAGAGCCACATCTGTGGGGGGACTAGGGGAAGAGACAAGAACAGTTCAAGGGTTATAAGTGGCCCGGAGGGAGTGGGACTCCGGAGGGGGGCGGGCCATGTGGCGCAGAATGGCCTCCAACATGCATACAAACACCTGGGTTGTTGAAGTGTCATGGTGGGTCTCCCGGCACGGGGGGTGAAAGGACATGTCCTTTAGTTGAGGACACGCCAAGGAGAGACCAGCTGAGAGACGAGAGAGAGAGAGAGAAAGAAAGAGGGGGGGGGGCTTCTCTGGAAGAGGGGAGGTAAAGTTGAAAGATGAGCAGAAGAGGTAGATTGGCGGAGAGGGAGTGGGGTTCAAGTCCCCACAGAGCACAGCAACAATGAGTGAAGCAGGAGAAAAGTTCAAGCCTGTGTCACACGATGAGACAAATACATGGAGAGAGAAGAGTAGAGATGCACACCTTTCCCCATACTGTACACGTTGGTTCTAAGTCAGTAATCATGATATACGTGATACACTACAGCAGCATTCTATTTTGGGGTGATACTGGTTAGACCGAATAACATAAACTCTCTCTTTCGCTTTCTCTCTCTCACTTTGGGTCTTTTTAGGTGGATGTCTCAGGTATTGTTCAGAGAGAGAGAGAGAGAGAGAAGGAGAGGAGAGAGAGAGGATCGGAGAAAGGGAAAGAGAGATAGATAGAGAGAGAGAGGAGAGACTATATGAGGGAGAGAGGGAGAGAGGGAGGGAGGGAAAGCGCTGACGTCTGGGAGAAGCAGAGTGAGTGTGTTTGGCGGGCTGTACGCCCTTGCAGGTTTCTCTATCACTCAGCTCCTATTCATTTTTAATTGCTTCCTCCCTCTGCCTTGCACACAGCTCCACTTTTCACTCACTGAGCAGAAACACCAAACTCCCCAGCAGAGGAGAAGAAGAAAAGAGAGGGATGGGAGGACGTGGGGGGAAGTGATGAGAAAGATGAGAGGAGGGGAAAGGGGTTTGGAAGAAAGGATGAGAAGAAGAGAGGAGATGAAAGGGGGTTTGGAAGAAAGGAGAGAAGAAGAGCGGAGGGGAAAGGGGTATGGAAGAAAGGAGAGAAGAAGAGAGGAGGGGAAAGGGGTTTGGAAGAAAGGAGAGAAGAAGAGAGGAGGGGAACGGGGTTTGGATGAAAGGAGAGAAGAAGAGAGGAGGGGAAAGGGGTTTGGAAGAAAGTAGAGAAGAAGAGAGGAGGGGAAAGGGGTTTGGAAGAAAGGAGAGAAGAAGAGAGGAGGGGAAAGGGGTTTGGAAGAAAGGAGAGAAGAAGAGAGGAGGGGAAAGGGGTTTGGAAGAAAGGAGAGAAGAAGAGAGGAGGGGAAAGGGGTTTGGAAGAAAGGAGAGAAGAAGAGAGGAGGGGAAAGGGGTTTGGAAGAAAGGAGAGAAGAAGAGAGGAGGGGAAAGGGGTTTGGAAGAAAGGAGAGAAGAAGAGAGAGAGGGGGTTTGGAAGGGAAAAGGGGGGAAAGGGGTTTGGAAGAAAGGAGAGAATAAGAGAGAGAAAGGGGTTTGGAAGAAAGGAGAGGAAGATGAGAGGAAAGGGGTTTGGAAGAAAGTAAAAAGAAGAGAGAGAAAGAAGAGAGAGGAGGGGGGAAAGGGGTTTGGAAGAAAGGAGAGAAGAAGAGAGGAGGGGAAAGGGGTTTGGAAGAAAGGAGAGAAGAAGAGAGGAGGGGAAGGGGTTTGGAAGAAAGTAGAAAAGAAGAGAGGAGGGGAAAGGGGTTTGGAAGAAAGGAGAAAATAAGAGGGGAGGGGAAAGGGGTTTGGAAGAAAGTAGAGAAGAAGAGAGGAGGGGAAAGGGGTTTGGAAGAAAGTAGAAAAGAAGAGAGGAGGGGAAAGGGGTTAGGAAGAAAGTAGAAAAGAAGAGAGGAGGGGAAAGGGGTTAGGAAGAAAGGAGAGAAGAAGAGAGGAGGGGAAAGGGGTTTGGAAGAAAGGAGAGAAGAAGAGAGGAGGGGAAAGGGGTTTGGAAGAAGAGAGGAGGAGAAACCAGATTATAGTTGAGGAGACGATGGGAAAAGCAAGTATGAAAAATAAAAATAGATGTTTTATTGTCTTATACACCTGATAGGTGCGGTGAAATGTGTTGTATTACAGGGTCAGCCATAGTAGTAGAGTGGAGGAGATGAAAGAAGATGATTGGCGCAGTCTATACTGTATACCAGTGTTTCCATCTTCCAGTTCCCCCAACAGCACACATGTTTGTTGTACTTCACTCCTCTACTTTAGTCTGTTGTACTTCACTCCTCTACTTTAGTCTGTAGTACTTCACTCCTCTACTTTAGTCTGTAGTACTTCACTCCTCTACTTTAGTCTGTAGTACTTCACTCCTCTACTTTAGTCTGTAGTACTTCACTCCTCTACTTTAGTCTGTAGTACTTCACTCCTCTACTTTAGTCTGTAGTACTTCACTCCTCTACTTTAGTCTGTAGTACTTCACTCCTCTACTTTAGTCTGTAGTACTTCACTCCTCTACTTTAGTCTGTAGTACTTCACTCCTCTACTTTAGTCTGTTGTACTTCACTCCTCTACTTTAGTCTGTAGTACTTCACTCCTCTACTTTAGTCTGTAGTACTTCACTCCTCTACTTTAGTCTGTAGTACTTCACTCCTCTACTTTAGTCTGTTGTACTTCACTCCTCTACTTTAGTCTGTAGTACTTCACTCCTCTACATTAGTCTGTAGTACTTCACTCCTCTACTTTAGTCTGTAGTACTTCACTCCTCTACTTTAGTCTGTAGTACTTCACTCCTCTACTTTAGTCTGTAGTACTTCACTACTCTACATTAGTCTGTAGTACTTCACTCCTCTACTTTAGTCTGTAGTACTTCACTCCTCTACTTTAGTCTGTAGTACTTCACTCCTCTACTTTAGTCTGTAGTACTTCACTCCTCTACTTTAGTCTGTAGTACTTCACTCCTCTACTTTAGTCTGTAGTACTTCACTCCTCTACTTTAGTCTGTAGTACTTCACTCCTCTACTTTAGTCTGTAGTACTTCACTCCTCTACTTTAGTCTGTTGTACTTCACTCATCTACTTTAGTCTGTAGTACTTCACTCCTCTACTTTAGTCTGTAGTACTTCACTCCTCTACTTTAGTCTGTAGTACTTCACTCCTCTACTTTAGTCTGTAGTACTTCACTCCTCTACTTTAAACTGTAGTACTTCACTCTCCTACTTTAGCTTGTTGTACTTCACTCTCCTACTTTAGCTTGTTGTACTTCACTCTGCTACTTTAGCTTGTGGTACTTCACTCTGCTACTTTAAACTGTAGTACTTCACTCTTCTACTTTAAACTGTAGTACTTAACTCTGCTACTTTAGCTTGTTGTTCTTCACTCTGCTACTTTAGCTTGTGGTACTTCACCCTGCTACTTTAGCTTGTTGTTCTTCACTCTGCTACTTTAGCTTGTTGTTCTTCACCCTGCTAGTTTAGCTTGTTGTTCTTCACTCTGCTACTTTAGCTTGTTGTTCTTCACTCTGCTACTTTAGCTTGTTGTTCTTCACTCTGCTACTTTAGCTTGTTGTTCTTCACTCTGCTACTTTAGCTTGTTGTTCTTCACTCTGCTACTTTAGCTTGTTGTTCTTCACTCTCCTACTTTAGCTTGTTGTACTTCACTCTGCTACTTTAGCTTGTGGTACTTCACTCTGCTACTTTAAACTGTAGTACTTCACTCTTCTACTTTAAACTGTAGTACTTAACTCTGCTACTTTAGCTTGTTGTTCTTCACTCTGCTACTTTAGCTTGTGGTACTTCACCCTGCTAGTTTAGCTTGTTGTTCTTCACTCTGCTACTTTAGCTTGTTGTTCTTCACTCTGCTACTTTAGCTTGTTGTTCTTCACTCTGCTACTTTAGCTTGTTGTTCTTCACTCTGCTACTTTAGCTTGTTGTTCTTCACTCTGCTACTTTAGCTTGTTGTTCTTCACTCTGCTACTTTAGCTTGTTGTTCTTCACTCTGCTACTTTAGCTTGTTGTTCTTCACTCTGCTAGTTTAGCTTGTTGTTCTTCACTCTCCTACTTTAGCTTGTTGTACTTCACTCTGCTACTTTAGCTTGTTGTTCTTCACTCTGCTACTTTAGCTTGTGGTACTTCACCCTGCTAGTTTAGCTTGTTGTTCTTCACTCTGCTACTTTAGCTTGTTGTTCTTCACTCTGCTACTTTAGCTTGTTGTTCTTCACTCTGCTACTTTAGCTTGTTGTTCTTCACTCTGCTACTTTAGCTTGTTGTTCTTCACTCTGCTACTTTAGCTTGTTGTTCTTCACTCTGCTACTTTAGCTTGTTGTTCTTCACTCTGCTACTTTAGCTTGTTGTTCTTCACTCTGCTAGTTTAAACTGTAGTACTTCACCCTGCTAGTTTAGCTTGTTGTTCTTCACTCTGCTACTTTAGCTTGTGGTACTTCACCCTGCTACTTTAGCTTGTTGTTCTTCACTCTGCTACTTTAGCTTGTTGTTCTTCACTCTGCTACTTTAGCTTGTGGTACTTCACCCTGCTAGTTTAAACTGTAGTACTTCACCCTGCTACTTTAGCTTGTTGTTCTTCACTCTGCTACTTTAGCTTGTTGTTCTTCACTCTTCTACTTTAGCTTGTTGTTCTTCACTCTGCTACTTTAGCTTGTGGTACTTCACCCTGCTAGTTTAAACTGTAGTGCTTCGTCAGTGCATTGAAGAAAAATAAGAAATACCCATAAAGCCTTTCAGCTCGACACCTCTACTGCTTTCCCCTTTTTCACTCACTCTTTAAATGAAAGATCAAAAGGAAACCCTCGACAACGTGCTTTCACACTCCTCCCGCAGCACCGCCACCGCGCTCCATTTATTTGAAAGTTGCTGACACATTTCACACCCAATGTCCCTTTCTCCGCTCTCCTCTCGCCCACCCATCTGTAGTGGGTCTCTTGAGTTGGGTCTCTTGAGAAAGAGAGAGAGAGGGAGAGGGAGAGAGAGAGAGAGCCCAGACCCTGCCTGCCTGCAGAATGCATTAGTACTGTGGAGCAGATAGGCAGAGGGAGGGAGGGAGGGGGTAGGAGCAGAGCCAGTCTGCTAAGGGGGGAGGGAGCACGAGAGGACGGAACAGCTGCAGTCTGGGCCTCCTGGCTAGACTGCTGAAAGTTATTATCGAGTTCCTCAGGGTGGGAGAGAGAGAGAGAGGGAGAGAGAGAGAGAGCGCTTCTTGCCATGCCCTTTCTTAGTGACCTTGCTAGCACATCAGATTTTTTTCTCTTTTTTGATTCGCTCTCTGTATTTCTGTCGGTCTGGACATAGCCGCAACATTTGTGTTCAAATATGAAATTCTACGTTTACACTCAACAACAACCATTCTCAAGATGAATCTATTCACATTGTGAATTTTAGGGATCACACACATTTATATAGATATTTCAAGTACAGGGATGCAAATTTGCCTCTTTTTGGCGATTTTCTCTTTTTTGATCTCAAAATAGGTAATGGAAAATAGGTCTGACGAAAAGTGTGCAGACGCCGAGAGGAGAGTAACCGGCCATGATTGGGAGTCCCATCGGGTGGCACACAATCGGACCAGCGTCATCGTGGTTAGGGTTTGGTTGGGGTAGGCCGTCATTGTAAATAATTATTTGTGCTTAACTGACTTGCCTGTTAAATGAACGTTACATTAAAAAAATGATGAATAAAAATAGTCCTCGCATCCGCTCTTCTCAACTCCTTCTCAATAGGATACGTTTATTAGAGTTACCAGCCTCAGAAATTGCAGCCCAAATAAATGCTTCACAGAGTTCAAGTGACAGACACATCTCAACATCAACTGTTCAGAAGAGACTTCATGAATCAGGCATTCATGGTTTGAAATGCTGCAAAGAAACCACTACTAAAGGACACCAATAAGAAGACGAGACTTGCTTGGCCCAAGAAACATGAGCAATGGACATTAGACTGGTGGAAATCTGTCCTTTGGTCTGATGAGTCCAAATTTGTGGTTCCAACCACCGTGTCCTTGTGAGACGCAGAGTAGGTGAACGGATGATCTCCGCATGTGTGGTTTCCCTTCGTGAAGCATGGAGGAGGAGGTGTGATGGTGTGGGGGTGCTTTGCTGGTGACAATGTCTGTGATAAATGTAGTATTTAAGACACACTTAACCAGCATGGCTACCACAGCATTCTGCAGTGATACACCATCCCATCTGGTCAGTGGCGGTTCTAGCTTGTATGGCTCCCTGGGCGAACCCCCCCCCCTTCAGCGCACCACTGTGACCACCACTGTCACTACCTGTGCTACCACTGTGACTACCACTGCTACCTGTCTCTCTCTCTCTCTCTCTCTCTCTCTCTCTCTCTCTCTCTCTCTCTCTCTCTCTCTCTCTTTCTCTCGCTCGCTCTCGGTCTCTCTATCTATCCCTGTCTCTCTCTCTCTATCTCTTTCTATCCCTGTCTCTCTCTCTCAGACACCCTCGCTCGGAGGTGAGTCACTGCAGTGTTGCCGTGCCGACTGAGGCAGATGGCACGTGGAGCGTTAAAGGGCAGTGGCGCCCAGTCCGCTCTAAGCCCCCGCCCCCCTCCACGCCAACTCCCACCTGGGTGCCACCTGCTTCCTTTGTCTTACGCACCCCAGCTGACCCCTCCTCCAGCTTGGCACACGCTCAGGCGCACACACACACACACACACACACACACACACACACACACACACACACACACACACACACACACACACACACACACACACACACACACACACACACACACACACACACCAAAAAGTCTGAGAATATCAATCTAGCAGGGTTTTCCATGAACAACTTGAACACAGGCCACGACGTGGTTAGCCCTTGTGGCTGAGACTGCGTAGGTGTCCCACGCGAATTGTAGCTGTATTCCATGCTGCTTTTCCTCTGCAACCTGACCTGGCTGGAACTGCATTGTATAGCTACCAACGTTAGTGCAAAGACACTGCTTTCGTGCTCACCGCTGTGGGAAGATTTTAAGGAGGACACATATTTCTGCTCCTTTGGATTTTGCAATTTGTGTGTGCATTTTTTGTTCACTTAATTGATTAATTGAGAACTCCATGTAAGGAGAGAGACAAGGAATTCCGGCTAGCCAAACTATGCAAGCTGACCAGCAGTCTCAAGTGGAAGTCCCTATTGAGCGGTTTCAATGCTGCAGGAGCTGTGCTAATTTTGCTTTACTCAGGGACAATGTGGACCGCCTGGACTTTCAATGTAGCAACTGTTTGCTTGCAGAGAACTACAGGGGCGAAGTGGCTACTCTTAGCGAACAAGTAACAAACCTACACAAGCTACTGTGGAACCCACACCTGCCTACTCTTTCATTCTCTTCTTCTCCAGTAGCCGGACTCCGCTCTGGCCTGGTAGAAATGTTGCCACCGTGTCGGTTCTCCACAGCCGACTGACCGGAATCCCTCCCTGCAGGGATCCCTCCCTGAAGGGGTCTCCTCCTACCCTGGAGAACAGAGCTATTAGGATGCTCCTGGATGACTTGCTGAATGTTCCTGTTCTTGACCCAACCAGCCATGGCGATATGTCACTCGCCGTGGAAGTTGAAAACCACGTCCTTTGGCAACGGGGGCCTCCATAGAGATGTTAAGCCCGGAACGGACACAAACCGGAAACAGCTTCGCCATCTTGGATCCAGAGTCTCTGGCGCGATCTTCCCAGGGGGCCTCCAATTCAAGATCAGATCCGGAGGTACCTGCACCTTTGTCCTCTGTTCTGTCTCCCTCTCCAGTGGCTTCTATCTCGGGTTCAGGTCCTCAGAGCTCCCACTCTCATCCGACAGTGAGGCTGTCGGAGACTCCGGCCCATTCATCAGCCACGATGGATACTAGAGATGGATATCCTTCGATCCTTGAGGGGTTTGAACGAGGCGAAAGAACGGCCGGACTTCCTCAACCTTTGCACCAGCTGTCGTCATCGGCAGTTCTATTGTAAGAAACGTCTTGGTTCCCAGGGAAAGTACAGAACATTACAAGACTGCTTCCGACCGTTTTAAGACAGATGCCGGGAGCTGATGCTGTCATAGCCCATGTGGGGCAAATTATATCAGGATGGCTAGCTCGGGAACGTCTGAAAATTGATTTTCAAGAAATTATTCTAGCACTGAAAAATTGTAAAAAAACGCCACATTATTTCAGGCCCGGTAACATCATTGAGCTGCGGGTGGGAAAGATTCAGCAGGCTACTGGCATTACACACCTGGATAAAATATTACTGTAGCTCTGTTGGAATCACTTTTATATATAACTTCGACACCTTCTGGAAACAGAAGATGTTCTATAGGAATACATCCAAATCATCTTGGCTACTGGACTCTGTCCATCCATTTAAAGGCTGTGTTTTGACAATGACTTATCAAGGACCCAAGACCAGCTCAGTTAATACTCTCCATTGTGTCGTTGAGTTGTCATAATGCTGCAGAAAATGTAGATTATACCAGGGGCGTTGGCAGACACAATGTAAGTAACTTAATGTATGTCTCCCTAACTGCCCTGAATGCCTCTGTTGATCCTACAGCTATTGTATACAATAATCATGTGCCTATAAACCAGAGTTATATTGTTAACACTGAGGCAGTGTGCCCTAGTAGGAAGTCCACTGGGTGCAGCTCATTCTGCACTATCAGCTCAAATATAAATAACATGAGCATGTCTATTTCTGATAAGCTTCCCAGTAAAAGCAATAAAAACAATCAAGCAACCCAGAAAAGTGCAAAACAATTTACCACATGAACATATGTAGCCTAAGACACAAGGTCCTGTTCTGACTATCTCTGAAACTAACTTAGATTGTACCTTTGATGATACAGTGGTAGCAATACATGGTTATAACATCTACAGAAAATACATAAATGACAATGGGGGTGATGTTGCAGTCTATATTGAGAATCACATTCATGTAAAGCTTAGAGAGGATCTCAAGTTAAATAATATGGCTACAACTTCATCTGCCTCACCTAAAGCCTATTCTTGTTGGATGCTGCTATAGACCACCAAGTGCTAACAGTCAGTATCTGGATAATATGTGTAAAATTCTTGATAATGTATTTGATATCAACAAAGAGGTATATTGTCTGGGTGATTTCAATATTGGCTGGTTCAGGTTATCAGTCAACCAACCAGGGTAGGTGCAAACAACACACTTCTTCACTTCTTTACTAATGCTGCAGAAAGGTGCTGTAAAGCAGTATCCAAATCCATAGGATGTAGTGATCACAATACAGTAGCCATATCTAGGAAAACAAAATTCCAAATGCTGGGCCTAATATAGTGTATGAGAGGTCATACAATACGTTTTGTAGTGATTCTTATGTTGATGATGTAAAGAATATTTTCTAGTCTGTGGTGTGTAATGAGGAGCAACCAGACGCTGCACTTGACACATTTATGAAATGTCATATTCCAGTTACTAATAAGCATGCAACTATTAAGAAAATGACAGTAAAAACTGTTCAATCCCATTGGATTGATGAGGAATTAAAACATTGTATGGTTGATAGGAATGAGGCAAAAGGTATGACAAATACCTCTGTCAGCACAACCGATTGGCAAATGTACTGCAAATTGAGAAATCATGTGACTAAACTGAATAAAAATAAGAATAAACTGTACTATGAAACAAAGATAAATTATATAAAGAATGACAGTAAAAAGCTTTTTTTTCTCTCCATAAAGTGAGTGTGGAAGAGATGAAGAAATTGTTGTCTAACTATAATGACAAGCCACCAGGGTCTGACAATTTGGATGGAAAATTACTGAGGATAATATCTTCAATTTAAGCCTACTAGAAAGTGTGTTCCCTCAGGCCTGGAGGGAGGCAAAAGTCATTCCACTACCTAAGAATAGTAAAGTCCACTTTACTACCTCAAATAACTGACCAATCAGCCTGTTACCAACCCTTAGTAAACTTTTGGGAAAAATTGTGTTTGACCAGATACAATGCTATTTTACAGTAAACAAATTGACAACAGACTTTCAGCATGCTTATAGGGAAGGACATTCAACAAGCACAGCACTTATACAAATGATTGATGCTTGGTTGAGAGACATTTATGATTTTTAAAAATTCGGGGGCTGTTTTGTTAGACATCAGTGTGGCTTTTGACATTATCGATCATAGTCTGGTGCTGGAAACATATGTGTTATGGCTTTACACACCGTGCTATATTGTGGAGAAGGAGATATCTGTCTAACACAAGATAGAGGGTGTTCTTTATCCAACATTATCCAGGTAGAATAAGGAATTCCCCAGGGCAGCTGTTTAGGCCCCTTGCTTTTTTCAATCTTTACTAATGACATGCCACTGGCCTTGAGTAAAGCCAATGTGTCTATGTATGCAGATGACTCAACACTATACACATCATCTACTACAGCGAGTGAAATCACTGCAACACTTAACTTCTTATGGGTATGTGGGACGGTAGCGTCCCACCTGGTCAGCATCCAGTGAAATTGCAGAGCGCGAAATTCAAAAATGCTAAATTGAAATATTTAACATTCTTGAAAATATATGTGTTATACATCAAAATAAAGCTTAACTTCTTGTTAATACAGCCACCATGTCAGATTTCAAAAAGGATTTACGGTGAAATCAAACCATGCAATTATCTGAGGACAGCACCCCGCATACAAAAACATGAAAATCGTATTTAAACCAAGCAGGTGCGACACAAAAGTCAGAAATAGCGATATACAAAATGCCTTACCTTTGATGATCTTCTTCTGTTGCCACTCCAAAAGGTCCCAGTTACATCACAAATAGTCCTTTTGTTCAATAATGTCCTTCTTTATATCCATAAAAACTCAGTTTAGCTCGTGCGCTTCACTCAATAATCCACCCAGTTTCCCTCTGTCACGTTCTGACCTTTATTTTCTGTGTTTTGTGTTTAGTTAGTATGGTCAGGGCGTGAGTTGGGTGGGTAGTCTATGTTTGTTTGTCTAGGTTTTGGGAATTTCTATGTTTCGGCCTAGTATGGTTCTCAATCAGAGGCAGGTGTCATTAGTTGTCTCTGATTGAGAATCATACTTAGGTGGCCTGGGTTTCACTGTGTGTTTGTGGGTGATTGTTTCCTGTCTCTGTGTGTGCACCAGATAGGACTGTAAATTGAGTTTTCACATTTTTTGTTTTGTTAGTTTGTTCATGTGTACCTGATAGCATTAAAAAGTACCATGGAAAATTACCACGCTGCGTATTGGTCCTCTGATCCGTTTCGCCTCTCCTCTTCGGAAGAAGAGGAGGAAACTCGTTACAGAATCACCCACCACAATCGGACCAAGCGGCGTGGTAAAGGACAGCGACGACAGCAGCAGCAGCAACAACAACAGCGGCCAGCATCAGAGCTGAATCTGGACTACACAACTTGGGAGGAGATAGATAGGTGGGCGGTCGACCCAGGGAGAGTGCCGGAGCCCGCCTGGGATTCGATGGAGCAATGCAAGGAAGGTTACAGGAGAATGAGGTTGGCTGGGGAAAATCGCAGCCCCAAAGCAGAGCTGGAGGCAGCGAAAGCTGATCGGCGGCAATATGAGGAGCCAGCACGGCAGTGCGACAGGTACGAGAGGCAGCCCCAAATTTTTTTCTTATACACGAGGTGTGGTACTAAGCCAGGTAGCAGACCTGAGCTCACTCCTCGTGCTTATTATGAGCAGCGCATTACTGGTCAGGCACCGTGTTATGCGGTTGAGCGCACGGTGTCGCCAGTGCGTGTCCATAGCCCGGTGCGCTATAGGGCAGCCCCGAGAGTGCCATGCGAGTGTGGGCATTGAGCCAGGGCGTATGGTGCCTGCTCAGCGGGTCTGGTCGCCGGTACGCAGTCTTGGTCCAGGTTATCCTGCGCCGGCTCTGCGTGCTGTGTCTCCGGGCGCTGGGAGGGTGCAGTGCGTCCTCTGCCTGCGCTCCGCTCGTACCGGGCAACTGTGGGAGTGGAGCCTAGGGGAGAGGTGCGTGTAGTAAGCACTAGATCTCCCGTGCTTACCCACAGCCCGGTTCAACCTGTGCCTGCACTCTTGAGGGTCCGGGCTCGAGTAGTTGTCCAGCCTGGGGAAGTGGTGCCAAGGTTGCGCACCAGAGCTCCAGTGCTCCCCACAGCCCGGTCTTTCAGGCTCCTCCTAACACCAAGCCTCCTGAAAGTCTCCCCAGCCTGGTAGTTCCTGTGGCAGCCCCACGCACCAGGCTGTCTCTCAGTCTCCTCCCTGCAGGTGCTCCCGCCTGTCCGGCGCCGCTGCCGGAGCGTTCCGCCTGTCCGGCGCCGCTGCCGGAGCCTCCCGCCTGTCCGGCGCCGCTGCCGGAGCCTCCCGCCTGTCCGGCGCCGCTGCCGGAGCCTCCCGCCTGTCCGGAGCCTCCCGCCTGTCCGGCGCCGCTGCCGGAGCCTCCCGCCTGTCCGGCGCCGCTGCTGGAGCGTCCCGCCTGTCTGGCGCCGCTGCCGGAGCGTCCCGCCTGTCTGGCGCCGCTGCCGGAGCGTCCCTCCTGTCCGGCGCCGCTGCCTCCTGTAGCAGCTCCACGCACCAGGCTGTCTCTCTGTCTCCTCTCTGCAGGTGCTCCCGCCTGTCCGGCGCCGCTGCGGAGCCTCCCGCCTGTCCGGCGCCGCTGCCGGAGCCTCCCGCCTGTCCGGCGCCGCTGCCGGAGCCTCCCGCCTGTCCGGCGCCGCTGCCGGAGCCTCCCGCCTGTCCGGCGCCGCTGCCGGAGCCTCTCGCCTGTCCGGCGCCGCTGCCGGAGCCTCCCGCCTGTCCGGCGCTGCTGCCGGAGCCTCCCGCCTGTCCGGGCGCTGCTGCCGGAGCGTCCCGCCTGTCCGGCGCCGCTGCTGGAGCGTCCCGCCTGTCTGGCGCCGCTGCCGGAGCGTCCCGCCTGTCTGGCGCCGCTGCCGGAGCGTCCCTCCTGTCCGGCGCCGCTGCCGGAGCCTCCCGCCTGTCCGGCGCCGCTGCCGGAGCGTCCCGCCTGTCCGGCGCCGCTGCCGGAGCCCCTCAGCCCAGAGGCGCCAGAGCCCCTCAGCCCAGAGGCGCCAGAGCCCCTCAGCCCAGAGGCGCCAGAGCCCCTCAGCCCAGAGGCGCCAGAGCCCCTCAGCCCAGAGGCGCCAGAGCCCCTCAGCCCAGAGGCGCCAGAGCCCCTGTCCCTTTGTCCAGAGCCCCTGTCCCTCTGTCCAGAGCCCCTGTCCCTCTGTCTAGAGCCCCTGTCCCTCTGTTTAGAGCCCCTGTCCCTCTGTCCAGAGCCCCTGTCCCTCTGTCCAGAGCTTCTGCCCCTCTGTCCCGAGCTGCCCCTCTGTCCAGTGGGGTCATTGAGAGGGGTTGCCATGGTGAGAAAGCCACGGAGGCGGAAGCCACGGAGGCGGAAAATAAGGCGGACAAAGACAAGGGTGAAGTGGGGTCAGAACCGCCACCGCGGACAGACGCCACCCAGACCCTCCCCTATAGGTCAAGGTTTTGCGGCCGGAGTCCGCACCTTTGGGGGGGGGTACTGTCACGTTCTGACCTTTATTTTCTGTGTTTTGTGTTTAGTTAGTATGGTCAGGGCGTGAGTTGGGTGGGTAGTCTATGTTTGTTTGTCTAGGTTTTGGGAATTTCTATGTTTCGGCCTAGTATGGTTCTCAATCAGAGGCAGGTGTCATTAGTTGTCTCTGATTGAGAATCATACTTAGGTGGCCTGGGTTTCACTGTGTGTTTGTGGGTGATTGTTTCCTGTCTCTGTGTGTGCACCAGATAGGACTGTAATTTGAGTTTTCACATTTTTTGTTTTGTTAGTTTGTTCATGTGTACCTGATAGCATTAAAAAGTACCATGGAAAATTACCACGCTGCGTATTGGTCCTCTGATCCGTTTCGCCTCTCCTCTTCGGAAGAAGAGGAGGAAACTTCGTTACACCCTCCATCAAAATGCATACAAAATTAATCCCAAACCTTACTCATAAACCTTTCCAAACAATGTTTTGGGAGGATTTGGGCTTATAATTATAGTACTAGCCATTGAAAATAGTGGTAAGCTGAACTTGTTTTTTTGGGGGGGTTGGCTTGTCCTCGGGGTATCACCTGACATATCAGTTCTGTTAAACTCACAGACATAAATTTAACAGTTTTAGAAACTTTAGAGTTTTCTATCAAAAATCGACCAATTATATGCATATCCTAGCTTCTGGGCCCGAGTAACAGGCACGCTTTTTATCCGGATGTCAAAATACTGCCCCCTATCCCAGAGCGGTTAACAGCGGCAGGGTAGCCTAGTGGTAAGAGCATTGGCCTAGTAACCAAAAGGTTGCAAGTTCAAATCTGGTACAAATCCGGTACAGATCTGTCTGCCCCTGAACAGGCAGTTAACCCACTGTTCCTAGGCCGTCGTTGAAAATAAGAATTTGTTCTTAACTGACTTGCCTGGTTAAATAAAGGTTAAATAAAGGTTAAATAAAGGTTAAATAAAGGTTAAATAAAGGTTAAATAAAGGTTAAAAAAAAACACACACACAAAAAACAAAGAGCTGCAGTTAATTTCAGATGGGTGGAATAAGTTAGTCCTAAATATTTCAAAATCTAAAAGCATCAATATACCCTAAACCTCAACTAAATCTTGTAATATATATTGTGGAAATTGACCAAGTTGAGGAGACTAAACTGCTTGGAGTAACCCTGGATTGTAAACTGTCATGGTCAAAACATGTTGATATAACAGTAGCTAAGAATGGTAGAAGTCTGTCCATAATAAAGCAGCGTTGTTACTGTCCAGTCGTGTGGTCAGGTGCCACAAAGAGGGACTTAGGAATATTACAATTGGCCTAGAACAGGGCAGCACGGCCCTTAAATGTACACAGAGAGATAACATTAATAATATGCATGTAAATCTCTCCTGGCTCAAAGTAGAGGAGAGATCGACTTCATCACCACTTGTTTTTGTAAGAAGTGTTGACAAGCTGAATGCACCGAGCTGTCTGTTTAAACTACTAGCACACAGCTCAGACACCCATGCATACCCCACAAGACATGCCACCAGAGGTCTCTTCACAATCCCCAAGTTCAGAACAGACTTTGGAAGTCGCACAGTACTACATAGAGCCATGACTACATGGAACTCTATTCCACATCAGGTAACTGATGCAAACAGTAGAGTGAGATTTTTTTTTAAATGACAAAAATACACTTTATAGAACAGCAAGGACTGTGAAGAGACACACACAAGTACAGACACACATACGCTCCAAAACACTAGCACACGCACTTTACACACACGTTCATTGTAAATATAGTTGTATGATGGTATTATATATGTTGTATTGTAGATATGTAGTGGTGTAATAATGTTATGTGATGGACTGTTTTATCTTTTGTTTTATGTGTAATGTAAGTGCCTTAATGAATACAAATACGTGGCAGGTTAAGAGCCAGGATCACAGGCGGCGTGGCCAGAGTTCCAGGCAGTTTTTATCTCCAAGCAATGAGTCTTTTAAACAGATAGACAAAAGCTGTCCACCTCCACCAAGGACTATATGCACTGACTATATGCTCACTCACAGGTCTCTACCCACATACTCACACACACGCCTACAGTGACACTCTTTTGTGCGCACACACACACACACACACACACACACACACACACACACACACACACACACACACACACACACACACACACACACACACACACACACACACACACACACACACACACACACACACACACACACACACACACACACACACACACACACACCAAGCCTAACCCATATATAAGGGCCTAGATGCCAGACCAATGGGATGTGTTTGAGTCACCCCCTCCCTCCTAGTGTGTGTAAGTGGTCTTATTGGTACAGCGTACTGGCTGGCACTAACGCCAAGCTGGCACTAACGCCAAGCTCTTGCCTTCAAAATATTGCATTTCTAAAGCCTCGCTAGGAGTTTGTGGCTGCACTCTGCACTCTTCAGATACACAATACTCCAGCCCAGAACATAAACAGGAAGCCACATAACGGGAGGCCCTCTCTGCCTTTTGGCCCCGCTAACTAGCATTAGTGTTAGCATTTGTTGGTGAGCGAACCAGGAACATGGTAGTTACGAGCTATACGGCTAACAACATGCATATTACACAGCATGACTATTCTGTATGTGGGTCGTTCGCTTGCTCGCTGTGCATGCTTCAGTAAGACAGATTGTTCCAGATGTGGAGATAGTGGTGCTGCTCAGTAGAATGAGCTCATTGTTTACAGTAGAACCTGGTGCTAATCTTTTATGAAAACGCTAACAGCTGCCTGACTCCTCGCTCCCCCCTGGGCTCGTGGGTGTGGGTGTGTGTGTGTGTGTGTGTCTATGTGTGCCCTCTGCCAGACTAGGCAGGCGCCTTATGCCCCACCCCACCCCCACCCCCCTCTCACAAAGTAGCATTGATGCGAGCCCGTGTACTGCCCCAAATCGAATCTGCTCAATGAAATGGATCTGTGCAGCTAGCTGCCTACACACACACCAACAGAGACCTGCTAGTGTTGGGTTGCTTAAGCCCTTACACCAGGGGGGCTTGGTGTTGAGTCACGCTTGGGATTACTCCAACATAGACAAGATATAACACACCTCTTTGGCTTCTACACAATAGACGTTCCTGTACACGGCCACAACATCGTGGAGGGTAAAGTGACGCTCGCGGATCACAGTGGTTGAGATGCACTCTACAGTAGGCTTCCCTCACAATCCAGGCAGCTCGTTAGCTAACACATGCTCAGTCCATACACTGTGAAAGCTTGCACAAACACCTTCCTAGCTCTTTAAGTGTAGAACACTACAGTATCTTTTGGTGTACAACTCATCCTAGAAAAAGATTGACAAAATATTTGAGTGAACACTCTAACAATGGATATACATGTCCTCAAAGATGGAAGGCTGGGGGAAGGAGGCAAGATAAGGTGGGACCATTGGAGCCAACGAGAGTGCAGATACGCGTTTTGAACAACAGGCCACAGATTAGCAATTAGCAATTCAATTTTTTTGTTGACAAAATTTGACGCTCATTGACCTCCATAAAAAAAAATCCTCACATACTTTCGTGGACCGATGTTGGGGTGGGGTAAAACCTAATGCTTCGCCTCTTCCTCTCTGTCCTAGACCGTTCAGTGTTTCTATCTCACCTGCTGCAGGAGCGGATATGTGAATATCCATTTTTTAAATGTATATTTTATGACCCTATGTATGCTGGGGGAGATGCAGGCCTTGTTTGCAGAGAGCTGCAGAGCAGGGAAGGTTTTATGTTAATTTCCACAGCACTTCCTGCTTCTTCTCTGATGCATATTTTTTTTTTCTTTCGTGTTTTTCTCTCTTTTTTTCTCATATTCCCTCCTTTTTCCGTTGCCTTCCCTGTCTCTTTGTCTTGACTGGTAAGTTATGGAACTGTGTCTTCTGCCCCTCAGCTAGCCAAGATGCAGAGTATGAAAGAAGTGTAGGAAACACCCCCTCCCTTTCGCTTTCTCTGGCTAGGTCAGTGTGTGCGCTCTCTATGACTTAGTTGGAGAAAGCGAGAGAGAGAGAGACAGAGAGAGACAGAGAGCGAGAGAGAGAGAGACAGAGAGAGAGAGAGAGACAGAGAGAGAGAGAGAGAGAGAGAGACAGAGAGAGAGAGAGAGAGAGAGAGAGAGAGAGAGAGAGAGAGAGAGAGAGAGAGAGAGAGAGACAGAGAGAGAGAGAGAGAGAGAGAGAGAGAGAGAGAGAGAGAGACAGAGAGAGAGAGAGAGACAGAGAGAGACAGAGAGAGAGAGAGAGAGAGAGAGAGAGAGAGAGAGAGAGACAGAGAGAGAGAGAGAGAGAGAGAGAGAGAGAGAGAGAGAGACAGACAGAGAGAGAGACAGAGAGAGAGACAGAGAGAGAGAGAGAGAGAGAGAGAGAGAGAGACAGAGAGAGAGAGAGAGAGAGAGAGAGAGACAGAGAGAGAGAGAGAGAGAGACAGAGAGAGAGACAGAGACAGAGAGAGAGACAGAGAGAGACAGAGAGAGAGAGAGAGAGAGAGAGAGACAGACAGACAGACAGAGAGACAGAGAGAGAGAGACAGAGAGAGAGAGAGACAGAGAGACAGAGAGAGAGACAGAGAGAGAGACAGAGAGAGAGACAGAGAGAGAGACAGAGACAGAGAGAGAGACAGAGAGAGACAGAGAGAGAGACAGAGAGAGAGACAGAGAGAGAGAGAGAGAGAGACAGAGAGAGAGACAGAGAGAGAGAGAGAGAGAGAGAGAGAGAGACAGACAGACAGACAGACAGAGAGAGAGACAGAGAGAGAGACAGAGAGAGACAGAGAGAGAGAGACAGAGAGAGAGACAGAGAGAGAGACAGAGAGAGAGACAGAGAGAGAGAGACAGAGAGAGAGAGAGACAGAGAGAGAGAGAGACAGAGAGAGAGAGAGACAGAGAGAGAGACAGAGAGACAGAGAGAGAGAGAGAGACAGAGAGAGACAGAGAGAGAGACAGAGAGAGAGACAGAGAGAGAGAGAGAGCAGAGAGAGAGACAGAGAGAGAGAGACAGAGAGAGAGAGACAGACAGAGAGAGAGACAGAGAGGAGACAGAGAGAGACAGAGAGAGAGAGACAGAGAGAGAGACAGAGAGAGACAGAGAGAGAGACAGAGAGAGAGACAGAGAGAGAGAGAGACAGAGAGAGAGAGAGACAGAGAGAGAGAAGAGAGAGAGAGAGAGAGACAGAGAGAGACAGAGAGAGACAGAGAGAGACAGAGAGAGACAGAGAGAGACAGAGAGAGAGACAGAGAGAGACAGAGAGAGAGACAGAGAGAGACAGAGAGAGACAGAGAGACAGAGAGAGAGACAGAGAGAGAGAGAGAGAGAGACAGAGAGACAGAGAGACAGAGAGACAGAGAGAGAGAGAGAGAGAGACAGAGAGAGACAGAGAGACAGAGAGACAGAGAGAGAGACAGAGAGAGAGAGAGAGAGAGAGAGAGAGAGAGACAGAGAGAGAGACAGAGAGACAGAGAGAGAGAGAGAGAGAGAGAGAGAGAGAGACAGAGAGAGACAGAGAGAGAGAGAGAGAGAGAGAGACAGAGAGAGACAGAGAGAGAGAGAGAGAGAGAGAGAGAGACAGAGAGAGAGACAGAGAGACAGAGAGAGAGAGAGAGAGAGAGAGAGAGACAGAGAGAGACAGAGAGAGAGACAGAGAGAGAGAGAGAGAGAGACAGAGAGAGAGACAGAGAGAGAGACAGAGAGGAGAGACAGAGAGAGAGACAGAGAGAGACAGAGAGAGAGAGAGACAGAGAGAGAGAGAGAGACAGAGAGAGAGAGAGAGACAGAGAGACAGAGAGAGAGAGAGAGAGAGAGAGAGAGACAGAGAGAGAGACAGAGAGACAGAGAGACAGAGAGAGAGAGAGAGAGAGAGACAGAGAGAGAGACAGAGAGACAGAGAGAGAGACAGAGAGACAGAGAGAGAGACAGAGAGACAGAGAGACAGAGAGAGAGACAGAGAGAGAGACAGAGAGAGAGACAGAGAGACAGAGAGACAGAGAGAGAGACAGAGAGAGAGAAGAGAAACCTTGGGGAAACATGTCATTGGAAAACATCTCTGGGTTCTGGAGAGAACACTTGTATTTCCTCCCTTTTCAGAGAGGGACAGCTGTTTTCCTTTTCTGCTCTCCTACTTAGGCCATTTCCCTCTGTGCGCGGCCTATAGAGGCCCAAATTAGCCCAAACATCAGTTCCTGGCATTGGACTGGAGTTCCTGGCCCGAGCTACAGTGGTGTTGATGGGCTTGTGTCAGAAAGAAAGCTGAATATTTAATGGAAGAGGTCAGAGATAGCCAGTTACTTTTCCTTCGTAACCTATACTAACATATAAGCTAACACTAACATTCCTTCACACAATGATGATTGGCTCAGGGACTCCGGTCATCTGTTTGTTTGAGAGAGTGAGAAAGAAGGGCAGATTAACTGTGTGTCTAGTACTGGAACAAACAGATTGTTTTGGGATGTGATGCAAACCCCGCAACCCCATACTCAATGGGAAAGAAAGAGAGAGAGACCTTATTGAAAAGAGAGAGAGATAAAGAGAGGGAGAGAGCGATCGATAATGGAAGAGAGACGGAGAGCTGACAAAGTAGTGGAGCTATGACGTCTTCCTATAGCGTGTCTGCGTGCCACCTTCACTTCCACCCGAGCCTACCAATCACAATCTCCCTCTCTCGAAGGACACATTATTCAGAGGTTGGCTGAGGGCAGAGAGGTGATTGGTTGGAGGGACATACGACTGATTGACTGGGGCCTGCGCTGGCCAATGCCAACTGACATTATTCACTGCTACAAGCACATACATAAATATACATACACCGTAGCCTACTAATAACAAACACATATAACACTGCTGTGGTGTGTTATGCACATAGGTACTGTATAAGTCCTTATATGTACTGTGAACGACTTGGTCTGACAGGTTTGAATGATGAAAGGTTTTCACAGGTTTAAATGTTTTGGGTTTTAGTGCCACTGAAGTAGAATAAAGTAGAATTGTAGGGAGAGAATATATGTAACTAAAACAAAAATCCACGTTTTAAGGGGAATCACATCATAAACTAATCAAATGGAAAAGCTATTTTCCGCCTGAACGACTAAGTTAATTGTGTTAGCGGTCGGGAAGGTGTCTCTACTCTACGCCAACTTTAAACCAGATTCACACTTGTGAAAGAGATGATTTCATCTCAGACTCCGACACTTCAAAAAACCCTTCCTTCCCGGTGATGGTCTTGGCGAATGACGTCTTTGTTTTCAAATTTTAACCCACAATCCCCTACCAAACCTCCCAACTCTAAACTATCGCATGAGTTTCCATTGGGGAAAAAATTCCCTTACGCACAGAGCGACTGGATGAGAGATTTTATTTGGTTCTGTTTGCGGAGCTCGAGCTTAGCTTGTGTCGGTCTGTTATGTCGGTTTCTATGGTGAATAACACAGGCCATGCCAGACTACGAAGAGTACAAGGAATAAAAAAAAACACACATGTAGGAAAGAATAAGAGGAAACTCAATCCAAGAATTTGCAGGGCGTGGAGAGAGAGAGAGAGACTGGAGTGAGTGACTGAGGAGTAACAGCCTCCCTCAGAGAATGGATGAAAAATGGAGCCTGACAGAATCAAAATGGCTGCCATCTCACTCAGCAGACTCCAGCTCTGAAAAGGAAGAGTCATGTTTTTTTGCTGGCACAGATCACCTCAAATATTTGGTGTCGAGAAAACAACTCAAGCAAAGCCAAGCTGGAACGAGCCACCATAAGACCTCAGTGCATTCGAATACTATAATTATCGTCTTTTTTTGTAGTTACATTTTTTCATAAGATTTTTTCCCCCATTCTAAATCTGTCCTGGCCCTAACCTAATGACATTCCATTGTTTGCCAAGGAGTGCTTATCAGACATTTTAGTATGAACAGAAATATTGCTTATTCATGCTTTCCCCCCACCCATTAATGAAAGATGAGATGCATTAGTACATGGGGCCACGTGATTGATAGTGTGTGTATGTGTGTGTGTGTGTGTGTGTGTGTGTGTGTGTGTGTGTGTGTGTGTGTGTGTGTGTGTGTGTGTGTGTGTGTGTGTGTGTGTGTGTGTGTGTGTGTGTGTGTGTGTGTGTGTGTGTGTGTGTGTGTGTGTGTGTGTGTGTGTGTGTGTGTGTGTGTGTGTGTGTGTGTGTGTGTGTGTGTGTGTGTGAGAGAGATTAGGTATATTAGTCCTGACAGACGGATTGATGGGGTGCGTTTTATTTAACAGATTGAAAGAGTGAAAGATCAGAGTAGAGCTGCTACCACTCTGCCATTTCCTTGATTGGTGTGTGTGTGTGTGTGTGAGTCTGTGAGTCTGTGTGTGTGTTTAACCTAATTTTTAGGCTAAATCAGGGATATTATGTTACATCATTTGTGTACACAATCAGCTGCGGTACGTTTTCCACGGACAAGAGTCTGGAGGCACAGCCAGGAATGACAACAGTCACACAAGGTTTTCCACTGTGATTTGCACACAAAACTGATGAAAAGAAGTCTCAGGCCCATACATCTGCATCTCACACGACCTCCAAACCACCTATTCATTTAGCTATTCATTTAGCTTTCATCGCCTGCAATAAAGTAGGGCTTTGCCCCGTAACTGAGCTACCCATAAACTTCACCCTCCCATAGCCTCCGCCCCTTCCTACCCTCCCTCCCTCATCCAGTTCCTCCCTCGTTTCTGAACATGTTTGCAGTAAACCCATCTCCCCTCGGGCAGTCACATAAAACCAATCCCTTTTAATTAAGACAGATTCCAGTGAGGAAAAGATAGCGTCAACTTTTCTCTCGTTCTTTTTTCCCTCTTTCCCTCCGTTCTTTCCTCAACCACAACATCCTGTCTTTTTCTTCTTCCTTTCTATCCTCCCCTCTTCTCAGCTGTTATTTTTTTCTGCACACTTCCTGTCCTTGGTGTGTGGGGTAACACTAGCTAGTGCTTCTTCTGACTCAACGATAGCATTTCATGGTAAGGTCTACACATGGTACGGTTGTTGTATTTGATTCCATGTTGGATTTTAGGTTGTTTGTTTGGATTGGGGAGCGGGGGGTTCCTCCTGCCCCATTACATAGAATGAATACATACCCACACCCCACATCAGGGAACAAATGATGGCCTACAGTTAGTCAAGTGTGATGTGGGAACTCCAACCCTTCTTACTGACTCTAAACTCCGCAGCGATTCAAATGGTTGCTAACCTACTTCTTGAACTTTAAACAGGAGCTGTCAATTGATTGAACTACCTGGTAGAACAGATGTGAATCCTAAACAGGATTAAAGGAGAGGGCTCTTGGGCTGACCTGAGCGAGGAGGACAAGGGGGAGCTTGACCTGAAGCTGCTCTCTCCCTAACCCCAATGTTGATGGGCTAGTTGGTTCCCATGTGGCTTGTTTTTTCGTCTTCGTTTACGGACGCTGCCTCTGCTTTGTGACCCGCACCGAGAGCAGTGGGATAGAATGGAGGAACTACCAACCCAACAGTGACTTGTTTACAGCACCGGTCCGCTCGCCCACCTTCTGGGTCAACCCCTGCAACAGATGCAAAACAACACGACCCCCCGCGTCCATCTGTCTTACAAATGGGGCGAGTCACAGGGGAGATGGAGCCCATTGATGTACTACGCATGTGAACTAAGTGGAACCATATTACGACGCCACCTCGGTGGAAGTAGTCTGGCTGAGGTCTCCCTAGTGTCTGAGACTTAGCGTCAATGACGTCGGCCTTAAGATCCATCCACAGTGCACACGCTCACAACAGACAGATCTGATTTATAGATGTAGATTTCACGAGTGACATTGTCTCCAGTGGCATCATCACCCATCTCATCATTTCCTCTAAAAATGGCTGCCAACATGGAATGAGCGTTGCAACGCTCTGGAGGGGTTGGCACATGGGTGTGTGTGTGTGGGGTGTAGGGCACTGAGCTTGGCAGTAGACAGATAGATAGGTAGACAGACAGCCAGGCAGGTGACTGTCTACCTGCCTGTCTGTCTGTCTACCTACCTGCCAGTCTACCTGCCTGTCTGTCTGTCTACCTGCCTGTCTGTCTGTCTACCTGCTTGTCTACCTGCCTGTCTCTCTACCTGCCTTTCTCTCTGATAGCGTATGGGCCAACAGCAGCCAAACAGGAACCCTCCTCTCCAGGAATATTTGTTCCCGCCACAATCCAAAACCCTAACAGGATGTTGACTTATGACCTCGTCTTTCCTCACTCCACATAGCCCAGCCGTGATCCACTATCCAATTATGTTGATTTGGGGGTTTGACCTGGGTACGTGACCTCTTGGTTTTGATAGTTTGTCTCAGTTGATTGGTTGGCGTGTCAGATGTCTGTGGTTCTCAAAAGGCTCAACAAATCATCAAATGTGAATCCATTTTCCCGACTTGATTTTTCCTGGCGGACTCTAAATGTGTGGTAATTGTCTTCGCTCTTCAGTCTGTTTGGGTTTGCGAGAGGTGAGCCGTTGAACGTGTTTATGTAGTCACTACCCATCTGCCCCTCTGTTGTTGAACTGCATATCTGAGGGATTCAATCAGGAGGGACAGCATCGCGGGAGATATTCCTGCAGTGGTGTAAACACACACACATATACACACACACCCTTTGCATTCTCTCCTAATCTGTATCCATTTCTCACACACGCACACGCAGCAATGCGCACACACACCCTGGTAGCAGTGAACGTGTCTCCCATTCCCCAAGTACAGTGGGAATGTGGGCCATTGACTCTCTGACCGTCCCTCCCCGCGGTTGGCCCAGACTGCCAGATGACCTTCCCCACAGTGGCTAAAGGCCTGATTATCATTTTATTGTTCCATGTCATTGGTCTGATGGTATCAACAGAAATGAATTGGCTGTCCATTGATTTACAACAACCCTCCCTCCCCCTGGTGGTGCTGCTCATTGATTTGTCCGTCAAGTCCACTGCTCTCCCTCCCCTACTGGCTGGTGGAGGAGACTTCAACCAATAATAGGCTACAGTGTAGACGTAAGGGTTTGACAGACAGACTGGTAGACTAGAGATGTAATGTAAGTTGCGTTAGTTCCGTCTATGTCTAACAGAAGGGAAGGGCCTCCCGAGTGGCGCAGCAGTCTAATGCACTGCATCACAGTGCTGAGGCGCAACTACAGCCTCGGGTGCGATTCCATAGCCGGCTGTAACCGTGTAACCAGGAGACCCATGGGGTGGCGCATAATTGGCCCAGCGTCGTCCGGGTTAGGGGAGGGTTTGGCCGGACAGGATTTCCTTGTCTCATTGTGCTCTAGCGACTCCTTGTGGCAGGCCAGGAGCCTGCAAGCTGACTTCGGTCATCAGTTGGACGGCGTTTCCTCCGACACATTGGTGCAGCTGGCTTCCGGGTTAAGAGAGCAGTGTGTCAAGCAGCAGTGCGGCTTGGCAGGGTCGTGTTTCAGATGACGCATGGCTCTCGATCGTCACCTCTCCCGAGACCGTAGGAGAGTTGCAGTGATGAGACAAGATGGTAACTACCAGTTGGGGAGAAAAGGGGGGGGTGAAGTAAAAAAAAGCAAGGAAAGGCTAAACAACTTTGTTACCAAGACGCTGATAAGACGTAATGTGGATAAGACACATACTCGGTTGGTAAGAAAGATTTGACACACGTATCCCATACTTAAAAGGTTTTTATAGACATGAATTAAGCGTAAATATTTCCTCATAGATATGGTATACAACAGGGATATTTGGTTGTTATTTGAAGTGTATTAGCGTAGACCCAGTTCTAACTTGAACACATCTCCCCACTAGCATTTACTCTGGGTGAGCTCATGGACTGCCAGGCTGCTGTTTGTTGGCAAGGCTGGTTAAATTGTATGGTACATTGATTGGGAAGGGAGAGGGCGTCATTAGTGGGCTTGTGTTTGAAAGCTGTCAGAAACGTTCCATCAACGTTGGTCGCTATACCCCCTCCCCCTTCCCCCTTCACTCTGCAATTTCTTTACCCCCTGCAGGAAGTGACCTAATGTCTCTCGGCTTTGCCTACTTCCCCATTTCAGCTTAGTGATGGCCAGCTTCCTGTCTGACAGTCTACCATTTACCAGGGGTTTTGGGTGACTTCAGACGCTCTGGCAGTCACTGTCAAAATTACAGTGGCGCGACCATACATGTCTTGCCCCTTCCCTCCCATAAAAAGTCAACCTCGCGCCGCAGGAGCTGGCCACGATATGCAAAAGCAGCCCATGGCTTAATTTCCATAGCGTTTGACTGTTTGAGGGTATGTAAATAACTGTCTGGCCACCACATTGAGCGTTTTGTCATGACAGTTGTGGACAAGTGCTCTCATTGTCATGGTATTTAAAGTGATAGAAATGCTAAAGTACTGGCTAATGTTAAAGTAGCCTACTAGCGTTTGATAGCCTGTCCTAGGCCGGTCTGTTGTGGTTAGGAGAGGGGAGGACTCGGGGTGGCTGCAGCTGCTCCACTATTGACTGTCTTGTGCTCTAAATGGGAAGGGAAGCGGAAAGGCTGGCTCTGCGGGAGCGGGAGTTTAACTAGTGCATTGCTGGTCTAAACATACAGGGAGGGACCCAGTACAATGTTCCATTTGCTACAATACATATTTCAGATTGTAATTTAAGTGGATGGATGTGATATCTGGATTATTTTTGAAAACATGCGTCACATTGTCAACGTTTTTCCCAGCAAGGCCCTAGCTCTACAACGGCATGTAATTATGTAATCTGCTGCATCTCCCTGTCGTTCTGCTGCATCTCCCTGTCGTTCTGCTGCACCTCCCTGTCGTTCTGCTGCATCTCCCTGTCGTTCTGCTGCATCTCCCTGTCGTTCTGCTGCACCTCCCTGTCGTTCTGCTGCATCTCCCTGTCGTTCTGCTGCATCTCCCTGTCGTTCTGCTGCACCTCCCTGTCGTTCTGCTGCATCTCCCTGTCGTTCTGCTGCATCTCCCTGTCGTTCTGCTGCATCTCCCTGTCGTTCTGCTGCACCTCCCTGTCGTTCTGCTGCATCTCCCTGTCGTTCTGCTGCATCTCCCTGTCGTTCTGCTGCACCTCCCTGTCGTTCTGCTGCATCTCCCTGTCGTTCTGCTGCATCTCCCTGTCATTCTGCTGCATCTCCCTGTCGTTCTGCTGCATCTCCCTGTCATTCTGCTGCATCTCGCTGTCATTCTGCTGCATCTCCCTGTCGTTCTGCTGCATCTTCCTGTCGTTCTGCTGCATCTCCCTGTCGTTCTGGCTGCATCTCCCTGTCGTTCTGCTGCATCTCCCTGTCGTTCTGCTGCATCTCCCTGTCGTTCTGCTGCACCTCCCTGTCGTTCTGCTGCACCTCCCTGTCGTTCTGCTGCATCTCCCTGTCGTTCTGCTGCATCTCCCTGTCGTTCTGCTGCATCTCCCTGTCGTTCTACTGCATCTCCCTGTCGTTCTGCTGCATCTCCCTGTCGTTCTGCTGCATCTCCCTGTCGTTCTGCTGCATCTCCCTGTCGTTCTACTGCATCTCCCTGTCGTTCTGCTGCATCTCCCTGTCGTTCTGCTGCATCTCCCTGTCGTTCTGCTGCACCTCCCTGTCGTTCTGCTGCACCTCCCTGTCGTTCTGCTGCACCTCCCTGTCGTTCTGCTGCACCTCCCTGTCGTTCTGCTGCACCTCCCTGTCGTTCTGCTGCATCTCCCTGTCGTTCTGCTGCATCTCCCTGTCGTTCTGCTGCACCTCCCTGTCGTTCTGCTGCACCTCCCTGTCGTTCTGCTGCACCTCCCTGTCGTTCTGCTGCATCTCCCTGTCGTTCTGCTGCACCTCCCTGTCGTTCTGCTGCATCTCCCTGTCGTTCTGCTGCACCTCCCTGTCGTTCTGCTGCACCTCCCTGTCGTTCTGCTGCATCTCCCTGTCGTTCTGCTGCACCTCCCTGTCGTTCTGCTGCATCTCCCTGTCGTTCTGCTGCATCTCCCTGTCGTTCTGCTGCACCTCCCTGTCGTTCTGCTGCACCTCCCTGTCGTTCTGCTGCACCTCCCTGTCGTTCTGCTGCATCTCCCTGCCGTTCTGCTGCACCTCCCTGTCGTTCTGCTGCATCTCCCTGTCATTCTGCTGCACATCCCTGTCATTCTGCTGCACCTCCCTGTCGTTCTGCTGCACCTCCCTGTCGTTCTGCTGCACCTCCCTGTCGTTCTGCTGCATCTCCCTGCCGTTCTGCTGCACCTCCCTGTCATTCTGCTGCACCTCCCTGTCGTTCTGCTGCATCTCCCTGTCGTTCTGCTGCATCTCCCTGTCGTCCACGAGCAGCCCACAACTACAAAAATCACAGCCATCAGTGAACACAGCCTACCTGTTGTACGCTGGAGTGGCTGTGTGTTCGCTACGCACGGCTGTGCCTCCCCCAGTGGGTAAGCGCAAGCGAGACCCGTCTGTTGTGTCAGACACTCCTCTTCTACATGAGACGATGCCAGGTTTTTAATCAAGAGGATCGAGCAGACATCTCAGCTGGGGGACTTAGCCGTCATCCCGCTCGCTCCCTCCCTGCCTTCCTCTCTAACAGACCTCTCTCCCTATCCCAGTCTCAATCCCCAAAGAGCCTAATCCGTCCAGATCCCACATCCGGTTTTATCCCAACATCCGCCAGAAAGAACAGGAAAAACTAGAAGGAAAACGAAAGGCTGGGAGCCATAAAATCTCTATTCTGACCAGGGTGGTGAATTAAAATGTAAAAAGATGAAAAGGACAGGGGCTCCCAGTTGAGTTGGAGAGTGGCTCCGGGTTTCTAGGGAGAAGGAGGTAGAGAGAGGATTGGCTTGATTTTCTTATGGAAATGAGAGCCGACACTGTCACTGTAGTCGCTGCTGCTGCCGCAGTCCTGCAGGAGGGAGAGAGAGAGAGTAGAGTGTGCCATGGCCAGAGCACCAGTATATCTGAGTCAGTCTAACACACATACACACAAACACACGTCTGTCTGGTGTGTCTGCTCTATCCAGACTAGCCTCCCTCCCTCCCTCCCTCCCTCCCTCCCTCCCTCCCCCTCCCTCCCTCCCTCCCTCCCTCCCTCCCTCCCTCCCTCCCTCCCTCCCCTCCCTCCCTGTCTGTCTGTCTGTCTGTCTGTCTGTCTGTCTGTCTGTCTGTCTGTCTGTCTGTCTGTCTGTCTACTCTATACAGACTAGCCTCCCTCCCTGTCTGTCTGGTGTGTCTACTCTATACAGACTAGCCTCCCTCCCTGTCTGGTGTGTCTACTCTATATAGGCTAACCTGTCTCTCTGGTTTCACACACTGACATGACATCACAGTGCCAACAGTTTAACAGTTGGTGAACAACCTGTCATACTTCAGAACGCTGGTCCCTACACACACACACTGATGTTCACATAAACAAACTACTAATGCACACACACAGATCCCCAACCGTTTGAATTAAACACACACATTTCTCCAGCTTGTTATGGACAAGAGTAGTCCCTTCCTACAGGTTGTGGAGTAGGGTTACTAGAGAACTCTAGAATACTCCCACTTCATTGTGTAAAGTAGGGTTACTAGAGAACTCTAGAATACTCCCACTTCATTGTGTAAAGTAGGGTTACTAGAGAACTCTAGAATACTCCCACTTCATTGTGTAAAGTAGGGTTACTAGAGAACCCTAGAATACTCCCACTTCATCGTGTAAAGTAGGGTTACTAGAGAACTCTAGAATACTCCCACTTCATCATGTGGAGTAGGGTTACTCCCACTTCATCATGTGGAGTAGGGTTACTAGAGAACTCTAGAATACTCCCACTTCATTGTGTAAAGTAGGGTTACTAGAGAACTCTAGAATACTCCCACTTCATCATGTGGAGTAGGGTTACTAGAGAACTCTAGAATACTCCCACTTCATCATGTGGAGTAGGGTTACTAGAGAACTCTAGAATACTCCCACTTCATCATGTGGAGTAGGGTTACTAGAGAACCCTAGAATACTCCCACTTCATCATGTGGAGTAGGGTTACTAGAGAACCCTAGAATACTCCCACTTCATTGTGTAAAGTAGGGTTACTAGAGAACTCTAGAATACTCCCACTTCATCATGTGGAGTAGGGTTACTAGAGAACTCTAGAATACTCCCACTTCATCATGTGGAGTAGGGTTACTAGAGAACTCTAGAATACTCCCACTTCATCATGTGGAGTAGGGTTACTAGAGAACTCTAGAATACTCCCACTTCATCATGTGGAGTAGGGTTACTAGAGAACTCTAGAATACTCCCACTTCATCATGTGGAGTAGGGTTACTAGAGAACTCTAGAATACTCCCACTTCATCATGTGGAGTAGGGTTACTAGAGAACTCTGGAATACTCCCACTTCTGTAGAACTACTTCTGTACATCAATTTCTATAATGATCATCTCAAGGCCCCCCCCGATCCCCGCGACGGGACAGCACGTGATCCCTTCGGTAGACAACGGGGAGAGAGAAGGAGCGAGAGCGGGTCGAAAGGACAAAGCAGCAGAACGAGGTTAAGATTGTAATTGGTCGTCTGTCCTCATCCCTGGTAGTGTCAGGCTCTAGGGAATGGCTTTATCAGGCATAATGACTCCTTAATGATGGGGGGATTGTGACGTCTCATCACCAGCCTGACTAAATCCCCCTCCCTCTATGGTGGCAGGCGGCGCAAGGATTCATCATGCCTGGGGCTTAGTGGAGCACACAGACATACACTCAGGCAGACAGACAGACATACAGACAGATAAACACTCAGGCAGACAGACAGAGACAGACAGACAGACAGACAGACTGACTGACTGACTGACTGACAGACAGACACACGGGTAGACAGACATGCAGATGCACAGGCATATAGGCAGACAGGCTGATGCAGACAGACAGACAGACAGACAGACAGACAGACAGACAGACAGACAGACAGACAGACAGGCAGGCAGGCAGGCAGACAGACAGACAGACAGACAGACAGACAGACAGACAGACAGACAGACAGACAGACAGACAGACAGACAGACAGACAGGCAGACAGGCAGGCAGGCAGGCAGGCAGACAGACAGACAGACAGACAGACAGACAGACAGACAGACAGACAGACAGACAGACAGACAGACAGACAGTATGGGGATAGTCTTGTGGCTGGGCTCAACTACTTGACAAATGCCACCCTCCTTCCTGCCATCCAATGGCGATCACTGATCTAACGTGATAACTTCAAGAAAGAACACCTAGCTTTAAACCTATCCCAATTCTGGAGGAAGGAGGGTTAGGGAGGAATGGCTGTTTCATGCATCGAGACGGGGCTTAACGTTATCTTTGTGACTGCAGGGAACCCCATGGTGTGTTTTGTTTGGGGTGTCTATAGAAGTGCAGTTGGTTAGTTTGTTTAAGCTGCTCAGATCTGTGATTTATTGGTATGGGATGAGGCTTGTCTCCACAGTTTAACCCCACACTGCAGCTCTCTGAAGTAGTGGGTGTTTGCTTTTGTGTGTGTGAAAGAGTGTGGACTTTGTGTGTTTGTGTAATTTGGCATGAGTGTGTAAACATGCGTGTGTGTGTGTGTGTGTGTGTGTGTGTGTGTGTGTGTGTGTGTGTGTGTGTGTGTGTGTGTGTGTGTGTGTGTGTGTGTGTGTGTGTGTGTGTGTGTGTGTGTGTGTGTGTGTGTAGTAGTAGTAGTGTGTGCTTGCAGGGTGCTCTCTGGTGATTGTGTCTGTGTGTGTTGTAGGTTAAGGTGTCACATGTCGAGGCATGTGCATCAGTAGTCTTGGCTAGGGCACTGCCTGCTGGTGTTCCACTGCCCCGTAAGTAATACTTGGAAATCAAACTGGCAGTGTGTGTTTGTGTCCTCTGCGCCAGCTAGCTCCAGCTTGCCATGCCCACACACACACCCCTCGCTGCTATGAATGTATTTACCCAGCCAAGAGGCTTAATAACCCTTTCACAGACAACCTCAACCTGGGGGGCGCGCCGTCAACCCCCCACACACACGGTCTCTTCGCCTCGCCACTGCTCCTGTGAAAACGGCCTTAGTTTTGCACAGACGCTTGAAAAACAAAAATCGCCCTCAGCAGATCCCTCTTCCCCAGCTCTCTCTCTCCTCGTCTCAGCCGTTCCCTAACCAGAGCCAACCTTTACGAGGCTGTAAACTCTCTCAGAGTATTCTGTATCAAGTGGAGGCTGTCTGACTCCGAAGAAACTATCTGGACTGTAAAGCCCCGATGAATCCAAGGGTAATTAACCCCCATCTAAAATGGCTGACATGCCTTTGAGGAATGTTGTCGTTTCTCTAGTAGGCTAGATATTAGCTTAGCATCCAAGTACAATGAGCAGACCAGTGATA
>NC_068448.1:10227767-10232767 GCF_023373465.1 Oncorhynchus keta | reverse complement strand
TACAGACAGGTTCCTAATGGCATTGATAGATGACAGTGTTTGTGTGAAGGTGGTACAGACAGGTTCATAATGGCATTGATAGATCACAGTGTTTGTGTGAAGGTGGTACAGACAGGTTCCTAATGGCATTGATAGATGACAGTGTTTGTGTGAAGGTGGTACAGACAGGTTCTTAATGGCATTGATAGATCACAGTGTTTGTGTGAAGGTGGTACAGACAGGTTCATAATGGCATTGATAGATCACAGTGTTTGTGTGAAGGTGGTACAGACAGGTTCCTAATGGCATTGATAGATCACAGTGTTTGTGTGAAGGTGGTACAGACAGGTTCTTAATGGCATTGATAGATCACAGTGTTTGTGTGAAGGTGGTACAGACAGGTTCCTAATGGCATTGATAGCTGACAGTGTTTGTGTGAAGGTGGTACAGACAGGTTCATAATGGCATTGATAGCTGACAGTGTTTGTGTGAAGGTGGTACAGACAGGTTCATAATGGCATTGATAGCTGACAGTGTTTGTGTGAAGGTGGTACAGACAGGTTCCTAATGGCATTGATAGATGACAGTGTTTGTGTGAAGGTGGTACAGACAGGTTCATAATGGCATTGATAGCTGACAGTGTTTGTGTGAAGGTGGTACAGACAGGTTCCTAATGGCATTGATAGATCACAGTGTTTGTGTGAAGGTGGTACAGACAGGTTCCTAATGGCATTGATAGATCACAGTGTTTGTGTGAAGGTGGTACAGACAGGTTCCTAATGGCATTGATAGATGACAGTGTTTGTGTGAAGGTGGTACAGACAGGTTCATAATGGCATTGATAGCTGACAGTGTTTGTGTGAAGGTGGTACAGACAGGTTCCTAATGGCATTGATAGATGACAGTGTTTGTGTGAAGGTGGTACAGACAGGTTCCTAATGGCATTGATAGATCACAGTGTTTGTGTGAAGGTGGTACAGACAGGTTCCTAATGGCATTGATAGATCACAGTGTTTGTGTGAAGGTGGTACAGACAGGTTCCTAATGGCATTGATAGCTGACAGTGTTTGTGTGAAGGTGGTACAGACAGGTTCCTAATGGCATTGATAGCTGACAGTGTTTGTGTGAAGGTGGTACAGACAGGTTCCTAATGGCATTGATAGCTGACAGTGTTTGTGTGAAGGTGGTACAGACAGGTTCCTAATGGCATTGATAGCTGACAGTGTTTGTGTGAAGGTGGTACAGACAGGTTCCTAATGGCATTGATAGATCACAGTGTTTGTGTGAAGGTGGTACAGACAGGTTCATAATGGCATTGATAGATCACAGTGTTTGTGTGAAGGTGGTACAGACAGGTTCCTAATGGCATTGATAGATGACAGTGTTTGTGTGAAGGTGGTACAGACAGGTTCCTAATGGCATTGATAGATGACAGTGTTTGTGTGAAGGTGGTACAGACAGGTTCCTAATGGCATTGATAGATCACAGTGTTTGTGTGAAGGTGGTACAGACAGGTTCCTAATGGCATTGATAGATGACAGTGCTTGTGTGAAGGTGGTACAGACAGGTGGTACTCTCTTTCTCTCTCTCTCTCTCTCTCTCTCTCTCTCTCTCTCCTCTCTCTCTCTCTCTCTCTCTCTCTCTCTCTCTCTCTCTCTCTCTCTCTCTCTCTCTCTCTCTCTCTCTCTCTCTCTCTCTCTCTCTCTCTCCCTCTCTCTAAAAAGCAGTGTGCTACCTAATAGCCTGAACATCTGGCTCTCTTTTCCTCTTCTCACTCCTGGCTGCTATCACCGCACGCACACACACACGCACACACACGCACACACACACACACACACACACACACACACACACACACACACACACACACACACACACACACACACACACACACACACACACACACACACACACACACACACACACACACACACACACACACACACACACACACACACACACACACACGGCAGGTAAGTGTCAGTAACCCCTGACTGTTTTAGAATGGGGATGTTGGATCAAGACTTAATACACACTATACAGCACAGCAGCCAAACTGGGACTTCACATTCCCACTTAACTGCTGAGCACAGAGAAAGTGTTCCTCACTATACAGTGATTAGGTACTTTCGAAAAGCAAAGCAAAGTAGAATCTCCAAAATGCACATATCCCATCTACACCATACTTAGATATTTCAATAATTATTGTATAGAGTAGACAAATAAGAGTGTTTGAAACTAGTCTTCAGTGTTGATATTGTGTTGGAGTAACTCAGAAACCTTAGCTATTTACCTCGCTGAGTACAGAGGCCAATTTGTTGTCTGAGAATATATAGCCAAAGGGACTGCAATGGGATGAACTGGTTGACAAAACGGTCAGAGAAACGTGTCGTCTGTCACTTGTTTGTAGACTTTAGGTTTCTGCAGTTTGGGCGCAGTGAGAAGTCTCTCTCTGCATGTATTCTTACGAGCTAGCAACGAGCACTAGGCTAGGCAATGCCCTCCTTTCCTTTCCTCACAGTCTAGCCCCTCCATCAAGGAGACCCCCTTTCCTGTAGTCACAGTCTAGCCCCTCCATCAAGGAGACCTCCTTTCCTGTAGTCAACGTCTAGCCCCTACTTCAAGGACACCTCCTTTCCTGTAGTCACAGTCTAGCCCCTCCATCAAGGAGACCTCCTTTCCTGTAGTCACAGTCTAGCCCCTCCATCAAGGAGACCTCCTTTCCTGTAGTCAGCGTCTAGCCCCTACTTCAAGGACACCTCCTTTCCTGTAGTCACAGTCTAGCCCCTCCATCAAGGACACCTCCTTTCCTGTAGTCACAGTCTAGCCCCTCCATCAAGGACACCTCCTTTCCTGTAGTCACAGTCTAGCCCCTCCATCAAGGACACCTCCTTTCCTGTAGTCACAGTCTAGCCCCTCCATCAAGGACACCTCCTTTCCTGCAGTCACAGTCTAGTCCCTCCTTCAAGGAGCCCAAAGACAGGTTACAGGCAGGGTGTGGCTCACTAGCTAGTTGCAGAAAGAGAGAAAACAGGTTGTTTACTCTTTCATCTCTCCTTAGTCTGAGAGGATGTTATCTGTGCGCTAGCTGAGACAACCTGTTTGGTGCCACCCACACATAGCCTAGCGCCACAGGCCATTCTTTAATCTCTGACACAACCATTACTCTTTTGACACGGTTTCACACTTAAGCTACAAACTCAATGTGGAAGTGAGGTCGTCAGGTTAAACAGGAAGTGAGGTCATTAATGTGGTCAATGTCATGTTTAGGGTATACATAGACAAGCCAGATGTAGTTGAACCACATTTGCAGAGAATGGCAGCCATTTTGTTTTGTTTTGAGCGTGAGATTGGGTTCATATACGATTGGCAGTTCACCCCTACAGTTTGTTTGTACCTCTCGTGTTCAGTCTGGCTTGTTGCTTGTTTGCTTTTGTTGAATGGAATTCTGCTTGTTTGGAGAGGACATCCTGAAATCTGTGTCACAGGAAATGGAGTGTTGGAGAGAGACAGAAGAACAGACAGAGGGGGAGGGATGGAGAGAGACTGAGGGAGAGAGCAATAGAAATAACAGAGTGTGTTATGGGAGTGTGCGAGTTCTACCTATTGAGAAAACAGACAATCTTTCTGATGTAATGCAAAGATGGGGCTTTTTTGGCTAGGAGGATTTTCGTTCGATGCTTTTTTTTTAATGTTCGTTTTAGATCCAACAATTCCGTCTTAGTTCTCCCATCAAAATTGCCCGAGGAAGTTTTAGTTTAGTCAAACACATTTTTTTCTGTCTGTTTTCAGAAGAAAGCAATCTTTCTTTTTTACTTTTTTTTGTTACTTACTAAGAATTTGACACATAATAATACCCTTTTTATTTATTCTTAGCCCTAGTCCAATCCACATAATCTCTCAATGAATTGTCTCCCTATTGGCTCAGTAGCAGCCAAAACATCTCAGTGAACTTCCCCCTCATTGGTTGTTTCATAACATGCACTGTAAAAAGTAACTGTCGAACTCATTAAAGAAATTGAGAGGTGTCTACTCAAACATCTGCAACGGTCAGGAGAACTCTTATCATAAAAGTGGTACTAACTCAAATGTCAAAAAGATTTCAAATCACTTATGTTTTTGAGTACTGTCAACAAGTCTTAGGTTATTGAGTAAATATAACTAAATTTTTTTAGAGTTCTGCTTAAGTTATTGCATTTTTACATAGTGTGTTGTGCTATGAGGCGTAATTGATCGTAATTTACGGATATCAAAACCGTCGGGAAAATTGATGTTCAATAATGATAAAAGCCGTTCACACCATCAACAAGGCCATGGTGCACCTCTCTTGCCCTTTAACGGGCAGCTCAACCAGGCGTTAGCCTCAGCGCTAGCCAGCCGTAGCATGACTGTTATCTTAGCTATGCTAGCCATATGGTGAAAGTTACATTTGCTGGCTGTGGCACAGGTTTTCTACTGTGTTTTGACTGAGCTAACCGGTCGATACATTGGTGGTTGTTAGCAGACATAGAAACTTAAAAGAGTTTCACACAAGGCACAGAGAGGCCTTGACTGAACGTGACTGGCAGAGTGTGGCGTTCCCTATCCACACTGGCAGAGTGTGGCGTTCCCTATCCACACTGGCAGAGTGTGGCGTTCCCTACCCACACTGGCAGAGTGTGGTGTTCCCTACCCACACTGGCAGAGTGTGGCTTTCCCTCCCCACACTGGCAGAGTGTGGCGTTCCTTACCCACACCGGCAGAGTGTGGCGTTCCCTACCCACACTGGCAGAGTGTGGCGTTCCCTACCCACACTGGCAGAGTGTGGTGTTCCCTACCCACACTGGCAGAGTGTGGCTTTCCCTACCCACACTGGCAGAGTGTGGCGTTCCCTACCCACACTGGCAGAGTGTGGTGTTCCCTACCCACACTGGCAGAGTGTGGCTTTCCCTCCCCACACTGGCAGAGTGTGGTGTTCCCTACCCACACTGGCAGAGTGTGGTGTTCCCTACCCACACTGGCAGAGTGTGGTGTTCCCTACC
>NC_068448.1:10220267-10222767 GCF_023373465.1 Oncorhynchus keta | reverse complement strand
TGGTGGGGGCAATAGATTACGGCAGGTGGTGGGAGGGTAATAGATTACGGCAGGTGGTGGGAGGGTAATAGATTACGGCAGGTGGTGGAGGGTAACAGATTACGGCAGGTGGTGGGAGGGTAATAGATTACGGCAGGTGGTGGGAGGGGATTACGGCAGGTGGTGGAGGGTAATAGATTACGGCAGGTGGTGGGAGGGTAATAGATTACGGCAGGTGGTGGGAGGGTGGAATAGATTACGGCAGGTGGTGGGAGGGTAATAGATTACGGCAGGTGGTGGGAGGGTAATAGATTACGGCAGGTGGTGGGAGGGTAATAGATTACGGCAGGTGGTGGGAGGGATTACGGCAGGTGGTGGAGGGTAGATTACGGCAGGTGGTGGGAGGGTAATAGATTACGGCAGGTGGTGGGAGGGTAATAGATTACGGCAGGTGGTGGGAGGGTAATAGATTACGGCAGGTGGTGGGAGGGTAATAGATTACGGCAGGTGGTGGGAGGGTAATAGATTACGGCAGGTGGTGGGAGGGTAATAGATTACGGCAGGTGGTGGGAGGGTAATAGATTACGGCAGGTGGTGGGAGGGTAATAGATTACGGCAGGTGATGGGAGGGTAATAGATTACGGCAGGTGGTGGGAGGGTAATAGATTACGGCAGGTGATGGGAGGGTAATAGATTACGGCAGGTGGTGGGAGGGTAATAGATTACGGCAGGTGGTGGGAGGGTAATAGATTACGGCAGGTGGTGGGAGGGTAATAGATTACGGCAGGTGGTGGGAGGGTAATAGATTACGGCAGGTGGTGGGAGGGTAATAGATTACGGCAGGTGGTGGGAGGGTAATAGATTACGGCAGGTGATGGGAGGGTAATAGATTACGGCAGGTGGTGGGAGGGTAATAGATTACGGCAGGTGGTGGGAGGGTAATAGATTACGGCAGGTGGTGGGAGGGTAATAGATTACGGCAGGTGGTGGGAGGGTAACAGATTACGGCTGGTGGTGGGAGGGTAATAGATTACGGCAGGTGGTGGGAGGGTAATAGATTACGGCAGGTGGTGGGAGGGTAATAGATTACGGCAGGTGGTGGGAGGGTAATAGATTACGGCAGGTGGTGGAGGGTAATAGATTACGGCAGGTGGTGGGAGGGTAATAGATTACGGCCGGTGGTGGGAGGGTAATAGATTACGGCAGGTGGTGGGAGGGTAATAGATTACGGCAGGTGATGGGAGGGTAATAGATTACGGCAGGTGGTGGGAGGGTAATAGATTACAGCAGGTGGTGGGAGGGTAATAGATTACGGCAGGTGGTGGGAGGGTAATAGATTACAGCAGGTGGTGGGAGGGTAATAGATTACAGCAGGTGGTGGGAGGGTAATAGATTACGGCAGGTGGTGGGAGGGGTGGTGGGAGATTACGGCAGGTGGTGGGAGGGTAATAGATTACGGCAGGTGGTGGGAGGGTAATAGATTACGGCAGGTGGTGGGAGGGTAATAGATTACGGCAGGTGGTGGGAGGGTAATAGATTACGGCAGGTGATGGGAGGGTAATAGATTACGGCAGGTGGTGGGAGGGTAATAGATTACGGCAGGTGGTGGGAGGGTAATAGATTACGGCAGGTGATGGGAGGGTAATAGATTACGGCAGGTGGTGGGAGGGTAATAGATTACGGCAGGTGGTGGGAGGGTAATAGATTACGGCAGGTGGTGGGAGGGTAATAGATTACGGCAGGTGGTGGGAGGGTAATAGATTACGGCAGGTGGTGGGAGGGTAACAGATTACGGCAGGTGGTGGGAGGGTAATAGATTACAGCAGGTGGTGGGAGGGTAATAGATTACGGCAGGTGGTGGAGGGTAATAGATTACGGCAGGTGGTGGGAGGGTAACAGATTACGGCAGGTGGTGGGAGGGTAATAGATTACGGCAGGTGGTGGGAGGGTAATAGATTACGGCTGGTGGTGGGAGGGTAATAGATTACGGCAGGTGATGGGAGGGTAATAGATTACGGCAGGTGATGGGAGGGTAATAGATTACGGCTGGTGGTGGGAGGGTAATAGATTACGGCAGGTGATGGGAGGGTAATAGATTACGGCAGGTGATGGGAGGGTAATAGATTACGGCAGGTGGTGGGAGGGTAATAGATTACGGCAGGTGGTGGGAGGGTAATAGATTACGGCAGGTGGTGGGAGGGTAATAGATTACGGCAGGTGGTGGGAGGGTAATAGATTACGGCAGGTGGTGGGAGGGTAATAGATTACGGCAGGTGATGGGAGGGTAATAGATTACGGCAGGTGATGGGAGGGTAATAGATTACGGCAGGTGGTGGGAGGGTAATAGATTACGGCAGGTGGTGGGAGGGTAATAGATTACGGCAGGTGGTGGGAGGGTAACAGATTACGGCAGGTGGTGGAGGGTAATAGATTACGGAGGTGATGGGAGGGTAATAGATTACGGCAGGTGGTGGGAGGGTAATAGATTACGGCAGGTGGTGGGAGGGCAACAGATTACGGC
>NC_068448.1:10182767-10212767 GCF_023373465.1 Oncorhynchus keta | reverse complement strand
TAGCCCTGTTTTTACTAATGCCTTGGCTACTGTACAATGCCAGTGTAAGCTTAATTTCCACAAAGTCTTGCTAGACAGAGGGGAAAGTGCCTGGCAAAGCTTACACCATGACTTGGCAACTAACACAGAAGTCTTCTAACTCAGAGGCCTGGCAGCTTACACCATGACTTGGCAACTAACACAGAAGTCTTCTAACTCAGAGGCCTGGCAGCTTACACCATGACTTGGCAACTAACACAGAAGTCTTCTAACTCAGAGGCCTGGCAACTTACACCATGACTTGGCAACTAACACAGAAGTCTTCTAACTCAGAGGCCTGGCAGCTTACACCATGACTTGGCAACTAACACAGAAGTGCTCTAACTCAGAGGCCTGGCAGCTTACACCATGACTTGGCAACTAACACAGAAGTGCTCTAACTCAGAGGCCTGGCAGCTTACACCATGACTTGGCAACTAACACAGAAGTGCTCTAACTCAGAGGCCTGGCAGCTTACACCATGACTTGGCAACTAACACAGAAGTCTTCTAACTCAGAGGCCTGGCAGCTTACACCATGACTTGGCAACTAACACAGAAGTCTTCTAACTCAGAGGCCTGGCAGCTTACACCATGACTTGGCAACTAACACAGAAGTGTTCTAACTCAGAGGCCTGGCAGCTTACACCATGACTTGGCAACTAACACAGAAGTCTTCTAACTCAGAGGCCTGGCAGCTTACACCATGACTTGGCAACTAACACAGAAGTGCTCTAACTCAGAGGCCTGCCAACTAACACAGAAGTGCTCTAACTCAGAGGCCTGGCAACTTACACCATGACTTGGCAACTAACACAGAAGTGCTCTAACTCAGAGGCCTGGCAACTTACACCATGACTTGGCAACTAACACAGAAGTGCTCTAACTCAGAGGCCTGGCAGCTTACACCATGACTTGGCAAAAAACAACCGACAAACGGATGTTGCTGCGAAGGCAGACGGGGTTGACTTCCATTTTATTTTGGTCTTGGAAAGATACCAATAATTGTTTTTTGAAACGAGCGACAAATGTGTGTGTGTGCGATGGTACACAACGTGCATCCTCCCAAGACGAAACATTCTTGAATGACTGCGTTCCACTTGGCCTCACGTTAAGTCATTGTCTGGAGATAGAGATGAGTAACACTAACACAACAAACGTCTCAGTTTAAAACAGCAGCCAGTTGAGAGTGAGCAATCACTCTTGTTCAAAGTTGTACTTAACTTACCAGACAGGACATTTTGTAAATTGAGCAAGAAGTAGACTGGAGGATTGTAGTTGGGTTATTTTAACGAGGTAGCTAACAAAGCTTGAAGACAGATACGCTTGTCCTGGCAGTTAGGTTCCCATGACAAGTGAGTTTCCGCACGCACGCACGCACACACACACACACACACACACACACACACACACACACACACACACACACACACACACACACACACACACACACACACACACACACCAGAAATCTGTTAGTCTCTCAGTTTCAAAGAGGAAGGAAACCTCACTTCTGTTCGCCCTCTCATCTCCTTAACCCTTGACCTCTAGTAAACACTGGGCTGTGGTGTAATAGAACAGGTTTTTTCTTGTAAAGCTCTGTTTCTTGATCTTCATATGAATGTATCATCGACTGAAACCACTTGACTGAAACCCCTGCCGCCCTTGACTTGATTTGTCTTATGTCTTAAAAAACAGTTGAATACGTTGTGCAGAACAATGCCTTCCACAATCGTAACCTTACATTATGCTTACATTGTGTTTGGGTTGAGCTTTCATAACCTTTTGTTTAACTATAGCTCTTTATCTGTTTTCCAGGAGTTCGCTATGACTTTCAGAAGGTTCAAAGTTCAACGGGGTTTCCCCAGGCTCAATGTCAACAGCTAGCTTGTTGTTTGATGTTAGCGTCCTTGAATAGGTTTAATGCTACTCAGGAATGCTAATGAGTTGACGCCAACTCAGTAATGCAACCTCTATTTAGCTCATGTGTGAATTGTTCCCTAGGAGTTGGAGTTCCTGCGATTGGCTAAGAAAGAGAAGCTCAGGGAGGCCACGGAGGCCAAGCGGAACCTGAGGAAGGAGATTGAGCGCCTTCGTGCCGAGAGCGAGAAAAAGATAAAGGAGGCAAACGAGTCGCGCGTGCATCTGAAGAGGGAGCTGGAGCATGCCCGGCAGCTCAGAGTGTGTGACAAGGGCTGCGAGGCAGGTCGCCTGCGCGCCAAGTACTCCACACAGGTGAGGACACACACAACACACACACACGGGCAACTCAAACCCAGACAGAGCAGTGTCTGTAGTCTGAGTCTGATTACATAAAGACTCGGAACGGAAGCTAGCCCTCAGAGTAATTGCATCATTTTTGTCTAACACCAAGGCTAAGTCTTCTCATGGTCAATGGGGAAAGAGAAAAAAAATGTTTCCTCCGTCAAAAATAAATGGGTGTAACCCAAAGAGGAAACAGGAAGAGATGTCTAGTTCCTGTTAAGCATCATGGGAAATGTAGATTAGACAAAACAAAGGGGAGGTACACTCAATTCCCATCTGTAGTTTCTCTAAAAAGAACAATTCTCTTTCCAGCCCTGTCAAAAGCCCTGTCATAACAACCTGCCATAAAGCCCTGTCATAACAACCTGCCATAAAGCCCTGTCATAACAACCTGCCATAAAGCCCTGTCATAACAACCTGCAATAAAGCCCTGTCATAACAACCTGCCATAAAGCCCTGTAATAAAGCCCTGTCATAACAACCTGCCATAAAGCCCTGTCATAAAGCCCTGTCATAACAACCTGCCATAAAGCCCTGTCATAACAACCTGCCATAAAGCCCTGTCATAACAACCTGCCATAAAGCCCTGTCATAACAACCTGCCATAAAGCCCTGTCATAACAACCTGCCATAAAGCCCTGTCATAACAACCTGCCATAAAGCCCTGTCATAACAACCTGCCATAACGCCCTGTCATAAAGCCCTGTCATAAAGCCCTGTCATAACAACCTGCCATAAAGCCCTGTCATAAAGCCCTGTCATAACAATCTGCCATAAAGCCCTGTCATAAAGCCCTGTCATAACAACCTGCCATAAAGCCCTGTCATAACAACCTGCCATAAAGCCCTGTCATAACAACCTGCCATAACGCCCTGTCATAAAGCCCTGTCATAACAACCTGCCATAAAGCCCTGTCATAACAACCTGCCATAAAGCCCTGTCATAAAGCCCTGTCATAAAGCCCTGTCATAACAACCTGCCATAAAGCCCTGTCATAAAAACCTGCCATAAAGCCCTGTCATAACAACCTGCCATAAAGCCCTGACATAACAACCTGTCATAAATCCCTGTCATAACAACCTGCCATAACGCCCTGTCATAAAGCCCTGTCATAAAGCCCTGTCATAACAACCTGCCATAAAGCCCTGTCATAAAGCCCTGTCATAACAACCTCCCATAACGCCCTGTCATAAAGCCCTGTCATAAAGCCCTGTCATAACAACCTTCCATAAAGCCCTGTCATAAAGCCCTGTCATAAAGGCCTTTATTTGAGTGAATGTTTAAAATGTTTATTGTTTTTATAGCGTTTGCAGGCTTTGGGGAGACAGCTAAGTTAGGTCTATGTCAGGGCTCGTCCCAATGTTCACTGTAGTGTGTCTCGGGTAGGGTTAGGGCTTGTCTTAATGTGTTTCTGAGCAGGATGTGGAGAGACTTAGAGGTTTGCACGAGCAGAGGGAAGGATGTGGCCACTGGCTGTGTGTGTGTGTGTGTGTGTGTGTGTGTGTGTGTGTGTGTGTGTGTGTGTGTGTGTGTGTGTGTGTGTGTGTGTGTGTGTGTGTGTGTGTGTGTGTGTGTGTGTGTGTGTGTGTGTGTGTGTGTGTGTGTGTGTGTGTGTGTGTGTGCGTATGTGAGTGTGTGTGTGAGAGTGTTTGTGTGTGTGTGTGTGTGTGTTTTAAGAGTTCAAAGCATGATATTAGGTAGTTAACTAGAAACAACAGAAAATGATGAAAGTAGACACACCAGTCATGTAGCCTGGGTCCTCAGCTCAACCCTTAATGGTGTTTTTTGTTTTGTTCCAGATCGAGGACCTGCAGATGAAGCTCCAGCATGCCGAGGCGGACCGCGAGCAGCTCCGGGCAGACCTACTGCAGGAGCGGGAAGCCAGGGAACACCTGGAGAGAGTGGTCAAGGAGCTGCAGCGGCAGCTGTGGCCCAAGGAGCAGAACACGCCTAACGAGGACAACCCCGTCAACAACTAACCCTTCCCATGAACAACCCCTCGCCAATCCCCCACTATCAGCACCCAAAATAAAACTACGCCTGAGACCACCGACACAGAATAGAGAAAAGTAGAAATATCAAACCTCTGTGTGTGCGTGTATCCATCCTCACACAGAGTGCTTGGATGCATCCTTGGAGAGAGAAACAAAGGAAATCAAACTTGGTATTTGTACATTTGTACCAAGTTGTTACTAGTTGTTGGTATTTGTAAATGTACCAAGTTGTTACTAGTTGTTGGTATTTGTACATGTACCAAGTTGTTACTAGTTGTTGGTATTTGTACATGTACCAAGTTGTTACTAGGACAAGCACTGAAACGCACCTCTCCTCCACAAACTGAAAATTGGATCGGAAGAAAATATATATATATATATATATATTTAGCACAACATTTTGTTGAGCCTGTATTTTCTGAGACAGAAACTGGTGAACATTTTGGATAAAAACTTTTCTATGATAAAAAAAAAAAAGATAACAATACAATAATTTTACAACTGGCCTGTTTAGAGACAAAATGGAGGGCTGTCAAAATGGCAGAGGAGCCAGGAAGTAAGACTGGACTCCTCAGGCGTGCCCCAGCAGGGCTTCTGCTTCGTTTCCTGTGAAGAAGTTGGAGAATTTCATGACCTTATAAGCTATTTAAGAGACTGCATAACGATATGTAAAAGAAAATGTACGAAAACATTTTCTTTGCTTCTTTGTGCTATAAGAGCTTGGAGACAAAAAAAATATGGATTTATAAAAAATATTAACAGACAGCAAGCAAGACAAACTACCACCAGTGCCATCATGGTTAGTCGGTGTGTAGAGGAGGCCATTCTGATCCATTGAGGAAAAGTATAACGCTTGTCTACTATTCCATTAATACATCATGAAGTTTACTATGGAAGGGGTCAGAGGATTGCATTGGACTAGATGTTTTCTCTCTTAGACACGGGTGCTGTATCTGTGTGTTCTGGCACACCTCTTAGAGTGAGCATTTCATTTAGATATTAACAACAAGAGATGTTCACACAAGCACACCGAAACAGCATACACACTTGTCTTCATTATGTGTTTGTGAGCATTTGGGTTAAAACCCAAAAGTCTTATCTTATAAAGATAAACTTTGTGATAATTTTGTATCTGGGTGCAATCTGAAGCCCAGATTTGTACACATGACTTCTGCTGGGTTTCCCCCTGGGACTGTTGGTTAAAACTAGCTGAACCCGGCTTTACTGCTTTCCATTTGATTAGCGAGAGTTGGCATGACTTGCTCAAATGAAGATCGAAAATACAATTTTTGAATACTATGATTTTAGGGCTGGAAGTGGCGCCTTTAGCCAGAACCACAACATTTTATTTTTTAATTAAATGATGGTATGTAAATATATATATATATATATGTGTTTTTTTTTTTATACAATAATGAATCGCACTTTGTCATTACAAAATACTGTTATAATGCCTTATACTCCCATTATTGTCTTCAATCTTACATTGGAGAGGATATATCCATGACAACAACAATACAAATCCAAGTGAGCATTTCGTTATTATATGCAACTCATTTAAATGCAATGTAATCATGTGTTTAAGACAAAATATTGTAAATAAAAAGAGAGAAAAGGGGTCTACATGCTTGCTTGCTGATACAGTTTGGCACTAATCATACCATTTGTGTTGTCAATTAACAATTAAAGACAGTGGGATGTAGGGTTGCAAAAGAGAAAATGTCATGGGCGCCCAACTCTCCTAAAATGTTGCTATTTATTAATAGGACAACGATTCATCCACGTTCCAAGGTGTGAAACACAGTGCTTTTAGACCAATCATGTTCCAAGGTGTGAAACACAGTGCTTTTAGACCAATCATGGGAAGGCAGTGATTATGACAGTCTGAAGACACATTGCTCATATATTTACCAGAAAAAAAAAACATAAAGAGGATTAATAAAAAATGATATAGATGATTAATAAAAAATACATTTTCTAATGCTCCAGTTTAGAATGGGAACAATGCTAATTACAATGTACATTGTGTTTATGCTTTTTTCCTTTGGTTGTTGATGTTGTTGTTTTAAATGTGGGATATTTTTATGGCTTGTTTCTTATGTTCCTTTTTTTCCAATAGAAAACTCATATATTTTCATTCATATGCATGACATTTGAGAAGGTTTGCCATGCATATAGTCATTATTGGGCATTGATACTGTACATGTAAGGATTGTAATTGTGTTGTACAGCAAGCCTGTCTTTTCTAGAAGAATCTAACCATGTTCATTACATAGTTCAACAAAAATAACTTTACACGTACACGCAAAAAAACACAACCTGAAGTTCCAACACAATGCTGGACAACCTCAAGTGCCTGAAAGTGGGCAGAGGGTTTTCCAGATCAGGAACACTGGCGATGAAGTAACTGTTTGTATTTGGCCTCAGTAGGAACGTGCTCAAGAGTCAACTCCACCCATGGGATGTCATTACCGTCATAGTGCAGATGTCACGCCTGTCACACAGTGCAGACACTGTCGACGGAGGGGACATTTTCATTCTCTCTTCTCTCTGCACTATCCCTCTGGATAGGCCTGACTTGACTACATGGCTCAAGCTACAAGATGCAGCTTTTTCCCCCCAGTATTTCTAACCCAATGCAGTTTAAGGCGGTAATTACATTTACTCTTCTTCTTTTTGAGCAGAAACAATTTAACGACTTATAATTGTAAAAAAAAAAAAAAAAAATCTAATGAGGCATTTTGAATGATCCCTTTAATTCATTCAGAAATGTTCTTTTTGAGATATGCATGTCAACAGATACCATAGCTATGCGGTATTATGAGGTTCACTCTAGGTTGTAGAAAACGATGACCTACCATTTTTATGTGATTTGGTCTGTCTATCCAAAGGTGGACATCTCTAACTAGTGAAGAAGGCATTATGTCCAAGCCCCATGTCTTAACAAACATTAGAAAGGCCAATGTTATTTAGAGACTGACACTGAGTCTGTGACTTTTGCAGACCTAAAATTGGTACATTTTATAGTTGTTTTTACACTCGAGTGAATTGATATTTGTAGTTTCCTTTTCATGGTTTTCTACAACAAAAAAGGGAGAAGATGATGACATTGGCTCTTTGCTCCCAAGTAAAAGAAAAAAACTGATAAATGATTTATTATTTTTTAAATAAGAACCATTTTGCTAAATGGAGGACAAAGAAGAAGCAATAACAGTAGAACATATAAAACTAGCCAGTGTGAATATTTAAAAATAAGAATTTACAAGTGTATATAATCTTTCATTTTTACAATATTGTATTATATATGTACATGGTGTTTCTTTTTTATCCAAAACAAATCTTTTCTCACAGCTATCTTGTTTTGTTTTGGCTTGTGTTTTAACCAATGTTTCAAAAACAGTTATTGCATTAGAGAATATTCTCTATGTAGATGTAAACATGTTTATGTTTATGTAAACATGTTGCTTATCCAATTATTTTGATTTTTATTTTACTGTAAGGTCTTTATATTGAAATACTTTTTTCAGCAGTTCCTTATATTTTTTACAATATATTCAATATCAGATAGTGTACAGTGCCTTCAGAAAGTGTTCATACCCCTTGACTTATTCCACATTTTGTTGTGTTCCAGCCTGAATAAAACATGTTTTAAATATATGTTTTGTCTCACCCATCTACTCACAAAACCCCATAATGACAAAGTGAAAACATGTTTTAGACAATTCTGCTAATTTATTGAAAATGAAGTACAGAAATATCTTAATTTACATAAGTATTCTCATCCCCGAGTCAATACTTTGTAGAAGTACCTTTGGCAGCAATTCCAGCTGTGAGTCTTTCTGGGTACGTTTCTAAGAACTTTCCACACCTGGATTGTGCCACATTTGCCCATCATTATTTTTTTTTAATCTTCAAGCTCGGTCAAATGGGGTGTTGATCATTGCTAGACAACCATTTTCAGGTCTTGCCATAGATTTTCAAGTAGATTTAAGTCAAATCTGACTCGGCCATTTAGGAACATTCAGTGTTTTCTTAGTTAGCAACTCCAGTGTAGATTTGGCCTTGTGTTTGAGGTTATGGTCCTGCTGAAAGGGGAATACATCTCCCAGTGTCTGGTGGAAAGCAGACTGAACCAGATGTTCCTTTAGGATTTTGCTTGTGCTTAGAACCATTCTGTTTCTTTTTTATCCTGAAAAGTCCTTAACGATTATAAGCATACCCATAACATGATGCAGCCACACTATGCTTGAAAATATGGAGAATTGTACTCAGTAATATGTTGTATTCAGGACAAAAAGTTATTTCACTCTGTCAATTAGGTTAGTATTGTGGAGAACTACAATATTGTTGATCCATCCTCAGTTGTCTCCTATCACAGCCATTAAACTCTATACTTTTTTAAAAGTCACCATTGGCCTCATGGTGTAATCCTAGAGTGGTTTCTTTCCTCTCCGTCATTTGAGTTAGGAAGGACGCCTCTTTGTAGTGCCTGCGTGTATTGATACAACATCCAAAGTGTAATTAATATGCTCAAAGGGATATTCAATGTCTGTTTTTTTACCCATCTACCAATAGGTACCCTTTGTGAGGCATTGAAAAACCTCCCTGGTCTTTGTGGTTGAATCTGTGTTAGAAATTGACTGCTCGACTGAGGGACCTTACACGTAATTGTATGTGTGGGGTACAGAGATGAGGTAGTCATTCAAAAGTCATGTTTAACACTATTATTGCACACAGAGTGAGTCCATGCAACATATTATGTGACTTGTTCAGCACATTTTTACTCCTGAACTTATTTAGACTTCCCATGACAAAGGGGTTGAATACTTATTGACTCAAGACAATTCATCTTTTCTTTTCTAATTTGTTAAAATTTCGGAAAACATAATTCCGCTTTGACATTACGGGGTATTGTGTGACAAAAAAAAACCTCTAAATGTAATCCATTTTAAATTCAGGCTGTAACACAACAAAATGTGGAAAAGGTCAAGGGGTGTGAAGACTTTCTGAAGGCACTGTATGGAATGTGTTATTCAATACTGTTTCTATGGGTTAATAGCAGTAAGGCCAAATTCAATGTTTCATCAAGTAATGGTAGAAATGGGTCACACAAGAACTATCGCCACCTCGCAGGTTTTTTCCCCATCCTCATGGATATTTTTAGCCCTACGCTGCTGCTAATACTATATCAACTTTACAATTCTAGAAATATTTTTATGTAAGAGGTAAATGTATGCTTTCTCGTTTATTAATGACGCATATATAGTATGAGGAAAACGCTTGGCTTATTTATCTACTCCTTCCTCTCCCTTGCCCCCTCCCCCCCATCCATCGACACCCTCTCACAACACGGACTATATTGTAAAGTAAAGGACTTTATGAGATTATGTTTGGAAATAGCTATGCTTATATACCACAGTGACTGAATGTACAGTGTATAGATGCATTAGCAGAAATAAAGTTGTTTGTCCAGATGAAATGACCCACATTTCTTTCTTATTAACAGCTGTTGTGTTTCTTGCTTGTGACCATCAGTTTGGCCTCGGACGTCACACTTTCTGCACATTGCAATGACTTAGAATAATATTTTTGTACAAGCGTTTACCCACCTTTTGCAACAACAACAAAAACCCTATTCGAATGTATAGGGAGTATTACTCAATTCACTTCACGACCGGTAATCACTGATACTTTGGCAGAGTTACAAAGGCATTGACTCATTGTGTCTTACTGAATAGCTCATGAATTGAACATTAAATGCATCAAATTCAAAGATAGAGGATGACGTTTGCTCTTAAGGAATCAGACAGAGAGTTAACACCATTCAGTTACAGTCCTGGTCGTGGCAGAATCACCGTTATAATGTATCTAGCTTCACCCAATCAAGATTCTACTTTTCTAAGGAAACATTTGACCGTTTTTCTTATTCAAGTGTTCATACTACAAGTGGCATAGATTGACAAGGTGAAGCCAGGTGAAAGCTATGGTCCCTTATTGATGTCACTTGTTAAATCCACTTCAATCTGTGTAGATGAAGGGGAGGAGACAGGTTAAAGAAATATTTTTAAGCCTTGAGACGTGTATGTGTGCCTTTCAGAGGGTGAATGGGCAAGACAAAATATTTAAGTGCCTTTGAACGGGGTATGGTAGTAGGTGCCAGGCGCCCCGGTTTGTGTCAAGAACTGCAACGCTGCTGAGTGTTACATGCTCAACAGTTTCCCTTGTATATCAACAATGGTCCACCACCCAAAGGCCACACTGTAACACCACCCAAAGGCCACACTGTAACACCACCCAAAGGACACACTGTAACACCACCCAAAGGACACACTGTAACACCACCCAAAGGCCACACTGTAACACCACCCAAAGGCCACACTGTAACACCACCCAAAGGACACACTGTAACACCACCCAAAGGACACACTGTAACACCACCCAAAGGACACACTGTAACACCACCCAAAGGACACACTGTAACACCACCCAAAGGACACACTGTAACACCACCCAAATGACACACTGTAACACCACCCAAAGGACACACTGTAACACCACCCAAAGGACACACTGTAACACCACCGAAAGGACGCACTGTAACACCACCCAAAGGACACACTGTAACACCACCCAAAGGACACACTGTAACACCACCGAAAGGACGCACTGTAACACCACCCAAAGGACACACTGTAACACCACCCAAAGGACACACTGTAACACCACCCAAAGGCCACACTGTAACACCACCCAAAGGCCACTGTAACGATCTGAGTGTAGTGGGTGAGGAGTCAGGCGCAGGAAGCAGAGAGTTCAGGTGAGTGCTATTTTAATGCACCGACAAACGGCAAACATAAGCCAACCCTCACGAACACACAGGGCGTAATGAACACACAAATGCCCCCAAACAGGGGGACTTAAACGGTCCAGAGAAAACCCACAAAATGGGAAAAACACAAAACCCATAGATGTGCACACAAGTACACTAAACAGACGGTCACAATAATTAATCCCTGCGGGTTCTGACTAATAAAGCCTTACTACCTAACTCAAAACAGGTGCACTCAATCAACACATAAGGAGGGGGAGGAAATAATCAGTAGCAGCTAGTAGGCCGGCGATGACGACCGCCGAGCGCCACCCGAACGGGAAGGGGAGTGTCCTTCGGTCGGAGTCGTGACAGCCACACTGTAACACTACATTTCCGCGATAAGTATGAATAGAGTCCCTAAAGGAACAACCCATGTTGTTGCTTAGGGCCGGCTCTGACTGAATGTGTGGTTATTGATGTGGGTACATAAACCCCCGAGCCACTTTGGCCGCTCATGACCAGTTCCGTTTTTTTGTGTGGCCCCCACTCCCATCAAAGTTGACCATCCCTGTAGTGGGACATTGTACAATTTGATGTAAACATTAATTGAATGTACACACACACCCTTGCTTACCAGACGTGTCCATGTGGCTTCACTGCAAGCCTTATCATACCCTTACTATAGTGCTGTGTCTCTGCATGTCGGGCTTTTGACTTAAACAGTAGTAAGGTGTTGTACTCTGGTGTGTAAGATGTGGTTTCATGTCCCGGTGCAGGCTTTTATTTCTAGCTTTGAGTTGAGAGTCTCTTCCTCTCTCTTCCTCTCTCTGGTAGTCTGTCAGTTTCCACGATGACAACTCGTGCACGTCACTTTGGTATATTGTGGGTTCTTGAATAGCTCAGGGGTCTGAGTTTTGAAGCACAGACTCCGAGGCATGTGGGACAGATGTGCTTTCCCTGTTGTTGGTCCAGTTGTGCAGGAGTAATGCTTTCCTCTGGCTGCAGTTAGATGGTTGTGTCTGTCCTGCTCTAAGGGTTCTATTCAATCAGCATCATGGAAGTTCAGCTTTACAGCGTGATTTAAATTGAAAAGGTAACGTTTACCGAGAGTTTACTGCCTTCACGGTAAACGCTGCTTATGTCGGCTTAATTGGAAATCCCCTTTACATTTCTCTCACGGAATCTGTAACGCTTCAGTTTTACAGATTAAAAAGAGCCCTAAATTGTCAACTTCTATGAGGGTTTTGGAGTGACAGGTGGATTGGTTAGAGGAAACTTCTGTTAATTGGCTCGGCTGGAGTTGGCAAAACTTGGGGTTGTGTTTCAGGTTGTCTTTGAATAGTTTTTTTTGGGGGGTCGGCTTGTCTTCTGGTGTAGCACATCTTGGAAGGCGATGTTGAGACATTCTGATTGTGTGGTGGTGTGGTAGTGTGGTGGTGTTGAGACATCCTGATGGTGTGGTAGTGTGGTGGTGTGGTAGTGTGGTGGTGTTGCGACATCCTGATGGTGTGGTAGTGTGGTGGTGTGGTAGTGTGGTGGTGTTGAGACATTCTGATGGTGTGGTGGTGTTGAGACATTCTGATGGTGTGGTAGTGTGGTGGTGTTGAGACATTCTGATGGTGTGGTAGTGTGGTAGTGTGGTGGTGTGGTAGTGTGGTGGTGTTGAGACATTCTGATGGTGTGGTAGTGTGGTGGTGTTGAGACATTCTGATGGTGTGGTGGTGTTGAGACATTCTGATGGTGTGGTAGTGTGGTAGTGTGGTGGTGTTGAGACATTCTGATGGTGTGGTGGTGTTGAGACATTCTGATGGTGTGGTGGTGTTGAGACATTCTGATGGTGTGGTGGTGTTGAGACATCCTGATGGTGTGATGGTGTTGAGATATCCTGATGGTGTGGTGGTGTTGAGATATCCTGATGGTGTGGTAGTGTGGTGGTGTTGAGACATTCTGATGGTGTGGTGGTGTTGAGACATTCTGATGGTGTGGTGGTGTGGTGGTGTTGAGACATCCTGATGGTGTGGTGGTGTTGAGACATTCTGATGGTGTGATGGTGTTGAGACATCCTGATGGTGTGGTGGTGTTGAGACATCCTGATGGTGTGGTGGTGTTGAGACATCCTGATGGTGTGATGGTGTTGAGACATCCTGATGGTGTGGTGGTGTTGAGACATCCTGATGGTGTGGTGGTGTTGAGACATTCTGATGGTGTGATGGTGTTGAGACATCCTGATGGTGTGGTGGTGTTGATACATTCTGATGGTGTGGTGGTGTTGAGACATTCTGATGGTGTGGTGGTGTTGAGACATTCTGATGGTGTGGTGGTGTTGAGACATCCTGATGGTGTGGTGGTGTTGAGACATCCTGATGGTGTGATGGTGTGGTGGTGTTGAGACATCCTGATGGTGTTGATACATTCTGATGGTGTGGTGGTGTTGAGACATTCTGATGGTGTGGTGGTGTTGAGACATCCTGATGGTGTGATGGTGTTGAGACATCCTGATGGTGTGGTGGTGTTGAGACATTCTGATGGTGTGGTGGTGTTGAGACATTCTGATGGTGTGGTGGTGTTGAGACATTCTGATGGTGTGGTGGTGTTGAGACATCCTGATGGTGTGATGGTGTTGAGACATTCTGATGGTGTGGTGGTGTTGAGACATTCTGATGGTGTGGTGGTGTTGAGACATTCTGATGGTGTGGTGGTGTTGAGACATCCTGATGGTGTGATGGTGTTGAGACATCCTGATGGTGTGGTGGTGTTGAGACATCCTGATGGTGTGGTAGTGTGGTGGTGTTGAGACATTCTGATGGTGTGGTGGTGTTGAGACATCCTGATGGTGTGATGGTGTTGAGACATCCTGATGGTGTGGTAGTGTGGTGGTGTTGAGACATTCTGATGGTGTGGTGGTGTTGAGACATTCTGATGGTGTGGTGGTGTTGAGACATTCTGATGGTGTGGTAGTGTGGTGGTGTTGAGACATTCTGATGGTGTGGTGGTGTTGAGACATTCTGATGGTGTAGTAGTGTTGAGACATTCTGATGGTGTAGTAGTGTTGAGACATCCTGGTGGTGTGATGGTGTGGCCGGTCCATCCTGATGGTGTGATGGTGTGATGGTGTGGCCGGTCCATCCTGATGGTGTGATGGTGTGGCCAGTCCATCCTGATGGTGTGATGGTGTGGCCGGTCCATCCTGATGGTGTGATGGTGTGATGGTGTGGCCGGTCCATCCTGATGGTGTGTTGGTGTGGCCAGTCCATCCTGATGGTGTGATGGTGTGATGGTGTGGCCGGTCCATCCTGATGGTGTGATGGTGTGGCCGGTCCATCCTGATGGTGTGATGGTGTGATGGTGTGGCCGGTCCATCCTGATGGTGTATTGGTGTGGCCAGTCCATCCTGATGGTGTGATGGTGTGGCCGGTCCATCCTGATGGTGTGATGGTGTGATGGCAGGGCCGGTCCATCAGAGCTGTGCCTTTAAGATTTTAGCCTCAATGCTGGTGTTGTTGACTTTTTGCATTGCTTTCAGGTTGGAAATCTTGTCTAGCCACCGTATAATAGATCTCAGAGATCGTATATGGAATGTCTCCAGCTGTTTGACGTTGGAACTGTACAGAGTCCAGCCATACAGCTGTTAGACGTTGGGACTGTACATAGTCCAGCCATACAGCTGTTTGACGTTGGGACTGTACATAGTCCAGCCATACAGCTGTTTGACGTTGGGACTGTACAGAGTCCAGCCATACAGCTGTTAGACGTTGGGACTGTACATAGTCCAGCCATACAGCTGTTTGACGTTGGGACTGTACAGAGTCCAGCCATACAGCTGTTTGACGTTGGGACTGTACAGAGTCCAGCCATACAGCTGTTAGACGTTGGGACTGTACATAGTCCAGCCATACAGCTGTTTGACGTTGGGACTGTACATAGTCCAGCCATACAGCTGTTTGACGTTGGGACTGTACAGAGTCCAGCCATACAGCTGTTAGACGTTGGGACTGTACAGAGTCCAGCCATACAACTCTCACAAGTCTGTACCAATACACTTAGTCCAAACCCATATGGTATGAGGTAAACGCTCACAAGTCTGTACCAACACACTTAGTCCAAACCCATATGGTATGAGACAAACGCTCACAAGTCTGTAGCAACACACTTAGTCCAAACCCATATGGCATGAGACAAACGCTCACAAGTCTGTAGCAATACACTTAGTCCAAACCCATATGGCATGAGACAAACGCTCACAAGTCTGTAGCAATACACTTAGTCCAAACCCATATGGCATGAGACAAACGCTCCCAAGTCTGTAGCAATACACTTAGTCCAAACCCATATGGTATGAGACAAACGCTCACAAGTCTGTAGCAATACACTTAGTCCAAACCCATATGGCATGAGACAAACGCTCACAAGTCTGTAGCAACACACTTAGTCCAAACCCATATGGCATGAGACAAACGCTCACAAGTCTGTAGCAATACACTTAGTCCAAACCCATATGGCATGAGACAAACGCTCACAAGTCTGTAGCAACACACTTAGTCCAAACCCATATGGCATGAGACAAACGCTCACAAGTCTGTAGCAATACACTTAGTCCAAACCCATATGGCATGAGACAAACGCTCACAAGTCTGTAGCAATACACTTAGTCCAAACCCATATGGCATGAGACAAACGCTCACAAGTCTGTAGCAACACACTTAGTCCAAACCCATATGGCATGAGACAAACGCTCACAAGTCTGTAGCAATACACTTAGTCCAAACCCATATGGCATGAGACAAACGCTCACAAGTCTGTAGCAACACACTTAGTCCAAACCCATATGGCATGAGACAAACGCTCACAAGTCTGTAGCAACACACTTAGTCCAAACCCATATGGCATGAGACAAACGCTCACAAGTCTGTAGCAACACACTTAGTCCAAACCCATATGGCATGAGGTAAACGCTCACAAGTTTCAATACGATATGACACATATCCGATATGATATGACACACGTCACTTCTCATATGAGAAGTGACGTGTGTTCGAACAATGTCGTGATAAACATGAAGCCAGTGAAAAAGAAATCAATGTAAGACAATAAACCATTTTGGAACTCCATCCCGTGATTTCCCTTTAGCCCAGCTTGGTGTATTACAGTGGATAGCCCACCCACCACGGACCGTCTTACTCCATGATGCCAGACCAGGGCCAGACTGGTGTTGCCTCCCTCCCTGCCTGCTCATATCGCCCACATTCCCCACCATGGTGAGGACTCTCATCAGACACTTAACTCCTCTGCTATGCTGTGCTCTCCCCAGCTCAGCTCTCCCCAGCTCAGCTCTCCCCAGCTCAGCTCTCCCCAGCTCAGCTCTCCCCAGCTCAGCTCTCCCCAGCCAGCCGCCCTCCCAGCTCAGCTCTCCCCAGCTCAGCACTCCCCAGCTCAGCTCTCCCAGCTCAGCTCTCCCCAGTTCAGCTCTCCCCAGTTCAGCTCTCCCCAGCCAGCCGCCCTCCCAGCTACACGGGGCTATTGACTGACCCAATTACCAGGTTGCCAGGCAGTTACATGGATGGTCAGAGAACAGGGGCCTGCGGTAAGCTCATTAGACTGTGGTGCCTCTCTCGTTCTATCTCGCTCCCTATTTCCCTTTGTGTCTGCATCACTCGCTCTCTCACGCTCCCTCTCTCCCTCTCTCCCTCTCTCCCTCTCTCCGTCTCTCCCTCTCTCTCCCTCTCTCTCACGCTCCCTCTCTCCCTCTCTCCCTCTCTCCCTCTCTCCCTCTCTCCCTCTCTCCGTCTCTCCCTCTCTCTCCCTCTCTCTCACGCTCCCTCTCTCCCTCTCTCCCTCTCTCTCACGCTCCCTCTCTCCCTCTCTCCCTCTCTCTCACGCTCCCTCTCTCCCTCTCTCCCTCTCTCCCTCTCTCCGTCTCTCCCTCTCTCTCCCTCTCTCTCACGCTCCCTCTCTCCGTCTCTCCCTCTCTCCCTCTCTCTCACGCTCCCTCTCTCCCTCTCTCCCTCTCTCCCTCTCTCCGTCTCTCCCTCTCTCTCCCTCTCTCTCACGCTCCCTCTCTCCCTCTCTCCCTCTCTCCCTCTCTCCCTCTCTCCCTCTCTCTCACGCTCCCTCTCTCGCTCTATCCCTCTCTCCCTCTCTCTCCACGCTCCCTCTCTCCCTCTCTCTCACGCTCCCTCTCTCCCTCTCTCGTGCATACAGTTTGTTATTTAGTCTTGTCTAATTCATTGTATTATTAGTCATTTAACATTTCTGGCTCCTACCAGAACTTTCACTGTCCCCTTCACAGAAGTAATCGATATTCAGAACATAGCCGAGCAGTGTACTGAACGCTTTTGATACTACTATTACTGCTATTACTACTATAACTATTACTACTATTACTACTATTACTACTATAACTATTACTACTATTACTACTATAACTATTACTACTATTACTACTATTACTACTATAACTATTACTACTAATACTACTATAACTATTACTACTATTACTACTATTACTACTATAACTATTACTACTATTACTACTATTACTACTATAAATATTACTACTATTACTACTATAACTATTACTACTATTACTACTATAACTATTACTACTAATACTACAATAACTATTACTACTATTACTGCTATTACTACTATAACTATTACTACTATTACTACTATTACTACTATAACTATTACTACTATTACTACTATTACTACTATAACTATTACTACTATTACTAATATATCTATTACTACTATTACTGCTATTACTACTATAACTATTACTACTATTACTACTATTACTACTATTACTACTATAACTATTACTACTATTACTACTATAACTATTACTACTATTACTACTATAACTATTACTACTATTACTACTATAACTATTACTACTATTACTACTATTACTACTATAACTATTACTACTATTACTACTATAACTACTATTACTACTATTACTACTATTACTACTGTAACTACTATTACTACTATTACTACTATTACTACTATAACTATTACTACTATTACTACTATAACTATTACTACTATTACTACTATTACTACTATAACTATTACTATTATTACTACTATAACTACTATTACTACTATTACTACTATTACTGCTATTACTACTAAAACTATTACTACTATTACTACTATAACTATTACTACTATTACTACTATTACTACTATTACTGCTATTACTACTATAACTATTACTACTATTACTACTATTACTACTATAACTATTACTACTATTACTACTATAACTATTACTACTATTACTGCTATTACTACTATAACTATTACTACTATTACTACTATAACTATTACTGCTATTACTACTATAACTATTACTACTATTACTACTATTACTGCTATTACTACTATAACTATTACTACTATTACTACTATTACTACTATTACTACTATAACTATTACTACTATTACTACTATAACTATTACTACTATTACTGCTATTACTACTATAACTATTACTACTATTACTACTATTACTACTATAACTATTACTACTATTACAACTATAACTATTACTGCTATTACTACTATAACTATTACTACTATTACTACTATTACTACTATTACTGCTATTACTACTATAACTATTACTACTATTACTACTATAACTATTACTACTATTACTACTATTACTACTATAACTATTACTACTTGAACTATTACTACTTGAACTATTACTACTATTACTACTATAATTATTCTTACTATTACTACTATTACTACTATAACTATTACTTCTATTACTACTATTACTACTATAACTATTACTACTATTACTACTATTACTACTATTACTACTATTACTATTACTTCTATTACTACTATTACTACTATAACTATTACTACTATTACTACTATTACTACTATTACTACTATTACTACTATTACTACTATAACTATTACTTCTATTACTACTATTACTACTATAACTATTACTACTATTACTACTATTACTACTATTACTACTATAACTATTACTACTATTACTACTATAACTACTATTACTACTATTACTACTATTACTGCTATTACTACTATAACTATTACTACTATTACTAATATTACTGCTATAACTACTATTACTACTATTACTACTATTACTACTATTACTACTATAACTATTATTACTATTACTACTATTACTACTATAACTATTACTACTATTACTACTATAACTATTATTACTATTACTACTATTACTACTATAACTATTACTACTATTACTACTATAACTATTACTACTATTACTACTATAACTATTACTACTATTACTACTATTACTATTACTTCTATTACTACTATTACTACTATAACTATTACTACTATTACTACTATTACTACTATTACCACTATTACTACTATTACTGCTATAACTATTACTGCTATTACTACTATTACTACTATTACTACTATTACTAATATTACTGCTATAACTACTATTACTACTATTACTACTATCACTATTATTACTATTACTACTATTACTACTATAACTATTACTACTATTATTACTGCTATTACTACTATAACTATTACTACTATTACTACTTGAACTATTACTACTATTACTACTATTACTAATATTACTACTATTACTATTACTACTATTACTACTATTACTACTATTACTAATATTACTACTATGACTACTATTACTACTATTACTACTATAACTATTACTTATATTACTACTATTACTACTATAACTATTACTACTATTACTACTATTACTACTATTACTACTATTACTGCTATTACTACTATTACTGCTATTACTACTATAACTATTACTACTATTACTACTTGAACTATTACTACTATTACTACTATTACTACTATTACTAATATTACTACTATTACTACTATTACTACTATAACAATTACTACTATAACTATTACTTCTACTACTACTATTACTACTATAACTATTACTACTATTACTACTATTACTACTATTACTACTATAACTATTACTACTATTACTACTATTACTACTAATAATTCTATAACTACTATAACTATTACTACTATTACTACTATTACTACTATAACTATTACTACTATTACTACTATAACTATTATTACTATTACTACTATTACTACTATAACTAATATTACTACTATTACTACTATACCTACTATTACCACTATTATTAGTATTACTACTATTACTAATATTACTACTATAACTATTACTACTATTACTACTATTACTACTATTACTACTATTACTACTATTACAACTATTACTACTATAACTACTATTACTACTATTACTACTATTACTGCTATTACTACTATAACTATTACTACTATTACTACTATTACTACTATAACTATTACTACTATTACTACTATTACTACTATAACTAATATTACTACTATTACTACTATAACTACTATTACCACTATTACTAGTATTACTACTATTACTGCTATAACTACTATTACCACTATTACTACTAATACTACTATTACTGCTATAACTACTATTACCACTATTACTACTATTACTACTATTACTGCTATAACTACTATTACCACTATTACCACTATTACTACTATTACTGCTATAACTACTATTACCACTATTACCACTATTACTACTATTACTACTATAACTACTATTACCACTATTACTACTATTACTACTATTACTATTACTTCTATTACTACTATTACTACTATTACTACTATAACTATTACTACTATTACTACTATTACCACTATTACTACTATTACTGCTATAACTACTATTACTGCTATAACTACTATTACCACTATTACTACTATTACTAATATTACTGCTATAACTACTATTACTACTATTACTACTATCACTAGTATTACTACTATTACTACTATTACTACTGTAACTATTACTACTATTACTACTATTAATACTAGAACTATTACTACTATTACTACTATTACTACTATAACTAATATTTCTACTATTACTACTATAACTACTATTACCACTATTACTAGTATTACTACTATTACTGCTATAACTACTATTACCACTATTACTACTATTACTACTATTACTGCTATAACTACTATCACCACTATTACTAGTATTACTACTATTACTACTATCACTAGCATTACCACTATTACTACTATTACTACTATTACTACTATTACTGCTATAACTACTATTACCACTATTACTACTATTACTACTATTACTACTATTACTGCAATAACTACTATTACCACTATTACTACTATTACTACTGTTACTAGTATTACTACTGTTACTGCTATAACTATTACTACTATTACCACTATTACTATTACTACTATTACTGCTATTACTACTATTGCTAATATTACTACTATTACTACTATTACTACTATTACTGCTATTACTACTATAATTATTACTACTATTACTACTATTACTGCTATTACTACTATAACTATTACTACTATTACTACTATTACTACTATAACATTTACATTTACATTTAAGTCATTTAGCAGACGCTCTTATCCAGAGCGACTTACAAATTGGTGCATTCACCTTATGACATCCAGTAGAACAGTCACTTTACAATAGTGCATCTAAATCTTAAAGGGGGGTGAGGAGGATTACTTATCCTGTCCTAGGTATTCCTTAAAGAGGTGGGGTTTCAGGTGTCTATTACTACTATTACTACTATCACTAGTATAACTATTACTACTATAACTACTAGAACTACTAGAACTATTACTTATATTACTACTATTACTACTATTATTACTATTACTACTATTACTACTATTACTACTATAACTACTATAACTACTAACTACTACTATTACTACTATAACTACTATAACTACTAGAACTATTACTTATATTACTACTATTATTACTATTACTACTATTACTACTATTACTACTATTACTACTATAACTACTATAACTACTAACTACTACTATTACTACTATTACTACTATAACTACTAGAACTATTACTTCTATTACTACTATTATTACTATTACTACTATTACTACTATAACTACTATTACTATCATTACTACTATTACTACTATTACTACTATAACTACTATTACTACTATTCCTACTATTACTGCTATTACTACTATTACTACCATAACTACTATTACTACTATTACTACTATAACTACTATAACTACTATTACTACTATTACTACTATTACTACTATTACTACTGTTACTGCTATAACTACTATTACTACTATTACTACTATTACTGCTATTACCACTATAACTATTACTACTATTACTGCTATTACTACTATAACTATTACTACTATTACTAATATTACTACTATTACTACTATAACTACTATAACTACTATTACTAGTATTACTACTATTACCACTATTACTAGTATTACTACTATTACTGCTATAACTACTATTACCACTATTACTACTATTACTACTATTACTGCTATAACTACTATTACCACTATTACTAGTATTACTACTATTACTACTATCACTAGCATTACTGCTATAACTACTATTACCACTATTACTACTATTACTACTATTACTACTATTACTACTATTACTGCTATAACTACTATTGCCAATATTACTACTATTACTACTATTACTACTATCACTAGTATTACTACTATTACTACTATAGCTACTATTACCACTATTACTACTATTACTACTATAACTACTATTACCACTATTACTACTATTACTACTATTGCTAGTATTACTACTATTACTGCTATAACTATTACTACTATTACCACTATTACTACTATTACTACTATTACTACTATCACTAGTATTACTACTATTACTACTATTACTACTACCTCTATTAATAATACTACTATGTATTTCAGATGGCTACTTTTTCACACAACGTGGAAATCTGCCACCTCAGAAATGTTCACATGTCTTTGTGATTGTCTCCACCCCCTCCAGGTGTTGCTCATCTTCCCCATTATCCCCTGTGTATGTTTTCCTGTGTTTTCTGTCTGTCTGTCTGTCTGTTGCCAGTCCTTCTTGTTTATTCAAGCCTACTAGCGTTTTGTCTCAGCTCCTGTTTTTTCCCTAGTCTCTCTTTTTCCTCGTCCTCCTGGTTTTTGACCTTTTCCTGTCCTGACCCTGTACCCGCCCACCTGACCACTGCCTGTCGCTGACCCTGAGCCTGCCTGTAGTCCTGTACCTTTGCTCTTGCTCTGGATTATCGACCTCTGCCTGACCTGACCTGACCCTGAGCCTGCCTGCCGTCCTGTACATAGGCCTCTGCTCTGGATTACCGACCTCTGCCTGACCTGACCTGACCTGACCCTGAGCCTGCCTGCCGTCCTGTACATTGGCCTCTGCATGTCCCTGTGGTTACAATAGACATTGTTACTTCACACAGTCTGCACTTGGGTCTTACCTTGATTCCTGATAGAAATGTCTACTGGACATTTTGTGTCACTGAATGTGGGAATATAAGAACATTTTCCAATCAAATGCTAATTGCATGTTTACCTTTCTATTGTGGTGCTGGGAATCAAAAGCAAATCCACTAGTTAGTTATCAATAATAATTGTTGTTGTCAATATGCTAATATTTCCAAAGACCGATCAAGAAGACAGAGGGGTCAAATGTAGAGCCGCAATTCAACGGCTCAGACACAAGAGGTATGTAGCAGGGTCTACAGTCAGTCAAGGACTACAAAAGGAAAACCAGCCCTGGCGCGGACCACGATATCTTGCTCCCAGACAAACTAAACAACTTCTTTGCTCGCTTTAAAGACAATACAGTGCCACTGACACAGCCCGCTACCAAAACCTGCAGGCTCTCCTTCACTGCAGGCAACGTGAGTAAAACATTTAAATGTGTTATCCCTCGCAAGGCTGCCGGCCATACGGCATCCCCAGCGTCCTCAGAGCATGCGCAGACCAGCTGGCTGGTGTGTTTACGGACATATTCAATCAATCCTTATCCCAGTCTGCTGTTCCCACATGCTTCAAGAGAGCCACCATTGTTCCTGTTCCCAAGAAAGCTAAGGTAACTGAGCTAAATGACTATCGCCCCGTAGCACTCACTTCCGTCATCATGAAGTGCTTTGAGAGGCTAGTCAAGGACCATATAACCTCCACTCTACCTGACACCCTAGACCCACTCCAATTTGCTTACTGCCCCAATAGGTCCACAGACGACGCAATCCCAATCACTCTGCACACTGCCCTAACCCATCTGGACAAGAGGAATACCTATGTGACAATGCTGTTCATCAACAACAGCTCAGCATTTAACACCATAGTACCCTCCAAACTCGTCACTAAGCCCTGCGCAACTGGGTCCTGGACTTCCTGACGGGCCGCCCCCAGATGGTGAGGGTAGGTAACAACGTCTCCACCCCGTTGATCCTCAACACTGGGGCCCCACAAGGGTGCGTTCTCAGCCCTCTCCTGTACTCCCTGTTCACCCATGACTGCGTGGCCATGCACGCCTCCTACTCAGTCATCAAGTTTGCAGACGACACTACAGTGGTAGGCTTGATTACCAACAGGGAGGAGGTGAGGGCCCTCGGAGTGTGGTGTCAGGAAAATAACTTCACACTCAGTGTCAACAAAACAAAGGAGATGATCGTGGACTTCAGGAAACAGCAGAGGGAGTAGCCCCCCATCCACATCAACGGGACAGTAGTGGAGAAGGTAGAAAGTTTTAAGATCCTCGGCGTACACATCACTGACAAACTGAAATGGTCCACCCACAAAGACAGCGTTGTGAAGAAGGTGCAGCAGTGCCTCTTCAACCTCAGGAGGCTTGTCACCGATTTAGTCCAAAGGGATGTGAAAACAATAATGAGATGAAATTGAAGAATGAACCACAGTAGATCAAGGGCCATTCCAGGAGCCATTCCAGGAGCCATTCCAGGGGCCATTCCAGGGGCCATTCCAGGGGCCATTCCAGGGGCCATTCCAGGGGCCATTCCAGGGGCCATTCCAGGGGCCATTCCAGGGGCAACTGGGCTGCTGATCTTCTCTGCCTTCTCCCTTTTTCTATCAGCTGAGTTCTTCGCTCCTCTTTTAACAAAACACGACGCGACACAACACAACACGATCACAAAAACCAACTGAGAAATGTCACTCTATTTTTTATTTCATTTATTTAACTAGGCAAGTCAGTTAAGAACAAATTCTTATTTTCAATGACAGCCTAGGAACAGTGAGTTAACTGCCTGTTCAGTGGCAGAACGACAGATTTGTACCATGTCAGCTCGGGGGTTTGAACTTGCAACACTTCCGGTTACTAGTCCAACGCTCTAACCACTAGGCTGAGCATACAATCTCTCTGTTTTCTATTGTGAATCATGAATCAAATCCATGATGACTCAATGATTCAAATTTACGAAGACATGACAATGTTATGAGGGCAGCCAAAAGGGTATATTTACAGGGGGTGGGGTTGGGAACGCTTTTGCGAACATGAATAGGAGTACACACTGCCCATTCGTTCGGTAAAAAGACATCGACTGCCATTTTCATTGTGTCTCGACCCACATGCCTCGCTGACATGACGGAGGTTGATTGAGAGCACTCTGTGTGTGTGTGTGTGTGTGTGTGTGTGTGTGTGTGTGTGTGTGTGTGTGTGTGTGTGTGTGTGTGTGTGTGTGTGTGTGTGTGTGTGTGTGTGTGTGTGTGTGTGTGTGTGTGTGTGTGTGTGTGTGTTCGTGGGCCGTGCTTGAGTGTGTGCGTGTGGCTGTGCGTGTGTGTGTATGTGCGTGTGTGGCCGTGCGCGTGTGTGTGTGTGTGTGTGTGTGTGTGTGTGTGTGTGTGTGTGTGTGTGTGTGTGTGTGTGTGTGTGTGTGTGTGTGTGTGTGTGTGTGTGTGTTTGTGTGTGTGTGTGTGGTGGGGAGGTATATTATTAGTTTCTCCCTAGGTCCATTCTGCCTTTTCAAAAACCAAGCCATGAGGTCGAAGGAATTGTCCGTAGAGCTCCGAGACAGGATTGTGTCGAGGCACAGATCTGAGGAAGGGTACCAAAACATTTCTGCAGCATTTAAGGTCCCCAAGAACACAGTGTTCTCCATCATTCTTAATTGGAAGATGTTTGTAACCAGCAGCGTCTTCCTGGAGCTAACCGCCCGGCAAAACTGAGCAATCAGGGGAGAAGGGCCTTGGTCAGGGAGGTGCCCAAGAACCTGATGGTCACTCGGACAGAGCTCCAGCGTTCCTCTGTGGAGATGGGAGAACCTTCCTGAAGGACAACCATCTCTGCAGCACTCCACTAATCAGGCCGTAATGGTAGAGTGACCAGATGGAAGCCACTCCTCAGTAAAAGGTACATGACAGCCTGCTTGGAGTTTGCAAAAAGGCACCTAAAAACCTACAGTGAGGCATGGTGGTGGCAGCATCATGCTGTGGGGATGTTTTTCAGCGGCAGGGACTGGGAGACAAGTCAGGATCGAGGGAAAGATGAACGCAGCAAAGTACAGAGAGATCTTTGATGAAAACCTGCTGCAGAGCGCTCAGGACTGGGGGCAAACCCAGGACATCAACCCTAAGCACACAGCCAACACAACGCAGGAATGGCTTCGGGACAAGTCTCTGAGTGTCCCATCCAGAGTCCGTACTTGAACCCAATCTAACAGCTGGAGATTCCTGAGAATAGCTGTGCAGCTACGCTTCCCATCCATCCTGACAGAGCTTGAGATGTTCTGCAGAGAAGAATGGGAGAAACTCCCCAAATACAGGTGTGCCAAGCTTGTAGCGTCATACCCAAGAAGACTGGAGGCTGTAATCGCTGCCAAAGGTGCTCCAACAAAGTGCTGAGTAAAGAATCTGAATACTTATGTAAATGTAATATTTATGTTTTTGCTTTGTACTTATGGGGTATTGTGTGTAGATAGATTAGGGGGGAAATTATTTAATCCCATTTAGAATAAGGCTGTAATGTAACAAAATGCAATTTACAACAGTAGACATATTTAAATGAGCTATGTCAAGAATCCAGTACATAAATACACAGTGTGAAAAATAGTATGAAATCAATGTCCAGTGTAATGAATTAAGAAGGCCCGAGGGGTGTGGTATATTGCCGATATAACACGGATAAGGCTGTTCTTAGGCACGACGCAACCCACTGTAGAACAGTCTGATGGTCTGGTAATAGAAGCTGTTTAACAGTCTGATGGTGATAGAAGCTGTTTAACAGTCTGATGGTCTGGTAATAGAAGCTGTTCAGCAGTCTGATGGTGATAGAAGCTGTTTAACAGTCTGATGGTGATAGAAGCTGTTCAACAGTCTGATGGTGATAGAAGCTGTTTAACAGTCTGATGGTGTGGTAATAGAAGCTGTTCAACAGTCTGATGGTGTGGTGATAGAAGCTGTTTAACAGTCTGATGGTGTGGTAATAGAAGCTGTTCAACAGTCTGATGGTGTGGTGATAGAAGGTGTTCAACAGTCTGATGGTGTGGTGATAGAAGCTGTTCAACAGTCTGATGGTGTGGTGATAGAAGGTGTTCAACAGTCTGATGGTGTGGTAATAGAAGCTGTTCAACAGTCTGATGGTGTGGTGATAGAAGCTGTTTAACAGTCTGATGGTGTGGTAATAGAAGCTGTTTAACAGTCTGTTGGTGATAGAAGCTGTTCAACAGTCTGATGGTCTGGTAATAGAAGCTGTTTAACAGTCTGATGGTGATAGAAGCTGTTCAACAGTCTGATGGTGATAGAAGCTGTTCAACAGTCTGATGGTGATAGAAGCTGTTCAACAGTCTGATGGTCTGGTGATAGAAGCTGTTCAACAGTCTGATGGTGATAGAGGCGGTGAACCCACTGTTCCTAGGCCGTCATTGAAAATAAGAATTTGTTCTTAACTGACTTGCCTGGTTAAATAAAGGTAAAATAAAATAAATAAATAAAAAAGATTGGCCAGACGGAAGCCACTCCTCAGTAAAAGGTACACGACAGCCTGCTTGGAGTTTGCATAAAGGCACCTAAAAATGCTCAGACCATGACAAACAAGATTCTCTGGTCTGATGAAACCAAGATTGAACCCTTTGGCCTGAATGCCAAGCGTCACGTCTGGAGAAAACCAGGCAACACCCTTAGCGCTTGAGAGGATCTTCAGAGACGAATGGGAGAAACTCCCCAAGTGCAGGTGTGCCAAGCTTGTAGCGTCATACAAGAAGACTCAATGCTGTAGTCACTGCTAGAGGTGCTTCAACAAACTACTGAGTAAAGGGTCTGAATTCTTATGTAAATGTGATATAGTTTCTTTTTTTTCTTTTTTATAAATTAACAAAAAAATCTAAACACCTGTTTTGGCATTGTCATTATGGGGTATTGTGTGTAGATTGACGAGTAAATAAAATTTAAAAAAATGTTAGGCTATAACCTAACAAAATGTGGAAAAAGTCTGAATATTTTCTGAAGGCACTGTATGAATAAATTAACATAAAGGGGAGGAACAAGGCGGCAACAACCAAAGACTTGCTCTGTCTGCCCTACCTGCACTCAGCTTCTCTGTCTGCCCTACCTGCACTCAGCTTCTCTGTCTGCCCTACCTGCACTCAGCTTCTCTGTCTGCCCTACCTGCACTCAGCTTCTCTGTCTGCCCTACCTGCACTCAGCTTCTCTGTCTGCCCTACCTGCACTCAGCTTCTCTGTCTGCCCTACCTGCACTCAGCTTCTCTGTCTGCCCTACCTGCACTCAGCTTCTCTGTCTGCCCTACCTGCACTCAGCTTCTCTGTCTGCCCTACCTGCACTCAGCTTCTCTGTCTGCCCTACCTGCACTCAGCTTCTCTGTCTGCCCTACCTGCACTCAGCTTCTCTGTCTGCCCTATCTGCACTCAGCTTCTCTGTCTGCCCTACCTGCACTCAGCTTCTCTGTCTGCCCTACCTGCACTCAGCTTCTCTGTCTGCCCTACCTGCACTCAGCTTCTCTGTCTGCCCTACCTGCACTCAGCTGCTCTGTCTGCCCTACCTGCACTCAGCTGCTCTGTCTGCCCTACCTGCACTCAGCTTCTCTGTCTGCCCTACCTGCACTCAGCTTCTCTGTCTGCCCTATCTGCACTCAGCTTCTCTGTCTGCCCTACCTGCACTCAGCTTCTCTGTCTGCCCTACCTGCACTCAGCTTCTCTGTCTGCCCTATCTGCACTCAGCTTCTCTGTCTGCCCTGTGTGCACTCAGCTTCTCTGTCTGCCCTACCTGCACTCAGCTTCTCTGTCTGCCCTACCTGCACTCAGCTTCTCTGTCTGCCCTACCTGCACTCAGCTTCTCTGTCTGCCCTACCTGCACTCAGCTTCTCTGTCTGCCCTGTGTGCACTCAGCTTCTCTGTCTGCCCTACCTGCACTCAGCTTCTCTGTCTGCCCTACCTGCACTCAGCTTCTCTGTCTGCCCTATCTGCACTCAGCTTCTCTGTCTGCCCTACCTGCACTCAGCTTCTCTGTCTGCCCTATCTGCACTCAGCTTCTCTGTCTGCCCTACCTGCACTCAGCTTCTCTGTCTGCCCTACCTGCACTCAGCTTCTCTGTCTGCCCTGTGTGCACTCAGCTTCTCTGTCTGCCCTATCTGCACTCAGCTTCTCTGTCTGCCCTACCTGCACTCAGCTTCTCTGTCTGCCCTATCTGCACTCAGCTTCTCTGTCTGCCCTACCTGCACTCAGCTTCTCTGTCTGCCCTATCTGCACTCAGCTTCTCTGTCTGCCCTACCTGCACTCAGCTTCTCTGTCTGCCCTACCTGCACTCAGCTTCTCTGTCTGCCCTACCTGCACTCAGCTTCTCTGTCTTCCCTATCTGCACTCAGCTTCTCTGTCTGCCCTACCTGCACTCAGCTTCTCTGTCTGCCCTATCTGCACTCAGCTTCTCTGTCTGCCCTATCTGCACTCAGCTTCTCTGTCTTCCCTATCTGCACT
>NC_068448.1:10150267-10180267 GCF_023373465.1 Oncorhynchus keta | reverse complement strand
GTATATACATATGAGATGAGTATGTAAACAAAGTGGCATAGTTAAAGTGGCTAGTGATACATGTATTACATAAGGATGCAGTCGATGATATAGAGTACAGTATATACGTATGCATATGAGATTAATAATGTAGGGTAAGTAACATTATATAAGGTAGCATTGTTTAAAGTGGCTAGTGATATATTTACATCATTCCCATCAATTCCCATTATTAAAGTGGCTGGAGTTGAGTCAGTGTCAGTGTGTTGGCAGCAGGCACTCAATGTTAGTGGTGGCTGTTTAACAGTCTGATGGCCTTGAGATAGAAGCTGTTTTTCAGTCTCTCGGTCCCAGCTTTGATGCACCTGTACTGACCTCGCCTTCTGGATGATAGCGGGGTGAACAGGCAGTGGCTCGGGTGGTTGATGTCCTTGATGATCTTCATGGCCTTCCTGTAACATTGGGTGGTGTAGGTGTCCTGGAGGGCAGGTAGTTTGCCCCCGGTGATGCGTTGTGCAGACCTCACTACCCTCTGGAGAGCCTTACGGTTGTGGGCGGAGCAGTTGCCGTACCAGGCGGTGATACAGCACGCCAGGATGCTCTCGATTGTGCATCTGTAGAAGTTTGTGAGTGCTTTTGGTGACAAGCCGAATTTCTTCAGCCTCCTGAGGTTGAAGAGGCGCTGCAGCGCCTTCTTCACGATGCTGTCTGTGTGAGTGGACCAATTCAGTTTGTCTGTGATGTGTATGTCGAGGAACTTAAGACTTACTACCCTCTCCACTACTGTTCCATCGATGTGGATAGGGGGGTGTTCCCTCTGCTGTTTCCTGAAGTCCACAATCATCTCCTTAGTTTTGTTGACGTTGAGTGTGAGGTTATTTTCCTGACACCACACTCCGAGGGCCCTCACCTCCTCCCTGTAGGCCGTCTCGTCGTTGTTGGTAATCAAGCCTACCACTGTTGTGTCGTCCGCAAACTTGATGATTGAGTTGGAGGCGTGCGTGGCCACGCAGTCGTGGGTGAACAGGGAGTACAGGAGAGGGCTCAGAACGCACCATTGTGGGGCCCCAGTGTTGAGGATCAGCGGGGAGGAGATGTTGTTGCCTACCCTCACCACCTGGGGGCGGCCCGTCAGGAAGTCCAGTACCCAGTTGCACAGGGCGGGGTCGAGACCCAGGGTCTCGAGCTTGATGACGAGCTTGGAGGGTACTATGGTGTTGAATGCCGAGCTGTAGTCGATGAACAGCATTCTCACATAGGTATTCCTCTTGTCCAGATGGGTTAGGGCAGTGTGCAGTGTGGTTGAGATTGCATCGTCTGTGGACCTATTTGGGTGGTAAGAAAAATTGGAGTGGGTCTAGGGTGTCAGGTAGGGTGGAGGTGATATGGTCCTTGACTAGTCTCTCAAAGCACTTCATGATGACGGAAGTGAAGTCGTTTAGCTCAGTTTAGCTCAGAGACCGCATGTTTTCGTTGCAGGCCGTGTCAGTGGCACTGTATTGTCCTCAAAGCGGGCAAAAAATGTATTTAGTCTGCCTGGGAGCAAGACATCTTGGTCCGTGACTGGGCTGGATTTCTTCCTGTAGTCCGTGATTGACTGTAGACCCTGCCACATGCCTCTTGTGTCTGAGCCGTTGAATTGAGATTCTACTTTGTCTCTGTACTGACGCTTAGCTTGTTTGATAGCCTTGCGGAGGGAATAGCTGCACTGTTTGTATTCGGTCATGTTACCAGTCACCTTGCCCTGATTAAAAGCAGTGGTTCGCGCTTTCAGTTTCACGCGAATGCTGCCATCAATCCACGGTTTCTGGTTAGGGAATGTTTTAATCATTGCTATGGGAACGACATCTACAACGCACGTTCTAATGAACTCGCACACTGAATCAGCGTATTCGTCAATATTGTTATCTGACGCAATACGAAACATATCCCAGTCCACGTGATGGAAGCAGTCTTGGAGTGTGGAATCAGATTGGTCGGACCAGCGTTGGACAGACCTCAGCGTGGGAGCCTCTTGTTTTAGTTTCTGTCTGTAGGCAGGGATCAACAAAATGGAGTCGTGGTCAGCTTTTCCGAAAGGGGGGCAGGGCAGGACCTTATATGCATCACGGAAGTTAGAGTAACAATGATCCAAGGTTTTTCCCCCCCCTTGTTGCGCAATCGATATGCTGATAAAATTTAGGGAGTCTTGTTTTCAGATGAGCCTTGTTAAAATCCCCAGCTACAATGAATGCAGCCTCCGGGAAAGTGGTTTCCAGTTTGCAAAGAGTTAAATAAAGTTCGTTCAGAGCCATCGATGTGTCTGCTTGGGGGGGGGGGGATATATACGGCTGTGATTATAATCGATGAGAATTCTCTTGGTAGATAATGCGGTCTACATTTGATTGTGAGGAATTCTAAATCAGGTGAACAGCAGGATTTGAGTTCCTGTATGTTTCCTTCAACACACCATGTCTCGTTAGTCATAAGGCATACGCCCCCGCCCCTCTTCTTACCAGAAAGATGTTTGTTTCTGTCAGCGCGATGCGTGGAGAAACCCGTTGGCTGCACCGCCTCGGATAGCGTCTCTCCAGTGAGCCATGTTTCCATGAAGCAAAGAACGTTACAGTCTCTGATGTCCCTCTGGAATGCTACCCTTGCTCGGATTTCATCAACCTTGTTGTCAAGAGACTGGACATTGGCAAGAAGAATGCTAGGTAGTGGTGCGCGATGTGCCCGTCTCCGGAGTCTGACCAGAAGACCGCCTCGTTTCCCCCTTTTTCTGAGTCGTTTTTTTTTTGGGTCGCTGCATGAGATCCATTCCGTTGTCCTGTTTGTAAGGCAGAACACAGGATCCGCGTCACGAAAAACATATTCTTGGTCGTAATGGTGGTGAGTTGACGCTGATCTTATATTCAGTAGTTCTTCTCGACTGTATGTAATGAAACCTAAGATGACCTGGGGTACTAATGTAAGAAATAACGCGTAAAAAAAAAAAAAAAACTGCATAGTTTCCTAGGAACGAGGCGGCCATTATTTAGTTATTTAGTTATGTAGTTATAAGTTAGTTATAGTTTCATTTTCCATAATTTGATTTTATATTTATTACATTTCTACTATTGACTGTTACCATTTTATTGTTATTATTTTTGTATTTAATTTTGTATTATTATTTACTACAATTTTATATTATTATTTGCTATCATTTATGATTTTGTTACAATGTATATTGTATACAATGTTGCTTTGGCAATATTGACACAATGTTTTTCATGTCAATAAAGCAGCTTGAATTTGAGAGAGAGAGAGAGAGAGAGAGAGAGAGAGAGAGAGAGAGAGAGAGAGAGAGAGAGAGAGAGAGAGAGGGAGAGAGAGAGAGAGAGGGAGAGAGGGAGGGAGAGAGGGGGAGAGAGAGGGAGAGAGAGGGTCAGTATATACTGTACTCTATATCATCGACTGCATCCTTATGTAATACATGTATCACTAGCCACTTTAACTATGCCACTTTGTTTACTTTGTCTACATACTCATCTCATATGTATATACTGTACTCGATACCATCTACTGTATGCTGCCCTGTACCATCACTCATTCATATATCCTTATGTACATATTCTTTATCCCCTTACACTGTGTATAAGACAGTAGTTTTGGAATTGTTAGTTAGATTACTTGTTGGTTATCACTGCATTGTCGGAACTAGAAGAACAAGCATTTCGCTACACTCGCATTAACATCTGCTAACCATGTGTATGTGACAAATAAAATTTGATTTGATGATTTGATTTGAGAGACAGAGACAGAGACAGAGAGAGAGAGACAGAGACAGAGATACAGAGAGACAGAGACAGAGACAGAGACAGAGACAGAGACAGAGACAGAGACAGAGACAGAGACAGAGAGACAGAGAGCAAGTGAGAGAGACAGAGAGGAAGTGAAAGAGAGAGAGAGACAGAGAGCAAGTGAGAGAGAGAGAGAAAGATACAGAGATAGACAGATAGAGAGAGAGAAATATCCGGAGAGCGAGAGAGAGACAGAGAGAGAGAGAATATACAAGGCCTGAGGTCATCTGCCTTTGGCCTAAAGAGCATGAACCAAGAATTCATTAAAACATTGGAAATACAGACATTGTCATCCTACAAGAAACATGGTATAGAGGAGACGGGCCTACTGGTAGCCCTCTAGGTTATAGAGATCCACCAAACTACCAGGTGTGAAACAGGGAAGAGACTCAGGGGGTATGCTAACAGGAACATTTTACATCTGGCTAGAAATTAATAAAGAAATTATCTCAACAGAGAAACACGTCCTCATGTGTGCTACCCACATCCCCTCAATAGAATCTCCATACTTTAACGATGACAGCTTCTCCATCCTAGTGGGGGAGATAAACAATTTCCAGGCTCGTGGACATGTACTAGTCTGAGGCGACTTCTACGCCAGAACTGGATAAGAATCTGACACCCTCAGCACGCAGGGGGACAAACACTTACCTGGAGGTGACAGCATTCCCTCTCCATATGCCACCCTAGACACAACTACGACAACATAACCAACAAAAAACTGGTCACAACTCCTGCAGCTCTGTCGGACGCTGGGTATGTATAGTCAATGGTAGGCTTCGAGGGGACTCCTATGGCAGGTACACCTATAGCTCATCTCTTCAACCCAGAGTCTCTTAGAGCGTTCACAGTCAGTCCACTGACACCCCTATCAGATCACAGCAAAATCACACTCTACTTGAACAGAGCTATGCTCAGTCATGAGGCATCAAAGCCAAAGGGTAATATTAAGAAATGCTATAGTTGGAAGGAAAATAGTATGGAAATCTACCGAAAAACAATTAGGCAACAACAAATTAAATCCCTTCCAGACAACTTCCTGGACCTAAGGTTTTACTGTAATAGTGACGGTGTAAACTTGGCAGTAGAAAACCTAAACACTATATTTGACCTTTCCCTATCAAATCTGGGAAAAACATACAACATTATACAGTGTGCAGTTAAAATAGGCAAAAACCACACATATTTCTTTCCACAGGGCCAGGGGGTGAGACAGGGATGCAGCTTAAGCCCGACCCTCTTCAACATATATTTATATATATATATATTGGCGAGGGTACTAGGACATCCTGCAGCATCCGGCCTCACCCTACAAGAATCTGAAGTCAAATGTCTACTGTTTGCTGATGATCTGGTGCTTCTGTCCCCAACCAAGGAGGGCCTACAGCAGCACCTAGATCTTCTGCACAGATTCTGTCAGACCTGGACCCTGACAGTAAATCTCAGTAAAACAAAAATAATGGTGTCCCAAAAAATGTCCAGTTGTCAGGACCACAAATACGAATTCCATCTAGACACCCAGAGCACGTAAAAAACGAGACATACCTCATACGAGACATACCTAAATATCAGAGGTAACTTCCACAAAGCCGTGAACTATCTGAGAGACAAGGCAAGAAGGGCCTTCTATGCCAACAAAAGGAACATAACATTCAACATACCAATTAGAATCTGGTTAAAAATACTTGAATCAGTTATAGAACCCATTGCCCTTTATGGTTGAGAGGTCTGGGGTCCGCTCACTAACCAAGAATTCACAAAATGGGACAAACACCAAATTGAGACTCTGCATGCAGAATTCTGCAAAAATATCCTCTGTGTACCACGTAAAACACCACATAATTAATGCAGAGCAGAATTAGTCCGATACCTGCTTATGATCAAAATCCTGAAAAGAGACATGAAATTCTACAACCAAAAATCAAATCAAACTTTATTTGCCGAGGACAAGTGTAGACTTTACAGTGAAATGCTTACTTACAAACCCTTAACCAACAGTGCAGTTCAAGAAGAAGAAAATATTTACCAAGTAGACTAAACTAAAAAGTAATAACAAAAAGTAACACAATAACAATAACAATAACGAGGCTATATACAGGTACCGTGTCAGTGTGCGGGGGTACAGGCTAGTTGAGGTAATCTGTACATGTAGGTAGGGGTGAAGTGACTATGCATAGATAACAGGCAAACAGCGAGTAGCAGCAGTGTACAAGAGGGTGGGTGTCAATGTACATTTTCCAGTGGTGATTTTCTGCATTGTTCAGCAGTCTAATGGCTGGGGGGTAGAAGCTGTTCAGGAGCCTTTTGGTCCTAGACTTGGCGCTCCGGTACCGCTTGCCATGCGGTAGCAGAGAGAACAAGTCTATAACCTGGGTGACTGGAGTCTGACAATTTTGTTGGGCTTTCCACTGACACCGCCTGTTATATAGGTCCTGGATGGCAGGAAGCTTGGCCCCAGTGATGTACTAGGCCGGTCACACTACCCTCTGTAGCGCCTTACGGTCGGATGCCGAGCAGTTGCCATATCAGGCGGTGATGCAACTGGTCAGGATGCTCTCGATGGTGCAGCTGTAGAACCGTTTGAGGATCTGGGGACCCATGACAAATCTTTTCAGTGTCCTGAGGGGGAAAAGGTTTTGTCGTGCCCTCTTCACGACTGTCTTGGTATGTTTGGACCATGATAGTTTGTTGGTGACGTGGACACCCAAAAGGAAGCGATTCCCAAACCTTCAATAACAAAGCCATCACCTACAGAGAAATCAACCTGGAGAAGCTGGTCCTGGTTCTGGGGCTCTGTTCACAAACACAAACAGACCCCACAGAGCCCCAGGACAGCAACACAATTAGACCCAAGCAAATCATGAGAAAACAAAAACAGAATTACTTGACACATTGCAAAGAATTAACAAAAAAACAGAGCAAACTAGAATTATATTTGGCCTTAAACAGAGAGTACACCGTGGCAGAATAGCTGACCACTGTGACTGAACCAAACTTAAGGAAATCTTTGACTATGTACAGACTCAGTGAGCATAGCCTTACTATTGAGAAAAGCTGCCGAAGGAAGACCTGGCTCTCAAGAGAAGTCAGGCCATGAGCACACTGCCCACACAATTAGGTGGAAACTGTTCTGCACTTCCTAACCTCCTGCCAAAAATATGACCATATTAGAGACACGTATTTTCCTCAGATTACACAGACCCACAAAGAATTCCCCCATATCTATTGGTTGAAATACCACAGTGTGCAATCACAGCAACAAGATGTGTGGCCTGTTGCCACAAGAAAAGGGCAAACAGTGAAGAAGAAACACCATTGTAAATACAATTTATGTTTATTTATTTTCCCTTTTGTACTTTAACTATTACAATACTGTATACACAATATGACATTTGAAAAGTCTTTACTTTTTTGAAACTTCTGTGAGTGTAATTTTAATAGTTTATTTCACTTTTGTTTATTATCTATTTCACTTGCTTTGGCAATGAAAACATGTTTCCCATGCCAATAAAGTCCCTTAAATTGACATTGAAATTGAAATTGAATTGATAGAGAGAGAGAGCTCTCTACATTGCTACATAGCTGCCTGCCATAAGATGAGGGCCAGTGTCTGACAGACATCCCAACCTGCACATTTCCTCTACCCTGTGCTTATTATTATTGCTCAATGTATGGTTATTTTGACCCTTGTTATTGTTGTTACTGTTATTTTGATTATTCTTATTTTAATATTGTAAATATCCAAAGTAAGCTTTGGCAATATGTACATTGTTACGTCATGCCAGTAAGCCAAATTGAATTGAATTGAGAGAGAGACAGAGAGAGTAGAGACAGAGAGACAGAGAGAGATAGATAGAGAGAGAGAGAGAGATAGAGAGAGTAGAGATAGAGAGATAGATTAAAATTAGAATTGGCATGGGGCTTTCGTCAGGGTTGCAATCTGAGCCCTGCACCCTTCAATAGTTACATCAACGAATTGGCCACTATTCTAGAAAAATCCTCAGCCCCTTGGTGTTAGTCTCCACAATTCAGAAGTTAAATGTCTACTCTTCACAGATAATAATAATAAATAATAATAATAATAATAAGATGACCTATGCCTGCTGTCACCCACATCATATGGCCTACAGCAGAGCCTGGACCTGCTTGAGCAATTGTGCCAGACCTGGGCCCTGGCAGTAAACCCTAAAAAGACTACAATAATGATTTTCCAGAGAAGATCCAGATATCAGGGAATTAGACCAAAGTTCTCAATTGGTACAAAATATATAGAGTACTGCACTCACTATTACTTAGGTTTAAAAATAAGCTCAACAGGACACCTTAATGAGGCAGTGAATGAACTGAGAGAGAAAGCACGCAGGGCATTCTAATCCATTAAAAAGCTAATTCAAATTGAAATACCTATTAAAAATTGAATATATCATTGAAACAATTGCACTTTATGGCAGCGAGGTGTGGGGTCCACTTGCAAAACAAGATTTCATCAAATGGGACAAACACCCCATTTGAAACCCTGCATGCAGAGTTCTGTCCAGAGGAAAACTACAAACAATGCATGCAGGGCAGAATTAGGCCAATATCCACTAATAATAAAAACTCAAAAAAGAGCAATTAAGTTTTGGAAACATATATAATACAGTGACCCCCTCTCATATCATTACCAAGCGCTGCAATGCCAAGAGCTGAGCAAAGAAAAGAGCCCCTCATCCGACTGGTCCTGGGGCTGAGTTCACAAACCTGTTCTACTAACACACTGAAGCCTCAGGACCAGAACATCCAATCAATCAGGATAAACCAAATTACAACACAGTCAAAACAAAACTCTATTGTTTATTGGGAAACACAAGCACAAACACAAAGCAAAATGCAGTGCTATCTGGCCCTAAATCGACAGTACACTGTGGCTAAATATTTGACCATGGTTACCTTAGAAAAACCTTGACAAAGTACAGGCTCAGTGAGCACAGCCTTGCCATTGAGAAGGGTAGACAGGAAAACCTGGCTCCCTGTAGAGGAAAGGCTGTGCAACCACTGCTCACCATCAGAACCTGAGACGGAGCTGCATTTCCTGACAAAATGTAAAAAATATAATACAATTAGAGAGTGTTCTTTCCCCAAATTTGAAACCCTTATTCGGCTTCAAAGGCCTCTCTGATGAGAGTAGGCTACCCATCCTGTTGGGGGAGGATGCAGAGAGCTGTGGGTTGGCAGCGCACTACATTGCTGCCTGCCTTAAGATGAGGGACAGTGTCTGACAAACCAATCAACCTGCACATGTCCTCTACTGTATGCGTATTGTTATTGTTCAATGTATGGTTATTTTGACACTTGGTTATTGTTGTTACTGTTGTCCCATTGACAATTTTGATTCTCATTTTTATATTGTAAATATTGAAAAATAAGCTTTGGCAATATGTACATTGTTACGTCATACCAATAAAGCAAATTGAATTTAATTGAATTGATAGAGACAGAGAGAGATAGATAGCGAGAGGGAGAGAGAGAGACAGAGAGAGAGACGGAGAGATGGAGAAACAGAGAGAGAGACAGAGAGAGTTGAGACAGAATGACAGAGAGAAAGAGAGAGGGAGAGAGAAAGAGAGGCAGAGAGAGACGGAGAGAGGGAGAGACAGAGTGTCTGAGAGGGAAGAGCGAGAGAGAGAAAGACAGAGAGAGAGAGAGAGAGAGAGAGAGAGAGAGAGAGAGAGAGAGAGAGAGAGACAGAGAGAGAGAGAGAGAGAGAGAGAGAGAGAGCCTGCTCGGCTCGATTTCCACTCATAATTCCTCAACAAAGGTTTGCGTCTCTTGAGGGCTGCCTTGTTGGATGTGACGAGACAGGGACCAGTGGGGAGACTCTGGGTACCCCCAGGGGGGCACACCCTTGGGCAGGGTGTAGGTGAGGTGTTCAAGGGTGTAACAGACGGTCTAATGAAACCGAGCTGGCATGATATGCCCACAGGCTCACCCACGTGTGTGCCTGCCTCTGCGTAAGACTAGAGAGCTCATGCAGGAAGAGACGTCATGCTACTGGCGTAGGCGTTAGACAGAGAAAAATAGAAAAGGGAGGATGGGAGGGCTGGAGGGATAGAAGTAGGACAAGTGGGACACCACAGGCTGACTATCTCCCCCCTCTCTCTCTCTCTCTGTCTCTCTCTCTCTCTTTATCTCTCTCTGGAGAGATAGTGGTAAGAAAAGTGCAAACCAGTGACTGTTACCCAAGCATATATTGTTGATTGTAACCATAGAATTTGTATTCAAGTTGTCAAAAAATGCTTCAGAGGAGACTCTAGTCTGTTGTTAGTCCCTGTAGAGCTGAAGGCTAAAGCACAAACAGAATAGATCCGGTACGCTTACGATTCCATTTGAAATGAATGTGTCATAGCCGTGGGTAGCATACATCTGTAGGGTGGCTAGTTACATGTACACCCACTTAGATTTAGCAAGTGAATAGAGAGAGGACATGGGTGGGAGAGAAATATTCAATGGGAAGGAGAGAAAACGTGGGCTGTGTCCTAAATGCCTATTCCCTACTCAGTCCCGAGTTGTGCAGCGGTTTAAGCCACTGCATCTCACTGCAAGAGGGGTCACTACAGTTCCTGGTTCAAATCCAGGCTGTATCACATCCGGCCGTGTTCGGGCGGCACACAATTGGCCCGGGCTGGCATTGGAAATAAGAATTTCTTCTTAATTGACTTGCCTAGTTTAAATAAAGGTTACATTTAAAAATATATATATATAATGCACTACTTTTGACCTGAGTGTACAGTCCAAAGTAGTGCAACATAAAGGAATAGGGTGCATTTGGGACTCACAGGCCTACTACATAGTTTAAACAAAGGCCCTAGTTTTACCATCGAAAGACAGACCCCTGCCTCACAGAGCTACCAGTGAGGTGAAGAGTTTCATAGAGCCCCCTGTGAGAGCATGTCAGTCACATGGTCCTCACGGTAACACACATATAAAACACTCACACATATAAAACACACACACACACACACACACATTAAACACACACACACACACACAAAACATACACGCACACACACAGTCTAATTAACCCATGCCACATGTTCTCACAGAACATCAGATGATTCCTCTCTTGTCTGTTTTTTATATATCTCAGAGATGAAATTATTCTGTTTATTTGAGAAAGAATCCAGAGAGGAGGCTTTAAGTCACGTGTTTTCGATGTTCTCCTTGGGACGTAAAAGAGAAGCTTTCTCTACTGTCAGTCGATATTAGGAGAAATAACATAATATTGCAGTGTGGTATAGCAGAGCCTGTCTTTAGCAGTGGTATCGCAGAGCCTGTCTTTAGCAGTGGTATAGCAGAGCCTATATTTAGCAGTGGTATAGCAGAGCCTATCTTTAGCAGTGGTATAGCAGAGGCTATCTTTAGCAGTGGTATAGCAGAGTGTATCTTTAGCAGTGGTATCGCAGAGCCTGTCTTTAGCAGTGGTATAGCAGAGCCTATATTTAGCAGCGGTATAGCAGAGCCTATCTTTAGCAGTGGTATAGCAGAGCGTATCTTTAGCAGTGGTATAACAGAGCCTATCTTTAGCAGTGGTATAACAGAGCCTATCTTTAGCAGTGGTATAGCAGAGCGTATCTTTAGCAGTGGTATCGCAGAGCCTATCTTTAGCAGTGGTATAGCAGAGCGTATCTTTAGCAGTGGTATCGCAGAGCCTGTCTTTAGCAGTGGTATAGCAGAGCCTATCTTTAGCAGTGGTATAGCAGAGCCTATCTTTAGCAGTGGTATAGCAGAGCGTATCTTTAGCAGTGGTATAACAGAGCCTATCTTTAGCAGTGGTATAACAGAGCCTATCTTTAGCAGTGGTATAGCAGAGCGTATCTTTAGCAGTGGTATCGCAGAGCCTGTCTTTAGCAGTGGTATAGCAGAGCGTATCTTTAGCAGTGGTATCGCAGAGCCTGTCTTTAGCAGTGGTATAGCAGAGCGTATCTTTAGCAGTGGTATCGCAGAGCCTGTCTTTAGCAGTGGTATAGCAGAGCCTATCTTTAGCAGTGGTATAGCAGAGCCTATCTTTAGCAGTGGTATAACAGAGCCTATCTTTAGCAGTGGTATAGCAGAGCCTATCTTTAGCAGTGGTATAGCAGAGCCTATCTTTAGCAGTGGTATAACAGAGCCTATCTTTAGCAGTGGTATAGCAGAGCCTATCTTTAGCAGTGGTATAGCAGAGCCTATCTTTAGCAGTGGTATAGCAGAGCCTATCTTTAGCAGTGGTATAGCAATGTATATATTTTGTACAAGATGGGAGCTAATGATATAATTGAAAGAAACTGCTTGCAGTATTGTGATGATACTGTGAGTCAATGGTAGCTCCTAATATGGACAGGCCCAGATGAAAATGCTTAAGATGGTAAAATGAAAGTGGAGGATGATATAGTTTCATCTCAATTGACACCCACTCTGGACAGTGGTCCTGAGGTGGTGTCTAGGAACATACACCTCACTCTGGACAGTGGTCCTGAGGGGGTGTCTAGGAACATACACCTCAGTCTGGACAGTGGTCCTGAGGTGGTGTCTAGGAACATACACCTCACTCTGGGCACTGGTCCTGAGGGGGTGTCTAGGAACATACACCTCACTCTGGACAGTGGTCCTGGGGGGTGTCTAGGAACATACATCTCACTCTGGACAGTGGTTCTGAGGGGGTGTCTAGGAACATACACCTCACTCTGGACAGTGGTCCTGAGGGGGTGTCTAGGAACATACACCTCACTCTGGACAGTGGTCCTGAGGGGGTGTCTAGGAACATACACCTCACTCTGGGCACTGGTCTTGTGGTGTCTAGGAACATACACCTCACTCTGGGCACTGGTCCTGTGGTGTCTAGGAACATACACCTCACTCTGGACAGTGGTCCTGAGGGGGTGTCTAGGAACATACACCTCACTCTGGGCACTGGTCTTGTGGTGTCTAGGAACATACACCTCACTCTGGGCACTGGTCCTGAGGTGGTGTCTAGGAACATACACCTCACTCTGGGCACTGGTCATGAGGTGGTCTCTAGGAACATACACCAAACAAAGCCCTTCTCATTTCAGTCAGATGTACAGTGCATTCGGAAAGTATTCAGACCCTTAGACTTTTTCCACATTTTGTTACGTTACAGCCTTATTCTAAAATTGATTGAATTGTTTATTTCCCTCATCAATCTACACACAATACCCCATAAGTACAAAGCAAAAACATAAATATCACATTTACATAAGTATTCAGATCCTTTACTCAGCACTTTATTGAAGCACCTTTGGCAGCTATTACAGCCTCAGGTATTATTGGGTGTGACGCTAAAAGCTTGGCACACCTGTATTTGGGGAGATTATCCCATTCTTCTCTGCAGATCCTCTCTGTCAGGTTGGATGGGGAGCGTTGCTGCACAGCTATTTTCAGGTCTCTCCAGAGATGTTCAATCGATTTCAAGTCCAGGCTCTGGCTGGGCCACTCAAGGACATTCAGAGACCTGTCTCAAAGCCACTCCTGGCTGAGTGCTTAGGGTCATTGTTCTGTTGGAAGGTGAACCTTCGCCCCAGTCTGAGGTCCTGAGCGCTCTGCAGCAGGTTTTCATCGAGGATCTCTCTGTAATTTTCTCTGTTCATTACATTTACATTTAAGTCATTTAGCAGACGCTCTTATCCAGAGCGACTTACAAATTGGTGCATACACCTTATGACATCCAGTGGAACAGCCACTTACAATAGTGCATCTAAATCTTTTAGGGGGGTGGGGGGGGTGAGAAGGATTACTTACCCTATCCTAGGTATTCCTTGAAGAGGTGGGGTTTCAGGTGTCTCCGGAAGGTGGTGATTGACTCCGCTGTCCTGGCGTCGTGAGGGAGTTTGTTCCACCATTGGGGGCCAGAGCCTGTCAATCAATCCTGACTAGTCTCCCAGTCCCTGCCACCGAAAAACTATCCCACAGCATGATGCTGCCACCACCATGCTTCACCAGAGGGATGGTGCCAGGTTTCCTCCAAATGTGACGCTTGGCATTCAGGCCAAAGGGTTCAATCTTGGTTTCATCAGACCAGAGAATCTTGTTTCTCATGGCCTGAGAGTCCTTTACGTGCCTTTTGGCAAACTCCAAGTGTGCTGTCATGTGCCTTTTACTGAGGAGTGGCTTCTGTCATGTGCCTTTTACTGAGGAGTGGCTTCTGTCATGTGCCTTTTACTGAGGAGTGGCTTCTGTCATGTGCCTTTTACTGAGGAGTGGCTTCCGTCTGGCCACTCTACCATAAAGGTCTGATTGGTGAAGTGCTGCAGAGATTGTCCTTCTGGAAGGTTCTCCCATCACTACAGAGGAGCTCTGGAGCTCTGTCAGAGTGACCATCACCTCTCTGACCAAGGCCCTTCTCCCCTGATTGCTCAGTTTGGCCGGGCGGCCAGCTCTAGGATGAGTCTTGGTGGTTCCAAACTTCTTCCATTTAAGACTGATGGAAGCCACGGTGTTCTTGGGGACCTTCAATGCTTTAGAAATGTTTTGGTACCCTGCCCCAGATCTGTGCCTCGACACAATCGTGTCTCGGAGCTCTACCAACAATTCCTTCCACCTCATTGCTTGGTTTTTGCTCTGACATTCACTGTCAACTGTGGGACCTTATATAGACAGGTGTGTGCCTTTCCATATCATGTCCTATCAATTGAATTTACCACAGTTGGACTCCAATCAAGTTGTAGAAACATCTCATGGATGATCAATGGAAACAGGATGCACCTGTGCTCAATTTCGAGTCAATTCAATTCAATTCTCTCTCTGTCTCTCTCTCTCTGTCTCTCTCAATTCAATTAAATTCAATTCAAGGGCTTTATTGGCATGGGAAACATGTGTTAACATTGCCAAAGCAAGTGAGGTAGACAACATACAAAGTGAATATATAAAGTGAAAAACAACAAAAATTAACAGTAAACATTACACATACAGAAGTTTCAAAACAGTAAAGACATTGCAAATGTCATATTATATATATATATATATATATATATATATATACAGTGTTTTAACAATGTACAAATGGTTATAGGACACAAGATAAAATAAATAAGCATAAATATGGGTTGTGTTTGTTCTTCACTGGTTGCCCTTTTCTCGTGGCAACAGGTCACAAATCTTGCTGCTGTGATGGCACACTGTGGAATTTCACCCAGTAGATATGAAGTTTTTCAAAATTGGATTTGTTTTCTAATTCTTTGTGGATCTGTGTAATCTGAGGGAAATATGTCTCTCTAATATGGTCATACATTGGGCAGGAGGTTAGGAAGTGCAGCTCAGTTTCCACCTCATTTTGTGGGCAGTGAGCACATAGCCTGTCTTCTCTTGAGAGCCATGTCTGCCTACGGCGGCCTTTCTCAATAGCAAGGCTATGCTCACTGAGTCTGTACATAGTCAAAGCTTTCCTTAATTTTGGGTCAGTCACAGTGGTCAGGTATTCTGCCGCTGTGTACTCTCTGTGTAGGGCCAAATAGCATTCTAGTTTGCTCTGTTTTTTTGTTAATTCTTTCCAATGTGTTAAGTAATTATCTTTTTGTTTTCTCATGATTTGGTTGGGTCTAATTGTGTTGTTGTCCTGGGGCTCTGTATGGTGTGTTTGTGTTTGTGTTTGTGAACAGAGCCCCAGGACCAGCTTGCTTAGGGGACTCTTCTCCAGGTTCATCTCTCTGTAGGTGATGGCTTTGTTATGGAAGGTTTGTGAATCGCTTCCTTTTAGGTCGTTGTAGAATTTAACGGCTCTTTTCTGGATTTTGATAATTAGTGGGTATCGGACTAATTCTGCTCTGCATGCATTATTTGGTGTTCTACATTGTACACTGAGGATATTTTTGCAGAATTCTGCATGAAGAATCTCAATTTGGTGTTTGTCCCATTTTGTGAAGTCTTGGTTGGTGAGCGGACCCCAGACCTCACAACCATAAAGGGCAATGAATGGGCTCTATGACTGATTCAAGTATTTTTAGCCAAATCCTAATTGGTATGTTGAAATTTATGTTTCTTTTGATGGCATAGAAGTTACCTGTGGCGCTGATGTTTAGGCCAAGGTATGTATAGTATTTTGTGTGCTCTAGGGCAACAGTGTCTAGATGGAATTTGTATTTGTGGTCCTGGTGACTGGACCTTTTTTGGAACACCATTATTTTGGTCTTACTGAGATTTACTGTCAGGGCCCAGGACTGACAGAATCTGTGCATAAGATCTAGGTGCTGCTGTAGGCCCTCCTTGGTTGGTGACAGAAGCACCAGATCATCAGCAAACAGCAGACATTTGACTTCGGATTCTAGCAGGGGGAAGCCGGGTGCTGCAGACTTTTCTAGTGCCCGCGCCAATTCGTTGATATATATGTTGAAGAGGGTGGGGCTTAAGTTGCATCCCTGTCTAACCCCACGACCCTGTGTGAAGAAATGTGTGTTTTTTGCCAATTTTAACCGCAAACTTGTTGTTTGTCTACATGGATTTTATAATGTCGTATGTTTTACCCCCAACACCACTTTCCATCAGTTTCTATAGCAGACCCTCATGCCAGATTGAGTCGAAGGCTTTTTTGAAATCAACAAAGCATGAGAAGACTTTGCCTTTGTTTTGGTTTGTTTGGTTGTCAATTAGGGTGTGCAGGGTGAATACATGGTCTGTTGTACGGTAATTTGGTAAAAAGCCAATTTGACATCTGCTCAGTACATTGTTTCCATTGAGGAAATGTACGAGTCTGCTGTTAATAATAATGCAGAGGATTTTCCCAAGGTTACTGTTGACACATATTCCACGGTAGTTATTGGGGTCAAATTTGTCTCCACTTTTGTGGATTGGGGTGATCAGTCCTTGGTTCCAAATATTGGGCAAGATGCCAGAGCTAAGTATGATGTTAAAGAGTTTTAGTATAGCCAATTGGAATTTGTTGTCTGTATATTTGATCATTTCATTGAGGATACCATCAACACCACAGGCCTTTTTGGGTTGGAGGGTTTTTATTTTGTCCTGTAACTCATTCAATGTAATTGGAGAATCCAGTGGGTTCTGGTAGTCTTTAATAGTTGATTCTAAGATCTGTATTTGATCATGTATATGTTTTTGCTCTTTATTCTTTGTTATAGAGCCAAAAAGATGTGAGAGAAGTGGTTTACCCATACATCTCCATTTTGGATAGATAATTCTTCGTGTTGTTGTTTGTTTAGTGTTTTCCAATTTTCCCAGAAGTGGTTAGAGTCTATGGATTCTTCAATTGCATTGAGCTGATTTCTGACATGCTGTTCCTTCTTTTTCCGTAGTGTATTTCTGTATTGTTTTAGTGATTCACCATAGTGAAGGCGTAGACTCAGGTTCTCCGGGTCTCTATGTTTTTGGTTGGACAGGTTTCTCAATTTCTTTCTTAGATTTTTGCATTCTTCATCAAACCATTTGTCATTATTGTTAATTTTCTTCGGTTCTCTATTTGAGATTTTTAGATTTGATAGGGAAGCTGAGAGGTCAAATATACTGTTAAGATTTTCTACTGCCAAGTTTACACCTTCACTATTACAGTGGAACGTTTTACCCAGGAAATTGTCTAAAAGGGATTGAATTTGTTGTTGCCTAATTGTTTTTTGGTAGATTTCCAAACTGCATTCCTTCCATCTATAGCATTTCTTAATGTTACTCAGTTCCTTTGGCTTTGATGCCTCATGATTGAGTATTGCTCTGTTTAAGTAGACTGTGATTTTGCTGTGGTCTGATAGGGGTGTCAGTGGGCTGACTGTGAACGCTCTGAGAGACTCTGGGTTGAGGTCAGTGATAAAGTAGTCTACAGTACTACTGCCAAGAGATGAGCTATAGGTGTACCTACCATAGGAGTCCCCTCAAAGCCTACCACTGACTATGTACATACCCAGCGTGCGACAGAACTGCAGGAGTTGTGACCCGTTTTTGTTGGTTATGTTGTCATAGTTGTGCCTAGGGGGGCATATGTGGGAGGGGATGCTGTCACCTCCAGGCAGATGTTTGTCCCCCTGTGTGCTGAGGGTGTCAGGTTCTTGTCCGGTTCAGGCATTTAGGTCGCCACAGACTAGTACATGTCCCTGGGCCTGGAAATGATTGATTTCACCCTCCAGGATGGAAAAGCTGTCTTCATTAAAATATGGGGATTCTAGTGGGGGGATATAGGTAGCACACAGGAGGACATTTTTCTCTGTTAGGATAATTTCCTTTTGAATTTCTAGCCAAATGTAGAATGTTCCTGTTTTGATGAATTTAATGGAGTGAGTTAGGTCTGCTCTATACCAAATTAGCATACCCCCTGAGTCCCTTCCCTGTTTCACACCTGGTAGTTTGGTGGATGGGACTACCCATTCTCTGTAACCTAGAGGGCAACCAGTGGGTCCGTCTCCTCTATACCAGGTTTCTTGCAGGATGTATTACCGATTTCTTTTGGTGAAGTCCGGGTTTCTGCTCTTTAGGCCAAAGGCAGATGACCTCAGGCCTTGGATATTCCAGGATAATATAGTGAAGGCTTTTTTTTCCCATAGAGTGTCCAATGTTGTTGGTCGTGGTTTGGCCTCAGGCCAGTAAGTGTGAGCAGAGCCTGCTAAGCATCTGGTACATGCCATTGGCTTGGGCGAGTATGAGAGTGGAGTTGGGACTGTTTGCCTGCTCACTACCTGGGCGTATGTGTGGCTTCCATGTTGAGGCCCTCTTTGCGGGGGTGGGGTGCATGGGGTGGGCAGGAGTGGCATAGGTCTGATCTGAGGGGGCCTAAATGGGGTGTGGGCATGGTTGACGTGGGGGGGTGTTGATTGGTTGGGGTGGGGGTGTGGATGTGTCTGGGTGTACTGTGGTCTGGATGTAATTCCTCTTGGCGTGGGTCCTCTATATGTAGGTCCAGGGGGTCCTGCAGATCTGGGAGGGTGTCTCGCTGGTCTGGGTGGGGTGTCTATTGATCTGTTGCTCCTGTGTGAAGTGTTGGGGATACGTTTGAGAGCGATGTCCTTTAGAGTCCTGGCAAAGGTGGGCACTGCTGCCTTGTAGAGGTGGACCTGGTCATAGAGGCTGTTCAAGTCCAGGGTGGAGTGGTGGGCCAGGAAAACATTTGGTTTTGAGGCACAGTCACGGGAAATACTTGTGTTTACCCGCTGTATTGTGGCAGGGTGGAAGTCTTTTCGTGGTAGCAGGGTGGAGATGTGGTGGGTGTGCGTTGGGGAAAGTAGAAGAAGCCTTTTCAATCACTCCCTTCAGTGCTGTGGCCACCCTTTCCTGCTGTGCTCTCAGGTCGTTTGTGCCTGTGTGTATTATTATGTGGCTGGGTGAACCTAGTTGGTCCTCAGACAGAAGGTCGAGGGCACGCTGGGTGTTTGGACACCAGAGTTTAGACACACTATGTTTGGGAAAAAGGTTTTTTTCTTCTATATATTTCCCACTTGAGTCCATAAGTAGTACAATCTGTGTCTTGTGTTTGTCCTCAGTGGGTGTGAGGGGGTTGTCAGAAGGGCTATCAGGGTGGCTGACAGGGGGGGTGCTCAGAGGGGGTAAGAGCCGCTGGGCTTGTGGTTCTTCATTTGTCTGTTCTGCTGTGATGTCGACTCTATGGTCAGGGTCTGGTGTGGACTGTTCTGCTGTGGTGTCGAGACTTTTGTCAGGTGCTGAGGTGGGCTGTTCTGCTGGCTTCTCTGTGGGGGTGGCCACCTCTCTAGTGGGTTGTTCTCTGTCACACGCCGTCCCCCTCAATCTCTCCTCCGTCCCCCTCACCCTCTCCTCCTTCCCCCTCAACCTCTCCTCCACCCTCAGTCTGATCCTCTCCTCTAATGCTCTGTTCTTCTCCTGATTCTGCTCTTTCTCCTGTTGAAGTTGTCTCACCACAGTCCAGAGTGCAGATATATCTCTGTCCACCTCCAGCTCTCCGGGTCTGGTTAAGGGGGTGTTGTTGTGCTGGACTGTTGTCTGGGTCTGTGCTGACTGAAGTGTAATCACCTGCTGTTCCAGCTCCACCTGTCTTACCTCCAGCTGGGTGAATTTGTCCTTCATTTCAATGAGGGAGTAGTAATCTGTGCTGGGAGGTTGACTCTCCGCTGGGGGTTGCTCGTCTGTGGTGTTACATAATGAAGAGGTCTGGTCTGACCCGCTCGGGGTGGGGGTATCTTTATCAAGGGAGAGCTTCTCCTGTTGGTGTCACGGTTTTCATGTGGTGAAGCAGAGTCGGATTGCAGCGCTGCAGCGCGTATATTGTGATCCATGTTTATTTACACAACGTAACACGAATCCAAAACACAAACTCTACAAAACAATAAACATAGTGAAAACCGAAACAGCCTTAACTGGTGCAATCTAACACAGACTAAGGACATCAAGACACTAAGGACAATCACCCACAATACAACCAAAGAATATGGCTGCCTAAATTTGGCTCCCAATCAGAGACAACGATAAACACCTGCCTCTGATGATTGAGAACCACTTCAGACAGCCATAGACTCTCCTAGAGCACCCCACTAAGCTACAATCCCACTAAGCTACACACCACATACAAAAACCCATGTCACACCCTGGCCTGACCAAATACATAAAGAAAAACACAAAATACTTCGACCAGGGCGTGACAGTTGGGCTAATTCTTTGATTAGGTGAAAGTCCAGCTGAAACTGTTTGGGTTTACTCTGTACCATTACTGTTCCGGACGTATAGATATTTATATTACTTGACTCACAGTCCTCGTTATCAAGTATTCTGAGTTTCCACCCCTCGTTAACCCCCGCTCTCTTAACAGAGGGGTAGTGTGCTAATATAGCACTGTGCCATGCCAGGGGATGGTTTGTGTGGAATATAAGGTTGCTGATGTTCCCATTTTTGTAATAGTCAGCAAAAAGTGTCTCTCTATTCTCCATAAGGAGATTCATTTTGTAATCTCTTCTTGCCTTATCATTCTTTACATGCAAATGGTACTGTATTTTAATTGCCTCTGAACAGCGGGAGGGAGCTTCTAAGGCCTCTCCATTTGGTTGGGGTAGACTGTGTGACTCTCCTGCCATTGTTGGGCTAATGGGCTTTGACACCTCTCACTTGACACGTCAGTGCTAGTTGAAGCTGTATCAATCAGGCTTGCAGAATTATGTTAGAATTCAGTCCTTATAAAGTAATGTTGTGTATTTTTCTTCTCGGCTTTTGGAAATAAGATATAGTTTCAGACTAAACATTACTCACTCAGTTCCAGGTTGGATGGTGTTTTCAGGTTTCTGTTGTTTTCCAGAGAATTTGCTGTATAGAGTAAAAATCCTTGGTAGTTGTGAACCTTCCAGGTGATTCTGTAATTCCGTCCAAAATCAGGTTGTAGGTTTTAAGTTTTGATTTGAAGTAGGGGTTATGTTGTAGAGGGTAGAATCCAGTATGTGTTCCAGACCAAAAATCCAAGTTTATCTAACTCTTAATCTATCTTTTTTTAAAGAAAATGCTGAAAAATGCAGGAGCTCATCTGATCCTGACCTCTGCGCTCTCTGCGCTCTCTCTCTCCGAGTCTCAGGATAGGGTCTGAATAGTTATGTAATTAAGGTATCTGTTTTTATTTTTAATAGATTTGCAAAAATCTTTTTGCTTTGTCATTATGGGGTATTGTTTGTAGATTGATTTCTTGTGTGTTGAATAATTTAATCCATTTTAAAATAAGGTTGCAACGTGACAAAATGTGAAAAAAGTCAATTGGTCTGAATTTACTATATACATTAGTTTACATAGTATACATACTTTATATGTACTGTAGCTATGTGCAAATAAACTTTCAAACCCCATTTTGCATCTATTGTCCAAATGTATCAGCTTTCAGCCCGGTGCACGGTTCTACAGATCAATATGCATACAGCCTCCATCGACCTGGAGCCCTGCCAACATAAAACAACAGCAGCCTCCCCTCATTTCCACATGCCCCCTGCCCACACACAAACACAGAAAGGTGCCCACGAACACATCCATGCACACACACACATACACACTCATACAGACATGGATGAATACGCACACCGACCTTTGCATTGAAATTATGACCTATTTTCTGTGGGCAACGTATTGGTCAGTCATCTTAATGTGGGTTTGTAATATTACATTTACATTTGACAAGAGCTGCTCTGCAACACCAAATCAACAATTATATCTGTCCCTAGTGAAAACCGTCACGATTAATTGTCTCAAAATGCATTAAAATACATGACAGATCTCGACCCTGCACGCACAAAGGGTCCTTTATCCAATAGGTTGTCATACTAATGGTTCAGACTGCATACTGGGTTTCTTACCCATAACCCTCCTCCCTCTGGGCTAGTCACTCCAGTGTGTCTTAATCCTAAAGCTCCTCACTCTAATCCATCCAACGACAGACTTTGAAGTCACTGCAATACATGTCATTGTGCTTGCGTCAATTTTCTCCTTTGTCTATATGTAATTTTATTGGGTTCCAAGAATTAATGTTTTGCTTTCCCCTTTCGCTATATGTCATTTTACTGGGTTCAAGTAGTTCTATAGGGTGGTATTTCAAGGCTGTGTTGAGACAATGACTTATCAGTGACCTAAGCCCTGCTCAGATAATCCCTACCATTGTGTTGCTGAGTTGTCATAGGGCTGCTGCAAATGTACATTGTCCCAGGGGCGTTGGCAGTCATAATGTAAGAAACCTAATTTATGTCCCTCTAACTGCCCTGAATGCCTCTCCTGATCCTACAGCTATTGTACACAGTAATCATGCGCCTGAGTCATACTGTTAGCACTGAGGCGGCTTGCTTGAGTAGGAAGTCCACAGCTCAAACATAAATATCATTGTCATGTCTACCTCTGATAAGCCTCCCAGTAAAGCAATAAAAACAATCAAGAATCCCAGAAAAGTGATAAATAATATCCCACATGAAGATATGTGGTCTAAGAAAGGTTAATGATAACATGCTAGTAACAGATAACATTCATGACTATCTCTTGGATTGATGAGGAATTTAAAAATTGTATGGTTGAGAGGGATGATGCAAAAAGAATGGCAAATAAATCTATCTGCACAGCACAACGTACTGTCAATTGAAAAAAATAATGTGACTAAGCTGAACAAAAAGAAAAAGAAACTGTACTATGACGCAAAGACACATTTTATAAAGAATGATTGTAAAAAGCTTTGGAGCACCTGACATAACATTTTGTGAAAAAATACAAGGTCCGCTTCATTATTCATTGTATTAGATGGCTCGTTCATCTCAAAACCCACTGATATTGCCCTTCTACTTTAATTACTTTTTATTGGGAAGATGAGCAAACTCTGAACACACTCATCTGGACACACTCATCATACAGCATAACTGACCAAATTATTAAAGACAAGCATTTTAATGTTGAATTCCATAAAGTGAGTATGGAAGAGGGGAAAAAATGACAAGCCACCAGGGTCTGACAACTTGGATGGAAAATTACTGAGGATGATAGTGGACAATATTGCCACTCCTATTTGCCATCTCGTCAATCTAAGGCTACAGGAAAGTGTTTGCCCTCAGACCTGGAGGGAAGCAAAGGTCACTACGCTACCCAAGAATAGCAAAGCACTCTTTACTGGCTCAAACAGTCGAACAATCAGCCTGTTAACAACTCTTATTAAACTTTTTGAAAAAATGGTGTTTGACCAGATACAAAGTTATTTCATAATAAACATATGAACAAAAGATTTACAGCATGCTTATAGGGAAGGGCATTCCACTGAGAAATTCATGATAAAATGATTGTGGGAGCTGTTTTGTTAGACTTCAGCGCAGCTTTTGACATTATTGATAATAATTTGTTTCTGGACAAATTAATGTGTTATGGCTTTACATCCCCTGCTATACTGTGGATAAAGAGTTACCTGTCTAACAGAACACAGAGGGTGTTCTTTAATTAATGGAAACCTCTCCAACACAATCAAAGTAGAGTCAGGCATTCCACAGGGCAGCTGGCTAGGCCCATAACTTTTTTCATTCTTTTACTAATGACATGCCACTGGCTCTGAGTAAAGCATGTGTGTCCATGTATGCTGATGACTCAACACTATACACATTAGCTGCCACAGCAAGTGAAATCACTGCAACACTTGAGCTTTTTGGGATAGGGGGAGGCATTTTCACTTTTGGATGAATAGCGTGCCCAGAGTGAACTGCCTCCTACTCTGTCCCAGATGCTAATATATGCATATTATTATTAGTATTGGATAGAAAACACTCTGAAGTTTCTAAAACTGTTTGAATGATGTCTGTGAGTATAACAGAACTCATATGGCAGGCGAAAACCTGAGAAAAATCCAACCAGGAAGTGGGAAATCTGAGGTTTGTAGTATTTCATCTCAGCCCCCATTCAATATACAGTGGAACATTAGTTATGTTTCACTTCCCAAGGCTTCCACTAGATGTCAACAGTATTTAGAACCTGTTTTCAGGATTCTACTCTAAAGGAGGGGTTCATAAGGGCTCTTTGCGTGAGTGGTCTGGCAGAGTGCCACAACCTTGGTCTGGCACACTCACATGAAAGGTAGCTACGTTCCACTTCATTTGTACAGACAAAGGAATTGTCCGGTTGGAACATTAAAGTTTTATGTCAAAAACATCCTAAAGATTGATTCCATACTTAGTTTTGCATGCTTCTACGTGCTGTAACAGAACTTTTTGAACTTTTCGTCTGAGGTTCAGCGCCGAACACGCTTTTGGATTTGTTTACCAAACGCCCTAACAAAAGAAGATATATGGACATAAATGATGGACATTATCAAACAAATCAAAACATTTATGGTGGAACTGGGATTCCTGGTGTTGAATTCTGATGAAGATCATCAAAGGTAAGTGAATATTTAAAATGCTATTTCTGAGTAATGTTGACTACCCAATATGGCAGGTATCTTTTTGGCTGCTTTGTTGTCTAAAGGCTGTACTCAGATTATTGCATGGTTTGCTTTCTCTGTAAAAAAAAAAAAAAATCTGTCACAGCGGTTGCATTAAGGAGAAGTTTATCAAAAGTTTCATGTATAATAGTCGTATCTTTATCAATGTTTATTATGAGTATTTCTGTAAATTGATGTGGCTCTCTACAATATCACCGCATGTTTTAGAACTACTGGACTTAATGCGCCAATGTAAACTCAGATTTTATTATATAAATATGAACTTTATCAAACAAAACATACATGTATTGTGTAACATGAAGTCCTATGAGTGTCATCTGATGAAGATCATCAAAGGTTAGTGATTAATTTTATCTCTATTTCTGCTTTTTGTGACTCCTCTCTTTGGCTGGAAAAAAATCTGTGTTTTTCTGTAGCTTGGTGGTGACCTAACATAATCGTTTGTGGTGCTTTCGCTGTAAACCCTTTTTGAAATCAGAAACTGTGGCTGGATCAACGAGAATTGTATCTTTAAAATGGTGTAAAATACTTGCATGCTTGAGGAATTTTAATTATGAGATTTTTGTTGTTTTGAATTTGGCGCCCTGCACTCTCACTGGCTGTTACGGGGGGTTCCGCTAGCGGAAAACCTCAACTAAATCTTGTAATGAATAATGTGGAAATTGAGCAAGTTGAAGAGACTAAACTGCTTGGAGTAACTCTGGATTGTGAACATTCATGGTCAAAACATGTTGATAAAGGGCCTCCCGGGTGGCACAGTGGTCTAAGGCACTGCATCGCAGTGCTAGCTGTGTCACCATAGACTCTGGGTTCGCGCTCTGTCGCAGCCGGCCGCGACTGGGAGGTCCATGGGGCGATGCACAATTGGCCTAGCGTCGTCCGGGTTAGGGAGGTATTTGCCGGTAGGGATGTCCTTGTCTCATTGGGCACTAGCGAATCCTGTGCCGGGCGCAGTGCACGCTAACCAGGTAGTTGTGTTGTGTTTCAGAGGACGCATGTCTTTCGACCTTCGTCTCTCCCGAGCCCATACGGGAGTTGTATTGATGAGACAAGATAGTAACTACTAACAATTGGATACCACGAAAACATGTTGATACAGTTGTAGCTAAGATGGGGAGAGGTTTGTCAATAATAACCATTGCTCTGCCTACAGGTCCTACAGGCTCTAGTTTTGTCGTGTGGTCAGGTGCCACAAAGGTGGACTTAGAGTGACTTCATCACTACTTGTATTTATGAAAAATATTGACATGTTGAATGCACTGAGAGGTCTGTTTAAACTACTAGCACACAGCTCAGAGACCCCCACAAGACATACTACCAGAGATCTCTTCACAGAAGTCCAGAAAGGACTATGGGAGAAACACAGTACTACATAGAGCCATGACTACATGGAACTCTATTCTATATCAAGTAACCCATGCAAGCAGTAAAATCAGATTTAAAAAACACACACACACTATATATATATATATATACAGATTTAAAAAACACACACACACTATATATATATATATATATATATATATATATATATACAGATTTAAAAACACACACACACAGATGTATATATATATATATATGGATTTTGCGTATAGATATATGGCTCATATAGACAGACCTTATGGAACAGCGTAGTGGGTTCATGCACAGACAGATGCATACACACATGTACACATGGATTTTAAAAGCGTTGTAGATTATGTGGTATTATAGAGTAATGGCCTGAAAGCACACACTTAATGTGTTGTGAAATGTATTGTTATGTTTTTATAAAAATGATATAACTGCCTTCATTTTGCTGGACCCCAGGAAGAGTAGCTGCTACCTTGGCAGGAATGGATTGGGATCAATAATAAATACAAATATATAAGAGCATGGTATTTTTTATGTATATTTTTTACCCCCCGATTTTGTGGTATCCAATTGGTAGTTACAGTCTTGTCTCATCGCTGCAACTCCCGTACGAACTTGGGAGAGGCGAAGATCGAGAGCCATGTGTCCGGCGAGCCGCACAGCTTCTTGACACAATGCCCACTTAATCCGGAAGCCAGCAGCACCAATGTGTCGGAGGAAACACTGTACACCACCACAGGAGTTGCTAGTGCACGATGGGACAAGGACATCCCTGCTGGCCAAACCCTCCCGTAACCTGGATGACGCTGGGGCAATTGTGCGCCGCCCCGTGAGTCTCCAGGTCTCGGTCGGCTGCGACAGAGCCTGGACTCGAACCCAGAATCTCTAGTGGCACAGCTAGCAGTGTGATGCAGAGCCTTAGACCACTGCCCCACTCGGGAGGCCAGAGCATGGTCGTTTTACATTATTTGCACTTTATAAGGATGATGATAAGATGATATTATAACGATTAACTTCATAATGATTAATAGTAAATAACAACAGTAAGATAATATTAATTTACTGTCACATGTCAGGGAGACACTGAAATCTGTCAATCGTTCGTTTATTTTTATTTCATTCTACAGCCCTTAGGCATGAAGATTGCTCTAAATTTGCCTCAATAACAATCGGCATTGATTTTCCAATACGTTATTGGTTGATTCCTGCTTTCACATCAGGAAGAAACGACTAAGCTATCTAGCTCGCTCAACCAGGCTTGCAGGATATCCAACAGCTCATGGTTCTAAATAGTCTTATTCAAGACATTTATGGATGTGTGGTTTTCCATGAATGTTTCAGAATAACGATCAATGAGAGAATTGATAGGCTCCTGGAAGACATTGCCTACTGTACGGTTGTCTATTGAAGGATAGAAAGACGTGAAGACTGTAAGCAGTCAAAATGGAACACAGGCATTAGAACGTTGCTCATGTTGCAATACTCTATGGTCAGACAAATGAAAAACAGGACCTCCCATGGTCTTCAATGTCATTCAGATAGACATAAAAAAAAATATATTATATGTGTGCAAAGTTCACGTAGCTGCAGACTGTGAAACCGAGCAGAAACGGTTCCTTGAGCAAAGGAGAATACAATGAGAGTGAGACAGAGAGAGAGAGACAGATAGAGACAATGAATGACAGAATAATTAAATAAGACAAAGGGTTGTCAGAGATGTCTTCAGCAAGCATCCATTGTAATAGGCAGCAACTTCAGGCAGCAGCATTGGGTCACTGTCCTGGAATGGATTTTTGAAGGACAGGAGGGCCTGAACCGCCAGGGCACGACGGGGGAAAAGAATGGCTTCCTAACAGGCATGGTCATTAGCCCAACGCCACCATAGGCTAACACGCTAACCCCCCCCCCCAACGACAGACAGACATAACCACCACGGCGTTGGCTAAATAGCTAGGCCAACGCTAGCCATAAGCCCAAGTTTCTAGCCTCTAATAACCTATTAGCTTTGCGGCTAGTTAGCCTAGTTAGTCTAGTTAGCCATTAGCTCCACAGCAAGGTTTCTTCCCTTCCTCATTTCCCTCCTCCCCTCTTCCACCTCCCCCACACTCCATCTCCTCGTCTCTCCAAGTAAACAATGCCTCATTATTGTTCAAGACAATTCTCACAGTGTTAATTGCCGGGGTCACACAGCTAGCGCGCCACAGCCGCGGAAACCATAGAAACGTGTCTAAGCTACATCTGTCTGCCTACCACTCGTTATCCTTGACATTGGGTAAGTGATATTAATAAATGATTATGCGCCTGACAAGAGGAAAGGAATAGAACGGATGTTTCCACTATGCTAGGTCACACACATTTTTGCTATAAACAATTGTGTTTACATTACGATGCTGAATTAACAAGTTATGCTTCATATACTAATGGGATGATTTGGTCCTTGAGAAAATATACATTGAGTCACACTATCTTTATACAGAGTGAATTCTCACGAGACCTAGTAGTATACAAGTCCAAACAGCAACATTCAGTGAAGCTCTATTGATGTTAACAGGGATTAAAAAAAGAAAGAAATAGTTAATTATCTTATTTTCTTATTCACAGAGATGACTCATATCAAACTAATTGCATCCATAGAACAACATTGTCTGGCTCATAATAACTCCATTAAGACTCCCTTAACCCCTGTAATGTGCTCTTGAAAGCAGACAAGATGAAGCTAATTTAATAGATCAGATCGATTTTTCTTCTCTGTTTAGAAAAGTCGGCTACTTGAAAGCAGAGGGAATATCTTCCATGTGCAAAACCTGGACTATGTTACATGTCTAATCATCAGTTAATGATCCAAGGTATTGAATTTGCTGTAAATGAGTGCCACACCTTGACAGCCAATGACCATTGTTCCTCAGTACCTGGTGTATATGGTAGTGGAGACATTGATTTTCAGCATTGATAAGCAGCTCACGTGTCCTTAGTAAATAGAAGTGTGTCTACGTGTGTGTGCTTGACTGTTTGCGAGCGTGCACGAATGAGAGAGAGACAAAGACATACAGAGAGAGATACAGACAGACAGACAGACAGACAGACAGACAGACAGACAGACAGACAGACAGACAGACAGACAGACAGACAGACAGACAGACAGACAGACAGACAGACAGACAGACGAGTGGAGTTCGTGGGTTTGAAGAGCTGCTCCAGTAAGATGACCAGCTCTGAGAGTACTGATAAGAGGAACTAGGACTGAATCATTCACACTCTCATGCTTCTCTGATGGATTTCAATGGACCATTGATGTTTCAATGGGGAAAGTTAAAAACAGAGATAGTAGTGTCAATCACACACCTACAAACTGTAGAGATATGAAGGAATGGAATGGTGGTCAACACATCAATAAGCCGTGGGGATTTTTTTATAAATGATTTGCTTCTGAGTTAGACCGTGCGACTGAATTTGTCTTGTCAATCACACACAAAAAAACACTCTTTATACAAACGTGCCCATATGCATGGACAAGCGCACACATGCATGTACGTACGCACGCACGCGCGCACGCGCACACACACACCACCCCCACACAACCCAGCGTACAGGGGTTTTGCAGATCTGTGCCATCCTGCCCTGCTGGTGAGAACAGCTTGGTCGCTGTCTGTTTAAGGCTGTCTGTTGGGGGTATCACATTGCACATGATTAATGCACGGACGTTGTCTATGAGGAGGCTGCTGAAGGAGACTGCAGCCTTCAGGGCATATAGAGACCTGCTTTCCAATTTGGGACTCCAACTAACCCCCTCTCTCTCTTTGCATGCCTGGCTGGAAAGGGGGATCTGATGCAAATCATAGACTTAGATAGAAGACTCATCTTTGTATCTGTCCCGTTATGGCATCTGTGAGAGCACGGTCAGCTCCATTGAGGCCATCTCCATTTTGAAGTAGTCCATTTTCTTCTTCTACTACTTCTATGAGTTGGTAAATAAGCCGAAAGGGTGCA
>NC_068448.1:10087767-10147767 GCF_023373465.1 Oncorhynchus keta | reverse complement strand
CGCACACACTCGCACTCGCACACACGCACACACTCGCACCCCTCGCACACTCGCACTCGCACACACGCACACACTCGCACACACGCACGCACACACACACTTGCACATTCGCACACACACTCTCGTACACACACACACACTCGTACACACACACACACACACACACACACACACACACACACACACACACACACACACACACACACACACACACACACACACACACACACACACACACACACACACACACACACACACACACACACACACACACTCCAGGTGAAATGCTCAGCGGCAGTAGCAAAGGGGCAAGAATGTCAAGCTCAGTCACAAGACAGGCCCTTTCCTGTAACATATTACAAATATGTGGGTAGTTTTTCATGCAAATACAAAATGCATGACATCAGAGGACCTGTAGCAGCAGCACAGGGGTTATGATGTCAGGTCTGACTGGTTGGTTTGGAGAAACGGTGCGATGAATGAGATGAAAACAGGACTTATTGCTTCACAGCAATCTAATTCCGTAGGCTCTCGCTAACTCTCTCACTCACACACACTTTCTCACAAATAGACATGGGGGCATGGCAAACAGGCCCGCACTCGTAAACACGAATGAAAGTTGAGTCTATTTGCTTTTCATTTCCCCGTTAGTACTTTCCACTTCAGAAGAGACGTGCCAGTCTTTTTTTTCAGTGTGTTCCAAATTTCAGGGACCATTGTTATATTTATTAAGTCTTAATGATGGATTAAATTAAAGTATGCTTCGGTAAAGCAATCTAATTGGATATAGGACTGTTGCGTAAGGATTCTCTGGATGTCTGGACCAGCCCTCACTCTAGCGAACACCATTCACTTGAATTTCCTTTCTGAAAAAAATAAATGTACGCAAACATATGGAGTCGGCTAAAAAGATAAATTTAATTAGAATTTCCCAAATATGATTATCCCTCTCTCTGCGATGTGTTTTTCTACTTCCACACAAAATGAGCTGATGTTTGAGGGGTGGAAAAATCACTTACCTTTATGAGTAAAGGAGAAGTGTCATACCAGGCCTCTATTTTAGTACAACAACATGATTCTGGGCTGTGTAGGGTTGAGGTAGAGACGGGCTGTGTAGGATTGAGGTAGTGACGGGCTGTGTAGGGTTGAGGTAGTGACGGGCTGTCTAGGGTTGAAGTAGTGACGGGCTGGGTAGGGTTGAGGTAGTGACGGGCTGTGTAGGGTTGAGGTAGAGACGGGCTGTGTAGGGTTGAGGTAGTGACGGGCTGGGTAGGGTTGAGGTAGTGACGGGCTATCTAGGGTTGAGGTAGTGACGGGCTGGGTAGGGTTGAGGTAGAGATGGGCTGTGTAAGCTTGAGGTAGAGAGGGGCTGTGTAGGGTTGGGGTAGAGATGGGCTGTGTAGGGTTGAGGTAGTGATGGGCTGTGTAGGGTTGAGGTAGTGACGGGCTGTGTAGGGTTGAGGTAGTGACGGGCTGTGTAGGGTTGAGGTAGTTATGGGCTGTGTAGGGTTGAGGTAGTGACAGGCTGTGTGGGGTTTAGGTAGTGACGGGCTGTGTAGGGTTGAGGTAGTTATGGGCTGTGTAGGGTTGAGGTAGTGACGGGCTGTGTGGGGTTGAGGTAGTGACGGGCTGTGTAGGGTTGAGGTAGTGACGGGCTGTGTAGGGTTGAGGTAGTGACGGGCTGTGTAGGGTTGAGGTAGTGACGGGCTGTGTAGGGTTGAGGTAGTGACGGGCTGTGTAGGGTTGAGGTAGTGACGGCTATCTAGGGTTGAGGTAGTGACGGGCTGTGTAGGGTTGAGGTAGTGACGGCTATCTAGGGTTGAGGTGGTGATGGGCTGTGTAGGGTTGAGGTAGTGACGGGCTGTGTAGGGTTGAGGTAAAGATGGGCTGTGTAGGGTTGAGGTAGAGATGGGCTGTGTAGGGTTGAGGTAGAGATGGGCTGTGTAGGGTTGAGGTAGTGACGGCTGTGTAGGGTTGAGGTAGTGACGGGCTGTGTAGGGTTGAGGTAGTGACGGGCTATCTAGGGTTGAGGTAGTGACGGGCTGGGTAGGGTTGAGGTAGTGACGGGCTGTGTAGGGTTGAGGTAGTGACGGGCTATCTAGGGTTGAGGTAGTGACGGGCTGGGTAGGGTTGAGGTAGTGACGGGCTGTGTAGGGTTGAGGTAGTGACGGCTATCTAGGGTTGAGGTAGTGACGGGCTGTGTAGGGTTGAGGTAGTGACGGGCTATCTAGGGTTGAGGTAGTGATGGGCTGTGTAGGGTTGAGGTAGTGACGGGCTGTGTAGGGTTGAGGTAGTGACGGCTATCTAGGGTTGAGGTAGTGACGGGCTGTGTAGGGTTGAGGTAGTGACGGGCTATCTAGGGTTGAGGTAGTGATGGGCTGTGTAGGGTTGAGGTAGTGACGGGCTGTGTAGGGTTGAGGTAGTGACGGCTATCTAGGGTTGAGGTAGTGACGGACTGTGTAGGGTTGAGGTAGTGACGGCTATCTAGGGTTCTGGTGGTGATGGGCTGTTTAGGGTTGAGGTAGTGACGGGCTGTGTAGGGTTGAGGTAGTGACGGGCTGTGTAGGGTTGAGGTAGTGACGGGCTGTGTAGGGTTGAGGTAGTGACGGCTATCTAGGGTTGAGGTGGTGATGGGCTGTTTAGGGTTTGGGTTAGTGACGGGCTATCTAGGGTTGAGGTAGTGATGGGCTATCTAGGGTTGAGGTAGTGACGGGCTGTGTAGGGTTGAGGTAGTGACGGGCTGTGTAGGGTTGAGGTAGTGACGGGCTGTGTAGGGTTGAGGTAGTGACGGCTATCTAGGGTTGAGGTAGTGTCGGGCTGTGTAGGGTTGAGGTAGTGACGGGCTGTGTAGGGTTGAGGTAGTGATGGGCTATCTAGTGTTGAGGTAGTGACGGGCTGGGTAGGGTTGAGGTAGTGACGGGCTGTGTAGGGTTGAGGTAGGGACGGGCTGGGTAGGGTTGAGGTAGTGACGGGCTATCTAGGGTTGAGGTAGTGACGGGCTATCTAGGGTTGAGGTAGTGACGGGCTGGGTAGGGTTGAGGTAGTGACAGGCTGTGTAGGGTTGAGGTAGAGACGGGCTGGGTAGGGTTGAGGTAGTGACGGGCTGGGTAGGGTTGAGGTAGTGACGGGCTGTGTAGGGCTGAGGTAGAGACGGGCTGGGTAGGGTTGAGGTAGTGACGGGCTGGGTAGGGTTGAGGTAGTGACGGGCTGTGTAGGGTTGAGATAGTGACGGGCTGTGTAGGGTTGAGGTAGTGAAAGGCTGTGTAGGGTTGAAGTAGTGATGGGCTGTGTAGGGTTGAGGTAGTGATGGGCTGTGTAGGGTTGAGGTAGTGATGGGCTGTGTAGGGTTGAGGTAGTGACGGGCTGTGTAGGGTTGAGGTAGTGACGGGCTGTGTAGGGTTGAGGTAGTGATGGGCTGTGTAGGGTTGAGGTAGTGACGGGCTGTGTAGGGTTGAGGTAGTGACGGGCTGTGTAGGGTTGAGGTAGTGACGGGCTGTGTAGGGTTGAGGTAGTGACGGGCTGTGTAGGGTTGAGGTAGTGACGGGCTATCTAGGGTTGAGGTAGTGATGAGCTATCTAGGGTTGAGGTAGTGACGGGCTATCTAGCGTTGAGGTAGTGACGGGCTGTGTAGGGTTGAGGTAGTGATGGGCTGTCTAGGGTTGAAGTTGTGACGGGCTGTCTCGGCTTGAGGTAGTGCTGTGTAGAGTTGGGATAGTGAAAAAGAGATGGGTTACCACTGGTAATTTACTAAAGTTACCAGAATTTTCAGTAATTAAGAGTTAATCTATGGTCTTCTATGGAAACCTGACTAATTTATACTTGAATAAATTGTAGTCATATAAAATATGATGTATTTCTTCATCTTTATTGTCCATGAGTTTTTAGTGTATATGGTTCAATTATATTCCATGTTCTAACCTTCAAGTTGATGGGATCATGTTTTACAGTCATTCTATTATATACATTAAAATCATTTGATCTTATTATTGTAAACTTACACAGGAGATGAGGGAGACACTTCAACTATGACAGACAAAATGAGAAAAAAAATCCAGAAAATGTTCCGCCATAATTTGCAAATTCATTAAAAATCCTACAATGTGATTTTCTGGATTTTTTTTGCTCATTTTGTCTGTCATAGTTGAAGTGTACCTCAATTACAGGCCTCTCTCATCTTTTTAAGTGGGAGAACTTGCACAATTGGTTACTGACTAAATACTTTTTTGCCCCACTGTATATGCTTGACATGTTATGACAATTCCGTGAAATTCTTGAAAATGTGAACAATTCAAATAGTTTACTGCAGGGCTCCCAAATCCTTTTCCTGAAGAGCTACTGTCCTGTAGGTTTTCGCTCCAACCCTAATCTAGCGCACCTGATTCTAATAATTAGCTTGTTGATAAGATGAATCAGGTTAGTTACAACTGGGGTTGGATTGAAAACCTACAAGAGATAGCCGATGTGAGCAAGACCTTTAACGTTTTATGGCTGCAGGGGCAGTATTGAGTAGCTTGGGTGAAAAGGTGCCCATTGTAAATGGCCAGTTCCTCAGTCTCAGTTGCCTAATTTATGCATGTTATTATTAGTATTGGATAGAAAACACAAAATATTGTCTGTGAGTATAACAGAACTGATATTGCAGGCGAAACCCTGAGGAAAATCAAAACAGGAAGTGGCTTCTATATTCAAATCTCCATGTTCCATAGCCTACCTTTGCTGTATTTAAAGGGATATGAACCAGATTCCTATTCCTATCGCTTCCTCAAGGTGTCAACAGTCTTCAGACATAGTTTCAGGCTTTTATTTTGAAAAATGAGCCAGAACGTTAACATCACGTCAAGTGGTCACATGAGTTTTGCTCGCGCAAGAGAAATATGGACAGCCATTGTTTTCCCCTCTCCTACTGTGAAAGACATTTGCGGTTGATATATTATCGATTATATATTTTAAAAACAACCTGAGCATTGATTATAAAAAACGTTTTAAATGTTTCTGTGGACATTATGGAAACTATTTGGAATTTTCGTCTGCGTTGTCGTGACCGCTCTTTCCTGTGGATTTCTGAAGATAATGCGACAAACAAACTTAGGTATTTTGGATCTAAAAATAATCTTTATGGAACAAAAGGAACATTTGTTGTGTAACTGGGAGTCTTGTGAGTGAAATCATCCGAAGATCATCAAAGGTAAACGATTAATTTGACTGCTTTTCTGATTTTCGTGACCGAGCTACCTGATACTATGTGTACTTAATGTTTTATCGTGCGTTCAATAAACTTACACAGGAGATGAGGGCGACAGGTGGTTTAACAAAATGCTAAGCTGTGTTTTCCTATATTGCACTTGTGATTTCATGAATATAAATATTTATAGTAATATTTATAGTAATATTTATTGTATTTAGCGCTATGCTATTCAGCGGTTGTTGATGACACTTATCCCGATATCGGGATTTCAGCCCTAACAAGTTAAACAGGTCAACCTTCACAAAGACGCAGGGCCAGACGGAATACCAGGACGTGTAATCAAACCAACTGGCAAGTGTCTTCACTGAAATTTTCAACCTCTCCCTGACCGAGTCTGTAATACCTACATGTTTCAAACAGACCACCATAGTCCCTGTGACCAATAAGGCGAAGGTAACCTGCCTAAATGATTACCGCCCGTAGCACTCACGTCAGTAGCCATGAAGCGCTTTGAAAGGCTGGTCATGGCTCACATCAACACCATCATGCCGGAAACCCTAGACCTACTCCAATTTGCGTACCGCCCAAACAGATCCACAGATCCACAATCGCACTCCACACTGTCCTTTCCCAACCAAAAGGAACACCTATGTGAGAATGCTGTTCATTGACTACAGCTCAGCGTTCAACACCATAGTACCCACAAAGCTCATCATTAAACTAAAAACCCTGGGACTAAACACCTCCCTCTGCAACTGGATCCTCAACATCCTGACAGGCCGCAAAGCAGTTCGACAGATACAACGACACAGAGTTACACATGGAGTAAAACAAACATACAGTCAATAATACAGTATAAACAAGTCTATATACAATGTGAGCAAATTAGGTGAGAAGGGAGGTAAAGGCAAAAAAGGCCATGGTGGCAAAGTAAATACAATATAGCAAGTAAAACACTGGAATAGTAGTTTTGCAATGGAAGAATGTGCAAAGTAGAAATAAAAATAATGGGGTGCAAAGGAGCAAATAAATTAAATACAGTTGGGAAAGAGGTAGTTATTTGGGCTAAATTATAGGTGGGCTATGTACAGGTGCAGTAATCTGTAAGATGCTCTGACAGTTGATGCTTAAAGCTAGTGAGGGAGATAAGTGTTTCCAGTTTCAGAGATTTTTGTAGTTCGTTCCAGTCATTGGCAGCAGAGAACTGTAAGGAGAGGCGGCCAAAGAAAGAATTGGTTTTGGGGGTGACTAGAGAGATATACCTGCTGGAGCGTGTGCTACAGGTGGGAGATGCTATGGTGACCAGCGAGCTGAGATAAGGGGGGACTTTACCTAGCAGGGTCTTGTAGATGACATGGAGCCAGTGGGTTTGGCGACGAGTATGAAGCGAGGGCCAGCCAATGAGAGCGTACAGGTCACAATGGTGGGTAGTATATGGGGCTTTGGTGACAAAACGGATTGCACTGTGATAGACTGCATCCAATTTGTTGAGTAGTGTATTGGAGGTTATTTTGTAAATGACATCGCCAAAGTCGAGGATTGGTAGGATGGTCAGTTTTACAAGGGTATGTTTGGCAGCATGAGTGAAGGATTCTTTGTTGCGAAATAGGAAGCCAATTCTAGATTTAACTTTGCACCAGGAGACAGGGTCTGGCTCTCGACCCAAAACCTGCCCCTTCGCCTGCCCTGCCGGAAGCTGGGTCCGCGGTTTGAAGGGCCATTTAAAGTCCTGAGGAGACTGAACGAGGTATGTTATAGGTTACAGCTTCCCCCTGATTATCGTATTAACCCCTCGTTCCATGTGTCTCTCCTCAGGTGGTGGCTGGTCCGCTCCAGCAGTCTGAGGTGTGGGAGGTTCCTCCGCCCCCTCTGGACATTGAGGGTGCACCGTCGTATACCTATACCATCATGGACTGAAGACGTCGGGCGAGGGGCCTTCAGAAACTCCAAGGACTGGGAGGGGTATGGTCCAGAGGAGAGATGCTGGGTGCCGGTGGAGGACATCCTGGACCCTTCCTTACTGCAGGAATTTCACCGTCTCCACCCAGAACGCCCTGCGCCTCGTCCTCCAGGTCGTCCCCAAGGCCGGTGTCGGCGCGCAGCTGGAGCCGCGCGTCGGGGGTGGGGTACTGTCACGACTTCCGTCGAAGTTTGTGCCTTTCCTTGTTCGTTCGGCGGTCATCGTCTTTTTCCATTTGTTTTGTCTTGATTGTACACACGTGGTTCCCATTGCGTTATAATTATTTTCCCTATTTAACTGGTTCCCATGGTGTTTTGTGCGTGATTGTTTCTTGTTTAGTGGCTTCTGGTTGTTTATTTTTCGAGTAAAGTACGTTATTTTACTCAGTTCTGTGTCCTGCGCCTGACTCCGTCCTCACCTCTGCACACTGACACCTGACAAGTCATCCAAATCAAAGACTGTTCTCTCTGATACTGCACGGCAAGCGGTAGCACTGCTGCTACTCACTGTTTATTATCTATACATAGTCACTTCACAAATGACCTGACTAACCTGTAGCCCCACACATTGACTCGGTACCGGTATATAGCCTCCTTATTGTTATATATTTTTCATTGTGTTACTTTTTGATTTGATATTTTTTAACTTTAGTTTATTTAGTAAATCATTTTCTAACAACATTTCTTGAACTGCATTGTTGGTTAAGGGCTTGTAAGTAAGGTCTGTAGTAAGTAAGGTCGTTGCATGTGACAAATACAATTTGATTTGGTTTGAATCAGGTTAGTTACAACTGTGGTTGGATTGAACACCTGCAAGAGGGTAGATCTCCAGAAACAGGGTTGGAGAGACCTGGTTCACATGTAAAAGTAAAACGTTACAGATAATATACCCTCCCTTTAGAACACTAGATGGGTTCCTGTTGTATTGTATTCGTATGTACATAGGTTGGCCACCTGATACCTCATATCCAAACTGCTAGATGGGTGGTTATTTCAGGATCATGCATACAGTACACCTGTCTGTGTGTATGTGAGTGAAACTATAATCTGCAGGGAAAATGAGTTTAACACCTCTGGGCTAGAGTAATGACTCAGCGCTACCCCTTCTCCCACCTCACCCCCTCCTCTCACTACTACTACCCTCAGACAGCAACCAAGACCCCTAGACTTTAACACAAGTAATCCCCCTCAATGAACTCAAAAACTCCTGCCATTTACACCACTGTCATTTTTCCCGCCCTTATTAAATCCATAAATCCATTATTTTGGAAAATATGCCCACTTCAAACATCCCACACGCTCCTCCTCCACCAACACCCCCACCCACCACCTCTCAATCCCTCACTCCCTGTTGTTCAACACCCTTAGCCTCCCCCAACCCACCGCGCCAAGCCCAACTACACCCTCTCCTCCTGCGAGAGCATGATAAACGCTCTCCAATATCCCGCCGGCATAAATCTTCCCCCCAAGTTGGCCACAAATATTTCAGCTATGCTGATTTATAGGGGCAGCCCCCCCTGTTTCAGAGGCTAGGTTTGCATCGCTGCATGGAGATTGATTTCTTAGCATGCGAGAAGATGGCCGACGCTCATGAGTGAGTCGTAAACAGAGACACGAGGGAGGACTGCATGTGGTTGAGCACCCCTGATGGAGCGATATGAATGCACCTGTAAAGAGGGTCAGGCAGGCAGTAAAGGGGCAAATGAAGGACGGCCGAAAGGTTGAAGAGAGCTTTCGAGGCCCAACTACGCTGCAACATTCTGAGCAAGTGAAGCCCACCAAGATTGTCAGATAGGTGAATCACATGCAACCACATCTACAGTCTTAGCTCACCTCCGAGCATTGTGCTAGGTAAACACACGGGCTAGGTAAACACACAAGCTAGGTAAACACACGAGCTAGGTAAACACACAAGCTAGGTAAACACACAGGCTAGGTAAATACACGGGCTAGGTAAACACATGAGCTAGGTAAACACACGAGATAGGTAAACACACGGGCTAGGTAAACACACGAGCTAGGTAAACACACGGGCTAGGTAAACACACAAGCTAGGAAACACACGAGCTAGGTAAACACATGAGCTAGGTAAACACACGAGGAAGGTAAACACACAAGCTAGGTAAACACACAAGCTAGGTAAACACACAAGCTAGGTAAACACACAAGCTAGGTAAACACACGGGCTAGGTAAACACACAAGCTAGGTAAACACACAAGTTAGGTAAACACACAAGCTAGGTAAACACACGAGCTAGGTAAACACACGAGCTAGGTAAACACACAAGCTAGGTAAACACACGTGCTAGGTAAACACACAAGCTAGGTAAACACACGTGCTAGGTAAACACACGTGCTAGGTAAACACACGGGCTAGGTAAACACACGGGCTAGGTAAACACGGGCTAGGTAAACACACGAGCTAGGTAAACACACGTGCTAGGTAAACACACGGGCTAGGTAAACACACGTGCTAGGTAAACACACGTGCTAGGTAAACACACGAGCTAGGTAAACACACGGGCTAGGTAAACACACGTGCTAGTTAAACACACAAGCTAGGTAAACACACAAGCTAGGTAAACACACGAGCTAGGTAAACACACGGGCTAGGTAAACACACGAGCTAGGTAAACACACGTGCTAGGTAAACACCGTGCTAGGTAAACACACGGGCTAGGTAAACACACGAGCTAGGTAAACACACGTGCTAGGTAAACACCCGTGCTAGGTAAACACATGGGCTAGGTAAACACACGTGTTAGGTAAACACATGTGCTAGGTAAACACACGTGTAGATGCATCAGATATCAGTAACAATTACAGTCACAATTACAGTGAATAATTACAGTGAATAATGGTATATGTTTCTTATTCATCTGTATTCATTAATAATGCATGTACCTCCTTTTCTCTAATGATGTATTGATGCTAGTGTATTTCAATTGCTCATTGTGCACTCAGAGAACCACATATTACATGCAATATTCCATCCACAAACTATTCCCACCTTCAAGATTGACATATTTTGTCAGAGAGAACACACACACACAAATACAGCACACAGACAGCGTTGCTCTAATTACAACACATACCCACCCTTCATGTCTTCAGCATGTCTGCAGAGCGTCTGTCCCGGCCCTTCCGCCCCCATGCAAGCAGTTGTCTTCTCCCATCAGGCTTGGCACATACCAGGAGGTGAGGGCTTCCCGCTGGTGATGTCGTCTGGAGCACATTGCTGCAGACTGAAATAGGCTGCCGGTGTGCAGTGACATCTTCCATCTCATCTCCCACTGATACCCATCAGGTGCGTCCAGTCTAGCTTGTCAAGAGGCCTCCCTCTGCAACTGGGTCCTGGACTTCTTGACGGGCCACCCCCAGGTGGTGAGGGTAGGCAATAACACCTCCCCAAACTGACTCTCAATATGGGGGCCCCGCAGGGTGTATACTTTGTCCTCTTCTATTCCCAGTTCATTATTAGGGCAGCAGGTAGCCTAGTGGTTAGAGCGTTGGACTAGTAATCGCGAGATCAAATCCCCGAGCTGACAAGGTACAAATCTGTCGTTCTGCCCCTGAACAAGGCAGTTAACCCACTGTTCCTAGGCCATCATTGAAAATAAGAATTTGTTCTTAACTGACTTGCCTAGTTAAATAAATAAAATCACGACTCAATCATCATCAATTATATGAATGTTTTGACTGATATAGAGTACATTTGGAAAGTATTCAGGTCCCTTGACTCTTTCCACATTTTGCTACGTTACAGCCTTATTCTAAAAAGGATTAAATAAATGTTTTCCCTCATCAATTTACACAAAATAGTGAGTAGGCACCATAATGACAAAGAAATGTTTAAAAAATGATCATAAATAAAAAAACACAAATACCTTATTTACATAAGTATTCAGACCCTTTGCGACTCGAAATTGAACTCAGGTGCATCCTGTCAGATTAAAAACCAAACCATGAGGTTGAAGGAATTGTCCGTAGAGCTCCGAGACAGGATTGTGTTGAGGCATAGATTTGGGGAAGGGCATAAAACAATGTCTGCAGCATTGAAGGTCCCCAAGAACACAGTGGCCTCCGTCATCTTAAGGGGAAGACATTTGGAACCACCAAGACTCTTCCTAGAACTGGCCACCTGACCAAACTGAGCAATCAGGGGAGAAGGGCCTTGGTCAGGGATGTGACCAAGAGTTCCTCTGTGGAGATGGGAGAACCTTCCAGAAGGACAACCATCTCTGTAGCGCTCCACTAATCAGGCCTTTAAGGTAGAGTGGCCAGACAGAAGCCACTCCTCAGTAAAAGGCACAACAGCACGCTTGAAGTTTGACAAAAGGCACCTAAAGGACACTCAGCCCATAAGAAACAAGATTCTCTGGTCTGATGAAACTAAGATTGAAATATTTGGCCTGAAGGGAGACTAGTCAGGATCGAGGAAAAGATGAACGGAGCAAAGTACAGAGAGATCCTTGATGAAAAACCTTCTACAGAGCTCTCAGGACCTCATACTGGGGCGAAGGTTAACCTTCCAACAGAACAACCACCCTAAGCACACAGCCAAGACAACACAGGAATGGCTTTGGGACAAGTCTCTGAATGTTCTTGAGTGGCCCAGCCAGAGCCTGGACTTGAATCCAGTGTGACCTGAAAATAGCTGTGCAGCAATGCTCCCCATCCAACCTGACAGAGCTTGAGAGGATCTGCAGAGGAAAATGGGAGAAAATCCCCAAATACAGGTGTACCAAGCCTGAAGCGTCACACCCAAGAAGACTCAAGACTTTAATCGCTGCCAAAGGTGCTTCAACAAAGTAAAGGGTCTGAATACTTATTTAAATTAAATAAATAAATACATTTCAGTTTTTGTATTTAACCTTTATCTAGTCAAGTCAGTTAAGATCACATTTGTATTTACAATAACGGCTTAGGAACAGTGAGTTAACTGCCTTGTTCAGGGAAAAAATGACAGACTTTTAGCTTCTCAGCTCGGGGATTCAATCTAGCAACCTTTCGGTTACTGGCCCAACGCTCTAACCACTAGGGTACCTGCCGCCCTCATTTGTAACACATTTGCAACAATTTCTAAAAAACGGGGTTGGCTTTGTCATTAGGGGGTAGTGTGTGTAGATTGATGAGTGAAAAAAACCAATTGAATCAATTTTACAGTAAGGTTGTAACATAACAAAATGTGAAGACATCTGAATGCGCTGCACATGCCATCTAGCAGGCACTTTCATCCAAAGCAACTTAAAGTAATGAGTGTTCATATTTTACACACTGGTGGCCCCGGGAAACAAACCCACAACCCTGGCTGTGCGAGCACCATACTCTATTAGCTGTGCCATTCAGGACCACACACATCCGTGGTAGGCCTGATCACCAACTGCAACAAGACACCTGGCAGTGTGGTGCCAGGACAACAATCTCCAACACAAAGTCAGCAAGACCAAGATACTGATTGTGAACTACACAACGGGGTAGACCCCAATCCACATCGATGGGGCCGCCGTGGAGAAGGTTGAGAACTTTAAGTTCCTCGGTGTCGTCATCACTCCTCTCCTACACCAGCGCAGCCGCGAAGGAGGCACGACCTCAGGAGGCTGAAGAGATTTGGCAATTACCCGTACATATCCTTAAAAAACTTCTACAGACGCATCTTGACTGGTTGCATCACTGCCTAGTGTGGAAAATGCACCGCCCACTCCAGTGAGTGGTGTGAACGCCAGACAGCCCAGCACATCATTGGCTCCCAGCCAGGACGTACACACCAAGCGCACCAAGCGGTGTCTTAGGAAGGCCCAAAATAGACCCCAGCCACCCCTGCCGAAGAGTGTTCTCTCTGCTTCCGTTTGGCATACGGTGCCAGAGTGCCAGGTCTCGGACCAACAGGCTCCAAGACAGATTCTATCTGAAAGCAATGAGTCTTTTAATAAACAGATAGACAAAAGCTGTCCACCTCCACCAAGAACTATATGCACTGATTATATGCTCACTCACAGGTCTCTACCCACATACTCACACACACGCCTACAGTGACACTCTTGCGCACACACACATGCACGCATGCACACACCCAACCCCACACACATAATTCAGTCCCATTCACAATCTTATTTTCCCTAACCCTAAACTTAACCTGAAAACCTAACCTTAACTCTAAAGCTAACACTAGCTCCTAACCCTAACACTAATTCTAACCTTAACCCTAAACCCCTTAGAAATAGCATTTGACCTTTTGGGGACTAACAAAATGTCCCCAGTTGGTCAAACTGTTGTTAGTTTACTGTCCTTGTGCGGACTTCTAGTCCATAAGTATAGTTAAACACGACCCACACACACGTCCCACACACACAACCCACACACACGACCCACACACACGTCCCACACACACGTCCCACACACACGTCCCACACACGTCCCACACACACGACCCACACACGTCCCCACACACACGACCAACACACGTCCCACACACGTCCCCACACACACACACACACACACACACACACACACACACACACACACACACACACACACACACACACACACACACACACACACACACACACACACACGACCCAACACACACGTCCCCAACACACACGTCCCACACACACACACACGACCCACACACGTCCCACACACACACACACACACGACCCACACACACGTCCCACACACACGACCCACACACACGACCCACACACGTCCCACACACATGACCCACACACACGACCCACACACGTCCCACACACACAACCCACACACGTCCCACACACACGACCCACACACACGACCCACACACACGTCCCACACACACCACCCACACACGTCCCACACACACGACCCACACACGTCCCACACACACAACCCACACACGTCCCACACACGTCCCACACACACACACACACACACACACACACACACACACACACACACACACACACACACACACACACACACACACACACACACACACACACACACACACACACACACACACACACACACACAAACTCTTATGCTGCTGCTTTAGCATTTTACTATTATTATTATTATTATTATTATTATTATTATTATTATTATACATGTTCTACCATTCAAAAGTTTGGCGTCACTTAGAAATGTCCTTGCTTCTGAAAGAAAAGCAAACGTCTGTCCATTAAAATAACATCAAATGTATCAGAAATACAGTGCAGACATTGTTAATGTTGGAAATTACTATTTTTTAGGACAGATTTTTTAATGGAATATCTACATAGGCGTACAGAGGCCCATTATCAGCAACCCTCACTCCTGTGTTCCAACGGCAAGTTGTGTTAGCTAATCCAAGTTTCTCATTTTAAAAGGCTAATTGATCGTTAGAAAAACCTTTTGCAATTATGTTAGAAAACTGTCTCTACTGATTAAAGAAGCAATACAACTGACCATCTTTAGACTAGTTGAGTATCTGGAGCATCAGCATTTATGGGTTTCAATACAGGCTCAAAATGGCCAGAAACAAATAACTTTCTTCTGAAACTCGTCAGTCTATTCTTGTTCTGAGAAATTAAGGCTATTCCAAGTGAGAAATTGCCAAGAAACTAAAGATCTCGTACAATGTTGTGTACTACCCCCTTCACAGAACAGCGCAAACTGTCTCTAACCAGATTAGAAAGAGTGGGAGGCCCCAGTGCACAACTGAGCAAGAGGACAAGTACATTAGAGTGTCTAGTTTGAGAAACAGATGCCTCACAAGTCCTCAACTGGCAGCTTCAATAAACAGTACCTGCAAAACACCAGTCTCAACGTCAACAGTGAAGAGGCGACTCCGGGATGCTGGCCTTCTAGGCAGAGTTGCAAAGAAAAAGCCATATCTCAGACTGGCCAATAAAAATAAAAGATTAAGATGGGCAAAAGAACACAGACACTGGACAGAGGAAGATTGGAAAAAAGTGTTATGGACAGACAAATCTAACTTTGAGGTGTTCGGATCACAAAGAACAACATTCGTGATGCAGAAAAAAATGAAAAGATGCTGGAGGAGTGCTTGACGCCATCTGTCAAACATGGTGGAGGCAATGTGATGGTGTGGGGGTGCGTTGGTGGTGGTAAAGTGGGAGATTTGTACAGGATAAAGTAATCTTGAAGAAGGAAGGCTATCACTCCATACCCTGTGGATGGCGATTAATTGGAGCCAATTTCCTCCTACAACAGGACAATGACCCAAAGCACATCTCCAAACTATGTAAGAACTATCTAGGGAAGAAGCAGTCAGCTGGTATTCTGTCTATAATGGAGTGGCCAGCACAATCACCGGATCTCAACCCTGTTGAGCTGTTGTGGGAGCAGCTTGACCGTATGGTACGTAAGAAGTGCCCATCAAACCAATCCAATGTGTGGGAGGTGCTTCAGGAAGCATGGGGTGAAATCTCTTCAGATTATCTCAACAAATTGACAACTAGAATGCCAAAGGTCTGCAAGGCTGTAATTGCTGCAAATGGAGGATTCTTTGATGAAAGCAAAGTTTCAATAAAAAATATATATATTTATAACCTTGTCAACGTCTTGACTGTTTCCTATTCATTTTGCAACTCATTTCATGTATGTTTGTCATGGAGAACAAGGACATTTCGAAGTGACCCCAAACTTTTGAATGGTCGTGTATCTACCTCAACTACTCCAGTATCCCTGAATATAGCTGACCCTGTATATAGCTGACCCGGAATATAGTTGACCCTGTATATAGCTGATCTGTATATAGTTGACCCTGTATATAGCTGATCTGTATATAGCTGACCCTGTATATAGCTGACCTGTATATAGCTGACCTGTATATAGCTGACCCTGTATATCGTTGACGTGTATATAGCTGACCTGTATATAGCTGACCTGTATATAGCTGACCCTGTATATAGTTGACCCTGTATATAGTTGACCCTGTATATAGCTGACCTGTATATAGCTGACCTGTATATAGCTGACCCTGAATACAGCTGACCTGTATATAGCTGACCTGTATATAGCTGACCCTGTATATAGCTGACCCTGTATATAGCTGACCCTGTATATAGCTGACCCTGTATATAGCTGACCCTGTATATAGCTGACCTGTATATAGTTGACCTGTATATAGCTGACCCTGTATATAGCTGACCTGTATATAGTTGACCTGACCCAAATCAAATCAAATTTATTTATATAGCCCTGTACATCAGCTGATATCTCAAAGTGCTGTACAGAAACCCAGCCTAAAACCCCAAACAGCAAACAATGCAGGTGTAAAAGCACGGTGGCTAGAAAAACTCTGAAAGGCCAAAACCTAGGAAGAAACCTAGAGAGGAACCGGGCTGTGGGGTGGCCAGTCCTCTGGCTGTGCCGGGTATTATAACAGAACATGACCAAGATGTTCAAATGTTCATAAATGACCAGCATGGTCGACCAGAACAGTTGAAACTGGAGCAGCAGCAGTCAGGTGGAATGGGGACAGCATTATATTATTATATAGCTGACCCTGTATATAGCTGACCCTGTATATAGCTGACCTGTATATAGCACCCTGTATATAGCTGACCCTGTATATAGCTGACCTGTATATAGCTGTATATAGCCCTGTATATAGCTGACCCTGTATATAGCTGACCTGTATATAGCTGACCTGTATATAGTTGACCCTGAATATAGCTGACCTGTATATAGCTGACCTGTATATAGCAGACCCTGTATATAGCTGACCCTGTATATAGTTGACCCTGTATATAGTTGATTTATATTTAAGTCATTTAGCAGACCTGAATATAGCAGACCTGTATATAGCTGACCTGTATATAGTTGACCCTGTATATAGCTGACCTGTATATAGCTGACCCTGTATATAGCTGACCCTGTATATAGCTGACCCTGTATATAGCTGACCCTGTATACAGTTGACCATTACTTTACATTTAAGTTTTGATAGCGACAGGCCAGAGACCCTTGTTTGAATAGAGCCTGGAGCCCTGTGCACTAAATGACTGTATATAGCTGACCTGTATATAGCTGACCCTGTATATAGCTGACCTGTATATAGCTGACCCTGTTTGGGTGTATATCAGTGGATATACTGACCCTGTGTATATAGCTGACCTGTATATAGTTGACCTGTATATAGTTGACCCTGATATAGCTGACCTGTGTATATAGCAGACCCTGTATATAGCTGAATATAGCCCCTGTATATAGCAGACCCTGACCCTGTATATAGCTGACCCTGTATATAGCTGACCTGAATATAGCTGACCCTGTATATAGCTGACCCTGTATATAGCAGACCCTGTATAGCTACCTGTATATAGCTGACCCTGTATATAGTTGACCCTGTATATAGCTGACCCTGTATATAGCTGACCTGTATATAGCTGACCCTGTATATCGTTGACCTGTATATAGCTGACCTGTATATAGTTGACCTGTATATAGTTGACCCTGAATATAGCTGACCCTGTATATAGCTGACCCTGTATATAGCTGACCCTGTATATAGCTGACCCTGTATATAGTTGACCCTGTATATAGCTTGACCCCTGATAGCTGACCTGTATATAGCTGACCCTATATAGCTGACCCTGTATATAGCTGACCTGTATATAGCTGACCTGTATATAGCTGACCTGTATATAGCTGACCTGTATATAGCTGACCCTGTATATAGCTGACCCTGTATACAGCTGACCCTGTATATAGCTGACCCTGAATATAGCTGACCTGTATATAGCTGACCCTGTATATAGCTGACCCTGTATATAGCTGACCTGTATATAGCTGACCCTGTATATCGTTGACGTGTATATAGCTGACCTGTATATAGTTGACCTGTATATAGTTGACCCTGAATATAGCTGACCTGTATATAGCTGACCCTGTATATAGCTGACCTGTATATAGCTGACCCTGTATATAGCTGACCCTGTATATAGCTGACCCTGTATATAGCTGACCCTGTATATAGCTGACCCTGTATATAGCTGACCCTGTATATAGCTGACCCTGTATATAGCTGACCCTGAATATAGCTGACCTGTATATAGCTGACCTGTATATAGCTGACCTGTATATAGTTGACCCTGAATATAGCTGACCCCTGTATAGCTACCCTGCTATAGCAGACCCTGTATATAGCTGACCTGTATATAGCTGACCCTGTATATAGCTGACCTGTATATAGCTGACCCTGTATATAGCTGACCTGTATATAGCTGACCCTGTATATAGCTGACCCTGTATATAGCTGACCCTGTATATAGTTGACCCTGTATATAGCTGACCCTGTATATAGCTGACCCTGTATATAGCTGACCCTGTATATAGCTGACCCTGTATATCGTTGACGTGTATATAGCTGACCTGTATATAGCTGACCCTGTATATAGCTGACCCTGAATACAGCTGACCTGTATATAGCTGATCTGTATATAGTTGACCCTGAATATAGCTGACCTGTATATAGCTGACCCTGTATATAGCTGACCTGTATATAGCTGACCCTGTATATCGTTGACGTGTATATAGCTGACCTGTATATAGTTGACCTGTATATAGTTGACCCTGAATATAGCTGACCTGTATATAGCTGACCTGTATATAGCTGACCTGTATATAGCTGACCCTGTATATAGTTGACCCTGTATATAGTTGACCCTGAATATAGCTGACCTGTATATAGCTGACCCTGTATATAGCTGACCTGTATATAGCTGACCTGTATATAGCTGACCTGTATATAGCTGACCCTGTATATAGCTGACCCTGTATATAGCTGACCCTGTATATAGCTGACCCTGTATACAGCTGACCCTGTATATAGCTGACCCTGAATATAGCTGACCTGTATATAGCTGACCCTGTATATAGCTGACCCTGTATATAGCAGACCCTGAATATAGCTGACCCTGTATATAGCTGACCCTGTATATAGCTGACCCTGTATACAGCTGACCCTGTATATAGCTGAACCTGTATATAGCTGACCCTGTATACAGCAGACCCTGAATATAGCTGACCTGTATATAGCTGACCCTGTATATAGCTGAATATAGCCCTGTATATAGCTGAATATAGCCCTGTATATAGCTGACCCTGAATATAGCTGACCTGTATATAGCTGACCCTGTATATAGCTGACCCTGTATATAGCTGACCCTGTATATAGCTGACCCTGAATATAGCTGACCTGTATATAGCTGACCCTGTATATAGCTGACCCTGAATATAGCTGACCTGTATATAGCTGACCCTGTATATAGCTGACCCTGTATATAGCTGACCCTGTATATAGCTGACCTGTATATAGCTGACCCTGTATATAGCTGACCCTGTATATAGCTGACCCTGTATATAGCTGACCCTGTATATAGCTGACCCTGTATATAGCTGACCCTGTATATAGCTAGTTTCATTGTGTGCAGTATGTATTAGACACTATGGATGGAAGGTTTCATAGTGTGCAGTATTTATAAGAGACTACGAATGGAAACTTTCAGGAAACAGTTTAGTAGAGTTCAGGTGAACTCTACCAAACTGGCCAAACTGGCCAATATTTTTCCACGGTCACATTCTACGCGCTCACTTCTACACTCATCATTCATCTCTTCTTGAAGAATTAAATGTATTGTTTGCATTCAACCCAACAAAGCAATCTCCTAAATTATAATAGTTGCATATCACATATCCCTAAGTGTATGGGTCGGTAGTAGGACTGTGTACAGAGGTCACTACAGCCATACTGATGCTGCTCCTGTTATTGTTGTTGTTGGACTAGCCTAGCGCCATAGCACCGACCCATGCTCCCAGGGCATCTCAGATAAGAATCCTTTCTGCTTCCTCTGAAAGGCTGGGTGTGGGTTGGAACTGGCGCACAGAGAGCTAGCCAAAGGCTGCGTAGATAACGATATAACAGGCCTAGGCATTATCTGTCCTCACACAGGGCTGGGGCCCAGTGGAACTTATAAGAGACTTCTGGAAACTTTCAGGCAGTGGCGCTCAGAAAACGAAACAGAAACTGGCCAATATTTTTCCACGGCACATTCTGTCTCATCATGCATTCATCTCTCTTGTCAACGCATCTTCTTTGTAATCCTGTCCCTGATGTGTTTCCTTTTGAATACCTTATGAATGTGCATAATACCTTATGAATGGGTGTGGGGTTGGATAATACCTGCATATAACGAATGTGCCTAATTATCTGTCCTCACACAGGGCTGGGGCCCATGAATGTTGTCTTCTGGCAGGCAGTGGCGCTCAGAAAACCAGAGCTGTATGAATGTGGATAATATCTTCTTTGTAATCCTGAATGTGGATAATACCTTATGAATGTGGATAATACCTTATGAATGTGCATAATACCTTATGAATGTGCATAATACCTTATGAATGTGGATAATACCTTATGAATGTGCATAATACCTTATGAATGTGCATAATACCTTATGAATGTGCATAATACCTTATGAATGTGCATAATACCTTATGAATGTGCATAATACCTTATGAATGTGGATAATACCTTATGAATGTGCATAATACCTTATGAATGTGCATAATACCTTATGAATGTGCATAATACCTTATGAATGTGCATAATACCTTATGAATGTGCATAATACCTTATGAATGTGCATAATACCTTATGAATGTGCATAATACCTTATGAATGTGCATAATACCTTATGAATGTGCATAATACCTTATGAATGTGGATAATACCTTATGAATGTGGATAATACCTTATGAATGTGCATAATACCTTATGAATGTGCATAATACCTTATGAATGTGCATAATACCTTAAGATTGTGCATAATACCATATGAATGTGCATAATACCTTATGAATGCAAATGCACCCTGGGAGCTAGCCACTGGGCAGAGCAAGTTATCTCAACGTGGATAACTGGGTGATATGTGGTTGAGACATTGAGATGAGTTGAATTTCCAATGTGTTATCACTATACTATCCACCATCTAAAATCACAACCAAATTCCAATGGATAAACAATGTCCGATTTTTAATTTAGTTGTCGCTCAAATGTCTAACGCTGCACTTCCAACCATTTAAAGGCACAGCAAAGTTCAAATGGGAATACAATGTCAGATATTTTGTTTATTTATACAACAGATGAATGTGTTATCACTGTGCTTCACCTGATAGCAGAACCAAACGAACTGGTTTGCAGCTGACATGACATTAAAAGTACATGGTGCAAGTGCCATTCGAGATTCTGCCAGATTATTTATTTATTTAATTTATTTCACCTTTATTTAACCAGGTAGGCAAGTTGAGAACAAGTTCTCATTTACAACTGCGACCTGGCCAAGATAAAGCAAAGCAGTTCGACACATTCAACGACACAGTTACACATGGAGTAAAACAAACATACAGTCAATAATACAGTAGAAAAATAAGTCTATATACAATGTGAGCAAATGAGGTGAGATACGGGAGGTAAAGGCAAACAAAGGCCATGGTGGCAAAGTAAAAACAATATAGCAAGTAAAACACTGAAATGGTATATTTGCAGTGGAAGAATGTGCAAAGTAGAAATAATGGGGTGCAAAGGAGTAAAAATAAATACATAAATACAGTAGGGGAAGAGGTAGTTGTTTGGGCTAAATTATAGATGGGCTATGTATAGGTGTAGTAATCTGTGAACTGCTCTGACAGTTGATGCTTAAAGCTAGTGAGGGAGATAAGTGTTTCCAGTTTCAGAGATTTTTGTAGTTCGTTCCAGTCATTGGCAGCAGAGAACTGTAAGGAGAGGTGGCCAAAGGAGGAATTGGCTTTGGGGGTGACCAGAGAGATATACCTGCTGGAGCGCGTGCTACAGCTGGGTGCTGCTATGGTGACCAGCGAGCTGAGATAAGGGGGACTTTACCTAGCAGGGTCTTGTAGATGACATGGAGCCAGTGGGTTTGGCGACGAGTATGAAGCGAGGGCCAGCCAACGAGAGCGTACAGGTCGCAGTGGTGGGTAGTATATGGGACTTTGGTGACAAAACGGATGACACTGTGATAGACTGCATCCAATTTGTTGAGTAGGGTATTGGAGGCTATTTTATAAATGACATAGCCGAAGTCGAGGATCAGTAGGATGGTCAGTTTTACGAGGGTATTTTTGGCAGCATGAGTGAAGGATGCTTTGTTGCGAAATAGGAAGCCAATTCTAGATTTAACTTTGGATTGGAGATGTTTGATGTGAGTCTGGAAGAAGAGTTTACAGTCTAACCAGACACCTAGGTATTTGTAGTTATCCACATATTCCAAGTCAGAACCATCCAGAGTAGTGATGCTGGACGGGCGGGTAGGTGCAGGCAATTGAAGGGCATGCATTTAGTTTTACTTGTATTTAAGAACAGTTGGAGGCCACGGAAGGAGAGTTGTATGGCATTGAAGCTCGTCTGGAGTTTAGTTAACACAGTGTCCAAAGAAGGGCCAGAAGTATACAGAATGGTGTCGTCTGCGTAGAGGTGGATCAGAGACTCACCAGCAGCAAGAGCGACATCATTGATGTATACAGAGAACAGAGTCGGCCCAAGGATTGAACCCTGTGGCACCCTCATAGAGACTGCCAGAGGCCTGGACAACAGGCCCTCCGATTTTACACACTCAACTCTATCAGAGAAGTAGTTGGTGAACCAGGCGAGGAAATCATTTGAGAAACCAAGGCTATCAAGTCTGCCGATGAGGATGTGGTGATTGACAGAGTCGAAAGCCTTGGCAAGGTCAATGAATACGGCTGCACAGTATTGTTTCTTATCCATGGCGGTTAAGATATCATTTAGGACCTTGAGCATGGCTGGGGTGCACCCATGGCCAGCTCTGAAACCAGATTGCATAGCGGAGAAGGTGCGGTGGGATTCGAAATTAGTCGGTAATCTGTTTGTTGACTTTAGAGTAGTTGACCTTAGAAAGGCAGGGTAGGATAGATATAGGTCTGTAGCAGTTTGGGTCAAGAGTGTCCACCCCCTTTGAAGAGGGGGATGACCGCAGCTGCTTTCCAATCTTTGGGAATCTCAGACGACACGAAAGAGAGGTTGAACAGGCTAGTAATAGGGGTTGCAACAATTGACCGTGGTAGGAGTAGCCAGGTGGCTACCGTGGTAGGAGTAGCCAGGTGGAAAGCATGGCCAGCCGTAGAAAAAATTATTACAGGTATTGTGAAGATCTCCACAGACATGTGATGACCTATGCATGCTACCTTGAACATGCACGCCTTATATGATTATACAAGAAGAAATGTAAAGTCACATTAACCTCAAAATGTGGGAATGGTTTTAAGGTTGAATGTTAGTTTGTAAGATAGCCTTAACTTTAGCCTATTTACAGTGTTACAAAATTAATATTGAATAGTGTTTGGTTGTCAATGCAACCAAATATCAACATTTATAGGAGATGTATCTACTGCTTCGATAGTTCCATCTGAGACACTGGATTAATAAAAACATTTTTAATACCCTATATCTCTGACTCTACTGATACTGAAGCTACGATATTGAGAGAAAATATACTTTCTATGGCTGTGTCGGGTTCTGACCTTAGTTCCTTTTTTATGTCTTTGTGTTAGGTTGGTCAGGGCGTGAGTTGGGGTGGGTAGACTATGTTCTTTTTTCTATGTTGTTATATTTCTATGTGTTTGGCCTAGTATGGTTCTCAATCAGAGGCAGTTGTCGTTCGTTGTCTCTGTTTGAGAATCATACTTAGGTAGCCTGTTTTCCCCATTTTAGTTGTGGGTGTTTAATTTCTGTTTAGTGTCTGTTCACCTGGTAGAACTGTTTCGTTTTCTCTTCGTTGTTATTTTGTGTAGTGTTCAGTTTTTTAATTAAAATATGACGAACACTTACCACTCTGCATTTTGGTCCTCCTCTCCTTCCACCAACGAGAATCGTTACATGCTGTGATATGTGGTTGTCGCACCTAGCTATCTGAAGATGAATGCACTGTAAATGTTGACTTGTCAAACAAAAATCTAAGTTATAGAATAGGGCTAAATCAAATCACTCTTTAAATGCACTTTAAATAACATTTGATTTTATTCTGAAACTTTTTTGGTTGAGATGGAGATGTGAATCCAACATATCAAATATTAATTTTTAGATAAAGTGGAATTAAAGCCAGACTAAGTCAGTGTCTCAGATGGAACTATCCAATCAGGAGATACATCTCCTTCAAATGTTGATATTTGGTTGCGTTGACAACCAAACACAATTCAATATTACTAAGTATCATTACATTTGAAATCGAACAGAGCTTGAAATCCTAGGCTTCTTGTATTGTCTATTTTTAATTTAATTCTGGGTTGAATTGAAACAATAGCTGTTAATGACTTTGCAAATGCAAAAAAGGCCTAAATAGTCTTAAAAGGTAAACCAACCCTTTGGAATGACTTTGCTGGCAACTGTTAATGAATCTATTTAGTTTTTAAGTGGAGATCTCTCAACAATCATTTTCACGATAGCACATTGGTAATAGTCAGTGACAGAAGCCATAGCTCAGCAGGGCTTTGTTAAAACCCTGGATAGGAGACCTAAGGGTAGCTTGTAGATAGATCAATTCTCCAGTAGGAGGTGCTGTCCGGCCTATTGTTTTTTTTTTTTTGATAGTGGATATAACGTTGAAGATCTGACGTTGTTTTAAACTCACAAATTAAACATATTTTATATAAGGTTTGTCTATGTTGAAATTTGGTTATCATGATAACATAATCTTGTGGTTGAAATTACACCCTTAAAATAACAGTTGATTAATTTTTTCAAATCCAATGTATTTTCCATGTCACAATACGTTGACAAATTGCATCGAAACAACGTTGATTCAACCAGTTTGTGCCCAGTGGGTAATGCCTACACCCAGTCATTCTTGGAGAACCTATGGTCATGCTGGTTGCACACCTCTCCCTCAAGGAACCAGGTTGGGCACACCCCACATCTTCATCAACGGGGCTGCCTTGGAGATGATCAAAAACTTCAAGTTCCTCTGTGTACACATCTCCGACGAGCTGAAACGGTCAAATCACACGGACACCGTGGTGAAGAAGGGCACGACAGCGACTCTTCAACCTCAGGATTCTGAAGAAATCTGTCCTTGAGGGCACTCAAAGTGTTGTAGAGGAGCACCACAGGAGCACCATGCAGCAAACTGACAGGCTACATCACAGCCTGGTACAGCAACTACACCACCAAGGACCGCAAGGTTCGACAGAGGGTGGTACCCTCTGCCGAACATACCCTTTGGGTGCTCACTGCCTGCCCTCCAGGAGACCTACGGACAACACCAGCTGTTGCAGGATCTCAGCATTCCGAGCCATGGCCTGTTCTCCCCGCTTTCATCACTCAGACTCGGACAGTACAAGAGCATCATTGCAAAAACGAACCGATTGGCCAATAGCTTCTACCCCACAGACCATCAGGCTGCTGAATATAACATTTACCCTGCCTCCACCCCCAATGGACATTTATCATTGCTACAGTTATTAATATTATTGTCTAATTCACTTATTTTTTTACCTGTACTATTGGAGCTCGGAGCGTAAAGCTTTCCCTGTGATTACATCTGTGACCCTGTGATTACATCTGTGACCCTGTGATTACATCTGTACCCTGTGATTACATCTGTACCCTGTGATGACATCTGTGACCCTGTGATTACATCTGTACCCTGTGATTACATCTGTACCCTGTGATTACATCTGTACCCTGTGATTACATCTGGACCCTGTGATTACATCTGGACCCTGTGATTACATCTGTGACCCTGTGATTACATCTGTGACCCTGTGATTACATCTGTGACCCTGTGATTACATCTGGACCCTGTGATTACATCTGGACCCTGTGATTACATCTGTGACCCTGTGATTACATCTGGACCCTGTGATTACATCTGTACCCTGTGATTACATCTGTACCCTGTGATTACATCTGTGACCCTGTGATTACATCTGTGACCCTGTGATTACATCTGTGACCCTGTGATTACATCTGGACCCTGTGATTACATCTGGACCCTGTGATTACATCTGGACCCTGTGATTACAACTGTGACCCTGTGATTACATCTGGACCCTGTGATTACATCTGTACCCTGTGATTACATCTGTGACCCTGTGATTACATCTGTACCCTGTGATTACATCTGGACCCTGTGATTACATCTGGACCCTGTGATTACATATGTGACCCTGTGATTACATCTGGACCCTGTGATTACATCTGTACCCTGTGATTACATCTGGACCCTGTGATTACATCTGGACCCTGTGATTACATCTGGACCCATCTGTGATTACATCTGTGACCCTGTGATTACATCTGGACCCTGTGATTACATCTGATTACATCTGTACCCTGTGATTACATCTGGACCCTGTGATTACATCTGGACCCTGTGATTACATCTGGACCCTGTGATTACATCTGTGACCCTGTGATTACATCTGGACCCTGTGATTACATCTGAACCCTGTGATTACATCTGGACCCTGTGATTACATCTGGACCCTGTGATTACATCTGTGACCCTGTGATTACATCTGGACCCTGTGATTACATCTGAACCCTGTGATTACATCTGGACCCTGTGATTACATCTGTGACCCTGTGATTACATCTGTGACCCTGTGATTACATCTGTACCCTGTGATTACATCTGGACCCTGTGATTACATCTGTGACCCTGTGATTACATCTGTACCCTGTGATTACATCTGTACCCTGTGATTACATCTGTACCCTGTGATTACATCTGTGACCCTGTGATTACATCTGTACCCTGTGATTACATCTGTACCCTGTGATTACATCTGTGACCCTGTGATTACATCTGTACCCTGTGATTACATCTGTATCCTGTGATTACATCTGGACCCTGTGATTACATCTGTACCCTGTGATTACATCTGTGACCCTGTGATTACATCTGTGACCCTGTGATTATATCTGTACCCTGTGATTACATCTGTATCTGTGACCCTGTGATTACATCTGTACCCTGTGATTACATCTGGACCCTGTGATTACATCTGTACCCTGTGATTACATCTGTACCCTGTGATTACATCTGTACCCTGTGATTACATCTGTGACCCTGTGATTACATCTGTACCCTGTGATTACATCTGTACCCTGTGATTACATCTGTACCCTGTGATTACATCTGTACCCTGTGATTACATCTGTGACCCTGTGATTACATCTGTACCCTGTGATTACATCTGTACCCTGTGATTACATCTGGACCCTGTGATTACATCTGTACCCTGTGATTACATCTGTACCCTGTGATTACATCTGTGACCCTGTGATTATATCTGTACCCTGTGATTACATCTGTACCCTGTGATTACATCTGTACCCTGTGATTACATCTGTACCCTGTGATTACATCTGTCTGACCCTGTGATTACATCTGTACCCTGTGATTACATCTGTACCCTGTGATTACATCTGTGTGATTACTGTGATTACTGTACCCTGTGATTACCTGGACCCTGTGATTACATCTGTACCCTGTGATTACATCTGTGACCCTGTGATTACATCTGTATTACATCTGTACCCTGTGATTACATCTGTGACCCTGTGATTACATCTGGACCCTGTGATTACATCTGTACCCTGTGATTACATCTGGACCCTGTGATTACATCTGTGCCTGTGATTACATCTGTGCCCTGTGATTACATCTGTGACCCTGTGATTACATCTGTACCCTGTGATTACATCTGTGACCCTGTGATTACATCTGTGACCCTGTGATTACATCTGTACCCTGTGATTACATCTGTACCCTGTGATTACATCTGGACCCTGTGATTACATCTGGACCCTGTGATTACATCTGTACCCTGTGATTACATCTGTACCCTGTGATTACATCTGTACCCTGTGATTACATCTGGACCCTGTGATTACATCTGTGACCCTGTGATTACATCTGTACCCTGTGATTACATCTGTGACCCTGTGATTACATCTGTGACCCTGTGATTACATCTGTGACCCTGTGATTACATCTGTACCCTGTGATTACATCTGTACCCTGTGATTACATCTGTACCCTGTGATTACATCTGGACCCTGTGATTACATCTGTGACCCTGTGATTACATCTGTACCCTGTGATTACATCTGTACCCTGTGATTACATCTGTACCCTGTGATTACATCTGTACCCTGTGATTACATCTGTACCCTGTGATTACATCTGTGACCCTGTGATTATATCTGTACCCTGTGATTACATCTGTACCCTGTGATTACATCTGTACACTGTGATTACATCTGTACCCTGTGATTACATCTGTGACACTGTGCATGTGACTAATACACTCATCTGTCTACATACACCTAAGCTCATAAAAGCATGGAGGCCCATGAGCCTTCTATGGCCCCTGCTTTTATCCGTGTTTTTTGGTGGTGGGAGGAGATAAAGGCATATGTGTTCTTCAAAAACATGCAGCCATTGAGAGTAAAAGCACAGGTCTCGAGAGTGTACACCAACGACACGTTTCTCATTTGCTGATCGGCGTGTGAAGTATGTGTTGGCTCAGTCTGTGTTCTAAGGAGCTGTCTCCCCCCCCCCAACACACACTGATAACCTCGTTACACCCCGGGACACTACTTTGTCAATTCAATCTATAACATTTGTGACAGAAAAGGGGAAATGCCGCCGTGCAGGTAGAAAGGTGGTGTTATTTCCAACAAGCCAATGACAGGAGCTTCCCTTTGATTACATCTGTCAGTGAGTACCGGTTTTACTGATGTATGAGCGTGATTACAGCTGAAGACTACCCTGAAACTGAGCTGTGATTACACAGATCGTTGAGCAAATCTGAGAGAAAAATAAGATCTGAGACCCTGAGATTACATCTGGGAGAGATCTGAGAGATTACATCTGACCCTGTGATTACATCTGAGTGATTACATCTGTACCCTGAGACCCTGGGGATTACATCTGGGATTATGTCCCTGAGATTACATCTTTGACCTGAGAGAGGGGAATGGGATAGGTAGAGAGAGAGACATGAGAGATGGGGGATGATATAGGTAGAGAGAGAGACATGGGATTAGTGGGGAATGGGGAATGGGATAGGTAGACAGAGACATGAGAGATTACATCTGGGACCCTGGGAATGGGATAGGTATTAGAGAGACAGTTCTGAGACATGAGAGAGGGGGAATGGGATAGGTAGAGAGAGACATGAGAGAGGGGGAATGGGATAGGTAGAGAGAGAGACATGAGAGATCCGGGGGTGGGAGGAGATAAAGGATAGGTTCTTCAAAAACATGCAGCCATTGAGACCCAGGTCTCGAGAGAGAGGCTGATCGGCGTGGGATAGGTAGAGAGAGATAACCTCGTTACATGAGAGAGGGGGAATGGGATAGGTAGAGAGAGACATGAGCTTCCCTTTGTGAAGTCAGGGGAATGGGATAGGTAGAGAGAGACATGAGAGAGGGGGAATGGGATAGGTAGAGAGAGACATGATAGTAGGGGAATGGGATAGGTAGAGAGAGAGAGACATGAGAGAGGGGGGAATGGGATAGGTAGAGAGAGAGACATGAGAGAGGGGGGATGGTATAGGTAGAGAGAGAGACATGGGAGAGTGGGGAATGGGAATGGGATAGGTAGAGAGAGAGACATGAGAGAGGGGGAATGGGATAGGTAGAGAGAGAGACATGAGAGAGGGGGAATGGGATAGGTAGAGAGAGACATGAGAGAGGGGGGGAATGGGATAGGTAGAGAGAGAGACATGAGAGAGGGGGGAATGGGATAGGTAGAGAGAGAGACATGAGAGAGGGGGAATGGGATAGGTAGAGAGAGAGACATGAGAGAGGGGGGAATGGGATAGGTAGAGAGAGAGACATGAGAGGGGGGAATGGGATAGGTAGAGAGAGACATGAGAGAGGGGGAATGGGATAGGTAGAGAGAGACATGAGAGAGGGGGAATGGGATAGGTAGAGAGAGAGAGACATGAGAGAGGGGGGAATGGGATAGGTAGAGAGAGACATGAGAGAGGGGGAATGGGATAGGTAGAGAGAGAGACATGAGAGAGGGGGAATGGGATAGGTAGAGAGAGAGACATGAGAGAGGGGGAATGGGATAGGTAGAGAGAGACATGAGAGAGGGGGGAATGGGATAGGTAGAGAGAGAGAGACATGAGAGAGGGGGAATGGGATAGGTGAGAGAGGGGGAATGGGATAGGTAGAGAGAGAGATGAGGGGGAATGGGATAGGTAGAGAGAGAGAGGGGGAATGGGAGAGGGAGGGGGAATGGGATAGGTAGAGAGAGACATGAGAGAGGGTGGGAATGGGATAGGTAGAGAGAGACATGAGAGAGGGGGGAATGGGATAGGTAGAGAGAGAGACATGAGAGAGGGGGAATGGGATAGGTAGAGAGAGAGAGAGACATGAGAGAGGGGGAATGGGATAGGTAGAGAGAGAGACATGAGAGAGGGGGAATGGGATAGGTAGAGAGAGAGACATGAGAGAGGGGGAATGGGATAGGTAGAGAGAGAGAGAGAGATGAGAGAGAGACATGAGAGAGGGGGAATGGGATAGGTAGAGAGAGAGACATGAGAGAGGGGGGAATGGGATAGGTAGAGAGAGAGAGACATGTTATATGTAGAGAGCGTGAGAGGGGGAATGAATGGTGGAATGGGGGAATGGGAGGTAGAGAGAGAGACATGAGAGAGGGGAATGTTATAGGTAGAGAGAGAGAGATGAGAGAGGGGGGAATGTTATAGGTAGAGAGAGAGAGATGAGATAGGTAGAGGGAGAAATGGATAGGTAGAGAGAGAGACATGAGAGAGGGGAATGGGATAGGTAGAGAGAGAGAGAGAGAGGGAATGTGATAGGTAGAGAGAGAGAGAGGGGAGATAGAGACAGGTAGAGAGAGGGGGGAATGTTATAGGTAGGTAGAGAGAGAGAATGAGAGAGGGGGAATGGGATAGGTAGAGCGAGAGAGAGATGTTATAGGTAGAGAGAGGAAGGGGAATGGGATAGGTAGAGAGAGAGAGAGGGGGAATGTGAAAGGTAGAGAGAGAGAGGGGAATGGGATAGGTTATAGAGACAGAGAGAGAGAAGGGGGAATGTGAAAGGTAGAGAGAGAGAGAAGGGGAATGTTATAGGTAGAGAGAGAGAGAAGGGGGAATGTTATATGTAGAGAGAGAGAGAAGGGGGAATGTTATAGGTAGAGAGAGAGAGAAGGGGGAATGTTATAGGTAGAGAGAGAGAGAAGGGGGAATGGGATAGGTAGAGAGAGAGAGAAGGGGGAATGTTATAGGTAGAGAGAGAGAGAAGGGGGAATGGGATAGGTAGAGACAGAGAGAGAGAAGGGGGAATGTGAAAGGTAGAGAGAGAGAGAGAGGGGGAATGTTATAGGTAGAGAGAGAGAGAAGGGGGAATGTTATAGGTAGAGAGAGAGAGAAGGGGAATGGGATAGGTAGAGACAGAGAGAGAGAAGGGGGAATGGGATAGGTAGAGAGAGAGAGGGGGAATGGGATAGGTAGAGACAGAGAGAGAGAAGGGGGAATGTGAAAGGTAGAGAGAGAGAGAGAGGGGGAATGTTATAGGTAGAGAGAGAGAGAAGGGGGAATGTTATATGTAGAGAGAGAGAGAGGGGGGAATGTTATATGTAGAGAGAGAGAGAGGGGGAATGGGATAGATAGAGAGAGAGGGGGAATGGGATAGGTAGAGAGAGAGAGAAGGGGGAATGTTATATGTAGAGAGAGAATGGGAATGGAGATAGGGGGGGAATGTTATATAGAGAGAGAGAGAGAAGGGGGTAGAGAGAATGGGATAGGTAGAGACAGAGAGAGAGAAGGGGGAATGTGAAAGGTAGAGAGAGAGAGAAGGGGGAATGGGATAGGTAGAGACAGAGAGAGAGAAGGGGGAATGGGATAGGTAGAGAGAGAGAGGGGGAATGGGATAGGTAGAGAGAGAGAAGGGGGAATGTGAAAGGTAGAGAGAGAGAAGGGGGAATGTTATATGTAGAGAGAGAGAGAAGGGGAATGTTATATGTAGAGAGAGAGAGAAGGGGGAATGTTATAGGTAGAGAGAGAGAGAAGGGGGAATGGGATAGGTGCTTACATACATACATGTATAGTATAGATCAAGAGGGAATCATTTCGTAGAGAAATTAGACTAGTAAAAAGCATAAGCTGACACCCCCCTCCAAAAAAAATAACTGTTGAGGTGCTTAGTGAAGAAGAGTCAACTGTATAAACACTGTGGATGCTCTCAACAATTTAATGGGTCAACTTTAGCAGGGCTTCAACCCTGAAAAGGCACTGCGTTGCCGACGCGTTGGTTAGGGTAGGATTACATTTGAAAGAGTTTGTCTCCTACAGGTCGATTGACATACGGTCATTAACCTCTATAACATAATTGCTGGAGGAAAATGGAGTAACACAAAACAACAACTAAATCTCAGTAAAGAAAATTAGATTTTGGACAAATTGTTCTGAGATTTGACCTATTCTCTGAGACGTTCTTCTGTCTTTTCTAAAGCTTTTTGTACCGTAAAGGATAGTTTACATTGAATAATGACAGGATAGTTTATATTGAATAATGACAGGATAGTTTATATTAAATAACGACAGGATAGTTTACATTGAATAATGACAAGATAGTTTACATTGAATAATGACAGGATAGTTTACATTGAATAATGACAGGATAGTTTACATTGAATAATGACAGGATAGTTTACATTGAATAATGACAGGATAGTTTACATTGAATAATGACAGGATAGTTTACATTGAATAATGACAGGATAGTTTACATTGAATAATGACAGGATAGTTTACATTGAATAACAACAAGATAGTTTACATTGAATAACAACAAGATAGTTTACATTGAATAACAACAAGATAGTTTACATTGAACAATGACAAGATAGTTTACATTGAATAATGACAGGATAGTTTACATTGAATAATGACAGGATAGTTTACATTGAATAATGAATAACATTGAATAATGACAGGAGATAGTTTACATTGAATAATGACAGGATAGTTTACATTGAATAATGACAGGATAGTTTACATTGAATAATGACAGGATAGTTTACATTGAATAATGACAGGATAGTTTACATTGAATAACAACAAGATAGTTTACATTGAATAATGACAAGATAGTTTACATTGAATAATGACAGGATAGTTTACATTGAATAATGACAGGATAGTTTACATTGAATAATGACAGGATAGTTTACATTGAATAATGACAGGATAGTTTACATTGAATAATGACAGGATAGTTTACATTGAATAATGACAGGATAGTTTACATTGAATAATGACAGGATAGTTTACATTGAATAATGACAGGATAGTTTACATTGAATAATGACAGGATAGTTTACATTGAATAATGACAGGATAGTTTACATTGAATAATGACAGGATTGAATAATGACAAGATTTACATTGAATAATGACAGGATAGTTTACATTGAATAATGACAGAATAACAACAAGATAGTTTACATTGAATAATGACAGGATAGTGAATAATGACAGGATAGTTTACATTGAATAATGACAGGATAGTTTACATTGAATAATGACAGGATAGTTTACATTGAATAATGACAAGATAGTTTACATTGAATAATGACAGGATAGTTTACATTGAATAATGACAGGATAGTTTACATTGAATAATGACAAGATAGTTTACATTGAATAACAAGATAGTTTACATTGAATAATGATAGTTTACATTGAATAATGACAGGATAGTTTACATTGAATAATGACAGGATAGTTTACATTGAATAATGACAGGATTGAATAATGACAAGATTTTACATTGAATAATGACAGATAGTTTACATTGAATAATGACAGGATAGTTTACATTGAATAATGACAGGATAGTTTACATTGAATAATGACAAGATAGTTTACATTGAATAATGACAGGATAGTTTACATTGAATAATGACAGGATAGTTTACATTGAATAATGACAGGATAGTTTACATTGAATAATGACAGGATAGTTTACATTGAATAATGACAATAGATTGAATAATGTTTTACATTGAATAATGACAGGATAGTTTACATTGAATAATGACAAGATAGTTTACATTGAATAATGACAGGATAGTTTACATTGAATAATGACAGGATAGTTTACATTGAATGAATAACATTGAATAATGACAAGATAGTTTACATTGAATAATGACAGGATAGTTTACATTGAATAATGACAGGATAGTTTACATTGAATAATGACAGGATAGTTTACATTGAATAATGACAAGATAGTTTACATTGAATAATGACAGGATAGTTTACATTGAATAATGACAAGATAGTTTACATTGAATAATGACAGGATAGTTTACATTGAATAATGACAGGATAGTTTACATTGAATAATGACAGGATAGTTTACATTGAATAACAACAAGATAGTTTACATTGAATAACAACAAGATAGTTTACATTGAATAATGACAAGATAGTTTACATTGAATAATGACAGGATAGTTTACATTGAATAATGACAGGATAGTTTACATTGAATAATGACAGGATAGTTTACATTGAATAATGACAGGATAGTTTACATTGAATAATGACAGGATAGTTTACATTGAATAATGACAGGATAGTTTACATTGAATAATGACAGGATAGTTTACATTGAATAATGACAGGATAGTTTACATTGAATAATGACAGGATAGTTTACATTGAATAATGACAGGATAGTTTACATTGAATAATGACAAGATAGTTTACATTGAATAATGACAGGATAGTTTACATTGAATAATGACAAGATAGTTTACATTGAATAATGACAGGATAGTTTACATTGAATAATGACAGGATAGTTTACATTGAATAATGACAAGATAGTTTACATTGAATAATGACAGGATAGTTTACATTGAATAATGACAGGATAGTTTACATTGAATAATGACAGGATAGTTTACATAGTGAATAATGACAGGATAGTTTACATTGAATAATGACAGGATAGTTTACATTGAATAATAATGACAAGATAGTTTACATTGAATAATGACAGGATAGTTTACATTGAATAATGACAGGATAGTTTACATTGAATAATGACAGGATAGTTTACATTGAATAATGACAGGATAATGACAAGTTTTACATTGAATAATGACAAGATAGTTTACATTGAATAATGACAGGATAGTTTACATTGAATAATGACAAGATAGTTTACATTGAATAATGACAAGATAGTTTACATTGAATAATGACAGGATAGTTTACATTGAATAATGACAGGATAGTTTACATTGAATAATGACAGGATAGTTTATATTGAATAATGACAGGATAGTTTACATTGAATAATGACAAGATAGTTTACATTGAATAATGACAGGATAGTTTACATTGAATAATGACAAGATAGTTTACATTGAATAATGACAGGATAGTTTACATTGAATAATGACAGGATAGTTTACATTCAAGATTGAACTCAGGAGAGATATACAGCATAAGAGATATACACGCATAAGAGATATACACGCATACGAGATATACAAGCATAAGAGATATACGCGCGTAAGAGATACACACGTGTAAGAGATACACACGTGTAAGAGATATACACACGTAAGAGATATACAGGCATAACAGATATACACACGTAAGAGATATACACGCATAACAGATATACACGTGTAAGAGATATACACACATAACAGATATACACACATAACAGATATACACGTGTAAGAGATACACACGTGTAAGAGACATACACGTAATCTTTATGTCCTCATGATAACTGGAGGGGAGTGGGGCATCACTGATAAGAGGTCCACATATTAGATTGTGAATATACTAACATACACAAAGGGCTCTAGGATACTGGTTGTAAAAGGCTCTCATGGATAAAATCCCCCCATGATACAATCAGGCCTGTGTGTGTGTATGTGTGTGTGTGTGTGTGTGTGTGTGTGTGTGTGTGTGTGTGTGTGTGTGTGTGTGTGTGTGTGTGTGTGTGTGTGTGTGTGTGTGTGTGTGTGTGTGCGTGCGTGTGTGTGTGTGTGTGTGATGCTTGTGTAAAACAGCCGTCAGAGATACTCGGAACATCTACAGTTGACTTTGTACCTCCCGTCTATTTCACATGCAGGATATACAGATATAAGACTAAACTACATGACCAACCTATGACCACAACATGACCAAAACATGACCAAACTATGACCAAAACTATGACCAAACTATGACCAAAACATGACCAAAACATGACCAAAACATGACCAAAACATGACCAAAACATGACCAAAACATGACCAAACTATGACCAAACATGACCAGAATATGACCAAAATATGACCAAAATATGACCAAAATATGACCAAAATATGACCAAAATATGACCAAAACATGACCAAACTATGACCACAATATGACCAAAATATGACCAAAATATGACCAAAACATGACCAAACTATGACCAAAATATGACCAAAACATGACCAAAATATGACCAAAACATGACCAAAATATGACCAAACTATGACCAAACTATGACCAAACTATGACCAAAATATGACCAAAATATTACCAAAACATGACCAAACTATGACCAAAATATGACCAAAACATGACCAAGATATAATAATAATAATAATAATAATATATGCCATTTAGCAGACGCTTTTATCCAAAGCGACTTACAGTCATGTGTGCATACATTCTACGTATGGGTGGTCCCGGGAATCGAACCCACTACCCTGGCGTTACAAGCGCCATGCTCTACCAACTGAGCTACCAAAATATGACCAAAATATGACCAAAACATGACCAAAACATGACCAAAACATGACCAAAATATGACCAAAAGCAAGAGAGAAAAACTAAAGCAATAAAAAACGATATCAAGATCAGTTTTTTTCTTGAAATCTTTTAGTCTTTCCGCTGTTAATCAATTGTACAGTAATTTAAAATTAATCACATCTTAGAACGTGGGCACATGATGAGGCCGCTATTATGCAAACAACAATTTGTTGTCCTTGAATTGATGAAAGGACTACGAAACTAAAAAGCAGAAAAGCACAGCCTGACAGAGTGTGTAGTATGAATTATCGACAGGCCGAAATGTGGAGTTTCTGAATGAAAAGGTTTTTCCCAATGTGGCTTTAGCCGCAACACAGACTAGGCAACTCACCCAGTCTCAGGGGGAAAAGAGGGAAGATATGGAAAACAGGAAGCAGACAAAGACAACAGACTAGGCAACTCACCCAGTCTCAGGGGGAAAAGAGGGAAGATATGGAAAACAGGAAGAAGACAACAGACTAGGCAACTCACCCAGTCTCAGGGGGAAAAGAGGGAAGATATGGAAAACAGGAAGAAGACAACAGACTAGGCAACTCACCCAGTCTCAGTGCAAAAGAGGGAAGATATGGAAAACAGGAAGCAGACAACAGACTAGGCAACTCACCCAGTCTCAGGGGGAAAAGAGGAAGATATGGAAAACAGGAAGCAGACAAAGACAACAGACTAGGCAACTCACCCAGTCTCAGGGGGAAAAGAGGGAAGATATGGAAAACAGGAAGCAGACAAAGACAACAGACTAGGCAACTCACCCAGTCTCAGGGGGAAAAGAGGGAAGATATGGAAAACAGGAAGCAGACAAAGACAACAGACTAGGCAACTCACCCAGTCTCAGGGGGAAAGAGGGAAGATATGGAAAACAGGAAGCAGACAAAGACAACAGACTAGGCAACTCACCCAGTCTCAGGGGAAAAGAGGGAAGATATGGAAAACAGGAAGCAGACAAAGACAACAGACTAGGCAACTCACCCAGTCTCAGGGGGAAAAGAGGGAAGATATGGAAAACAGGAAGCAGACAAAGACAACAGACTAGGCAACTCACCCAGTCTCAGGGGGAAAAGAGGGAAGATATGGAAAACAGGAAGAAGACAAAGACAACAGACTAGGCAACTCACCCAGTCTCAGGGGGAAAAGAGGGAAGATATGGAAAACAGGAAGAAGACAAAGACAACAGACTAGGCAACTCACCCAGTCTCAGGGGGAAAAGAGGTTTCTGAAGATATGGAAAACAGGAAGCTTTAGACAACAGACTAGGCAACTCACCCAGTCTCAGGGGAAAAGAGGGAAGATATGGAAAACAGGAAGCAGACAAAGACAACAGACTAGGCAACTCACCCAGTCTCAGGGGAAAAAGAGGGAAGATATGGAAAACAGGAAGCAGACAAAGACAACAGACTAGGCAACTCACCCAGTCTCAGGGGGAAAAGAGGGAAGATATGGAAAACAGGAAGCAGACAAAGACAACAGACTAGGCAACTCACCCAGTCTCAGGGGGAAAAGAGGGAAGATATGGAAAACAGGAAGCAGACAAAGACAACAGACTAGGCAACTCACCCAGTCTCAGGGGGAAAAGAGGGAAGATATGGAAAACAGGAAGAAGACAAAGACAACAGACTAGGCAACTCACCCAGTCTCAGGGGGAAAAGAGGGAAGATATGGAAAACAGGAAGAAGACAAAGACAACAGACTAGGCAACTCACCCAGTCTCAGGGGGAAAAGAGGGAAGATATGGAAAACAGGAAGCAGACAAAGACAGACTAGGCAACTCACCCAGTCTCAGGGGGAAAAGAGGGAAGATATGGAAAACAGGAAGAAGACAACAGACTAGGCAACTCACCCAGTCTCAGGGGGAAAAGAGGGAAGATATGGAAAACAGGAAGCAGACAAAGACAACAGACTAGGCAACTCACCCAGTCTCAGGGGGAAAAGAGGGAAGATATGGAAAACAGGAAGAAGACAACAGACTAGGCAACTCACCCAGTCTCAGGGGGAAAAGAGGGAAGATATGGAAAACAGGAAGCAGACAAAGACAACAGACTAGGCAACTCACCCAGTCTCAGGGGAAAAAGAGGGAAGATATGGAAAACAGGAAGCAGACAAAGACACGGAGTAGAGACGAAATGAGTGAACGGAAGAGGGAGAGCTATACCCCAAGCTCAAGGCTTATACAAAACATCCAGTAATTAGACTGAGTTTACTTTAATTAAGTATAAAGACTCCTTCACAAAGACAATAGGGTGAAGAAGAGGAAGAGTCAAATAAAGAAGGAGAGGATGACATCACCGTTATGACCGTTCCATCACGTCAGGTTTCGCCTGTTTTACCCAACGTGAGGTGGCGTACTGAAACAGGGCCACAGCCAGGACGCGTTCAGACAAAGGGAGTGAAAACGGCTTCCACAGCAACACATGCTACCAAACACACCTCCCCTATAGCCTCATTAAAAAGCTCATTAACGAGGGGAGTCTAATTGATGTGACTTTGTCCTCAGTCCTTGAGGGATATACTAAACTAGGTGGAGGCTGGTATACCGGCTGCTCTCTGGGAGTTAGGTCACAGTTCAGAGGTCATCAAAAGGTGACTGCCTTTCTCCTAGTCTGCTGCAGGAGGCAAAAATGTTGTGTGTGGCAGAATGCTTAACATACATTAACTGGTGTGGACAGTGTATAGGTCAAGGAATGGATGAGAAAGGATGAGAGACAGAAAAGGGAGACTGGTGGGAGAGGAGAGATAGAGGGAGACGGTGAGAGAGGACAGATAGAGGGAGAGGACAGATAGAGGGAGAGGACAGATAGAGGGAGAGGAGAGATAGAGGGAGAAGTGAAATAGAGGGAGAAGTGAAATAGAGGGAGAGGAGAAATAGAGGGAGAGGGGAGATAGAGGGAGAGGAGAAATAGAGGGATAGGAGAAATAGAGGGAGGAGAAATAGAGGGAGAGGAGAAATAGAGGGAGAGGAGAAATAGAGGGAGAGGAGAAATAGAGGGAGAGGAGAGATAGAGGGAGAGGAGAAATAGAGGGAGAGGAGAGATAGAGGGAGAGGAGAGATAGAGGGAGAGGAGAGATAGAGGGAGGGGAGATGAGGGAGAGGACAGATGGGGAGAGGAGAAATAGAGGGAGAGGAGAGATAGAGGGAGAGGAGAGATAGAGGGAGAGGACAGATAGAGGGAGAGGAGAGATAGAGGGAGAGGGGAGATAGAGGGAGAGGAGAGATAGAGGGAGAGGGTGCGAGAGGAGAGATAGAGGGAGAGGAGAGAGAGGGAGAGGACAGATAGAGGGAGAGGAGAGATAGAGGGAGAGGAGAGATTGAGCGAGAGGAGAGAGAGGGAGAGGAGAGATAGAGGGAGAGGAGAGATAGAGGAAGACGGTGGGAGAGATGGACAGAAAGAGAAAGCAGGGTGGAAGGAGACAAAAGGTAAATAGAGAATGAAGAATAAGAAGGGAAGGGAACGAGGAATGGAGGAAAGGGAACAAGGGATGGAAGGAAGGGAACGAGGGGAGGGACGGGAAGGGAACGAGGGTTGGAGAGAGAAACACGTAGAGCGGGTCGGAGGACAGAGAGAGTGAGTGTTTCAGAAATGGAACAGAAGGAGAGGGGAAACTAAAGAGCGATGGAAAGACAATTAAAACACAGCACTTTCATGGCCATCATTGAATGCCATGCACACAATCATAGCAGGCTAAAAGATAACAGCTTGGATGATTGGAAATTGCCCCCCTGTTCCTATATAACACACCCAGCAGGCCTCTCACTGTTCCTATACAACACACCCAGCAGGCCTCTCACTGTTCCTATACAACACACCCAGCAGGCCTCCCCACTGTTCCTATACAACACACCCAGCAGGCCTCCCACTGTTCCTATATAACACACCCAGCAGGCCTCCCCACTGTTCCTATATAACACACCCAGCAGGCCTCCCCACTGTTCCTATATAACACACCCAGCAGGCCTCCCCACTGTTCCTATATAACACACCCAGCAGGCTGTTCCTATATAACACACCCAGCAGGCCTCCCACTGTTCCTATATAACACACCCAGCAGGCCTCCCACTGTTCCTATATAACACACCCAGCAGGCCTCCCACTGTTCCTATATAACACACCCAGCAGGCCTCCCCCTGTTCCTATATAACACACCCAGCAGGCCCCCCACTGGTCCTATATAACACACCCAGCAGGCCTCCCTGTTCCTATATAACACACCCAGCAGGCCTCCCACTGGTCCTATATAACACACCCAGCAGGCCTCCCCCTGTTCCTATATAACAGGCCTCCCCACTGGTCCTATATAACACACCCAGCAGGCCTCCCACTGTTCCTATATAACAGGCCTCCCCCTGTTCACCCAGCAGGCATATAACCACCCAGCAGGCCTCCCCTGTCCTATATAACACACCCAGCAGGCCTCCCCTGTTCCTATATAACACACCCAGCAGTTCACATATCCTCCCCCTGTTCCTATATAACACACCCAGCAGGCCTCCCCCTGTTCCCACACCCAGCAGTTCCCCACTGTCTATATAACACACCCACAGGCCTCCCACTGTTCCTATATAACACACCCAGCAGGCCTCCCATTCTATATAACAAACGTTCAGTTCAGGTTCACACCCAGCAGGCCTCCCATGGTCCTTATAACACACCCAGCAGGCCTCCCAGTTCCTATATAACACACCCAGGGCCTCACCCAGCAGGCCTCCCCCTGTTCCTATATAACACACCCATGGCCTATGTTCCTATATAACACACACAGGCCTCCCTGTTCCTATATAACATGTCTAACCCAGCAGGCCCCCAAACCCAGTTCCCCCTATTCCTATAACACACCCAGCAGGCCTCCCCACTGTCCTATATAACACACCCAGCAGGCCTCCCTGTTCCTATATAACACACCCCAGCAGGCCACTGGCCTCCCACTTTCTATATAACACACCCAGCAGGCCTCCTGTTCCTATATAACACACCCAGCAGGCCTCCCCCTGTTCCTATATAACACACCCAGCAGGCCTCCCCATGTCCCTGTTCCTATATAACACACCCAGCAGGCCTCCCACCCTGTTCCTATATAACACACCCAGCAGGCCTCCCATTCTGAGGACCCACCTCCCCTGTTCATGTCCCTGTTCCTATTCATTAACACACATTCAGGCCTATTCATTAACACCCCTGTTCCTATTCATTAACATGTCTAAATACCCATTCAGGCCCCACTGGTCCTGTTCCTATATAACAAACCCAGCAGGCCTCCCCCTGTTCCAGTGGATTATGGGTTATGGGTTTGGCAAAGGCAGAGTGAAACCAGATATCGTTGTTTTCAATGAGTCAATTTGGGTCAAAAATAATAAAACGTTCACTTATTTTTAGTGTTTTAACATAAATACCCGTTTACATGTCCCTGTTGTTATTCATTAACATGTCTAAATACCCATTCTGAGGACACGTTCACATGTCCCTGTTGTTATTCATTAACATGTCTAAATACCCATTCTGAGGAAACGTTCACATGTCCCTGTTGTTATTCATTAACATGTCTAAATACCCATTCTGAGGAAACGTTCACATGTCCCTGTTGTTATTCATTAACATGTCTAAATACCCATTCTGAGGACACGTTCACATGTCCCTGTTGTTATTCATTAACATGTCTAAATACCCATTCTGAGGACACGTTCACATGTCCCTGTTGTTATTCATTAACATGTCTAAATACCCATTCTGAGGACACGTTCACATGTCCCTGTTGTTATTCATTAACATGTCTAAATACCCATTCTGAGGACACGTTCACATGTCCCTGTTGTTATTCATTAACATGTCTAAATACCCATTCTGAGGACACGTTCACATGTCCCTGTTGTTATTCATTAACATGTCTAAATACCCATTCTGAGGACACTATTCTCACTCTGGTATATATGGTACTCAGATCCACGCTCTAAAGCATGCGTGAAACTCAAATGAAACGTGGCAGGAATCAATCCTGGACCTGGCTGAAGGTATTGGGACGTGGGAGCGCGAGTCATGTGAAATTTTTACCCTTTGCAAACAAGCTAGCTTTTTAATGTCACCAAAAAAAGAATTGCACCCTGAAATGGTTATTTTTTGCTTGTGAAAGCAAAGTGTATTTTGAATCATCTCCACTCGTGGCAGTGTTGGTGTAACTGTTATATCAGCTGATAAATCGGTGAGATCCTGTGTTTACAAACCACTCCCTTCATTATTATCCCTCCAGCAATAAGGTAACTCAGGGAGTTGCTCCATAGCAGTTCCACCTCCGACACCGCCAAAACAACTGCTATGCAGGAGGTTGTATGCTTAAATTGATCTGATTGAATTGAACCCTGAGTCTAACTAAGGCTGCTTTGTGATAGACAGTGTTTTTATTTCATTTAGATATTTTACAATAGGTTTATTTCCACCATATCCTGCACAAACAATTTGCAGCCATACGTCATGTCAATCTGTTTTTTTTGTCCCTAGTTTGAACACTGCGTTCAGCATCCATCTTGGCAACATCCATTTCTTAACATAAACTCTTCTGGATTAGAACTTGGGGATGGTGGAGTGATGGAGGTATGTTGGGGACGCCCAGGCGATGACATATGCACAACAGGCGCTGGTGTGTGTGGCCTGATCTGCACATTTGTGGGACGTGTCTCTTTGGCTTCCGTCTGTCCCTTTCGCCCACACACACCAATGTCACATGCAGGAGATAACTTCCTACTTCCTGTGTGGATGTTGGACATCCTGCCCCTGGTTTGAACGTGACACAGATGTGTCCGTGACCTCCCCTCCCACGCAATGGCCCCCAACACACCCGCGTGACTTTGTGAAATGTAATTTGCTGAGCTTTGGGCTCACCTCCGTTTCAATGCCGATCAGTTCAGAGAATGAATAGAGATTCGACTTGTGAAAAGCAACTTTTTCTAAATTGAAAATGGAAACATTTACATTTAAGTGATACAGAATTGAGAAGATGTGAAATGAAAGTGACCTCAACCTTGACACCTACACTTGACACCCCGATACAGCAACAGGAGCCACAGCTCCCACATTGAAACTATGTATTCCTATGTTTGGTATACTCAGTGTACAGTATATCAGAATTTGATCATTTATCTCTTTGGTATAGGACTCGAAAAATCAACATTATACAAAAGGTGGGAAAGAAAAGAAAGTGCACTTATGAAACATACAGTAAGCCTAGAAGCTCAATAAGCGTTTGAAACATACAGTAAGCCTAGAACCTCAACAAGCTTATGAAAAATTCAGTAAGTCTAGAAGCTCAACAAGCGTATGAAATATACAGTAAGCCTAGAAGCTCAACAAGCTTATGAAACATACAGTAAGCCTAGAAGCTCAACAAGCGTATGAAACATACAGTAAGCCTACAACCTCAACAAGCTTATGAAACATACAGTAAGCCTAGAAGCTCAACAAGCTTATGAAACATACAGTAAGTCTACAACCTCAATAAGCTTGTCAAAAATACAGTAAGTCTACAACCTCAACAAGCTTGTGAAAAATACAGTAAGCCTAGAACCTCAACAAGCTTGTGAAAAATACAGTAAGCCTAGAACCTCAACAAGCTTTCCATAAACAATTGCTGGTATTTAACAACTGCATCCTCATCCCTGCTGATGGAACTATCGTTGAACCTGCAGATCAGACGTGTGTGTTGTGGCCTCCTACTAAACTGAAAAATGACGTACCCTTTGAATGCACAAAATCCCTCCAACATACAAAAACAGACAGAAACCGACATCAAGTGTGTCCAGGTGTTAAACCTAAAACCTGCCACAGAATCACCAGCCTTTTATTGTCGATTCGACACGCCAGAAAAGACACAGAACCAACATCAAGTGTGCCCAGGTGTTAAACCTAAAACCTGCCACAGAATCACCAGCCTTTTATTGTCGATTCGACACGCCAGAAAAGACACAGAACCAACATCAAGTGTGCCCAGGTGTTAAACCTAAAACCTGCCACAGAATCACCAGCCTTTTATTGTCGATTCGACACGCCAGAAAAGACACAGAACCAACATCAAGTGTGCCCAGGTGTTAAACCTAAAACCTGCCACAGAATCACCAGCCTTTTATTGTCGATTCGACACGCCAGAAAAGACACAGATCCAACATCAGCCATCTAAACCACAATCTCTTCTACTCGACAGGACCGCACAACAACTGGGAGACAGAGGCACCATACAAGCGTTCCCCATGACCACTAACCATTCAGAGGCAGGTGCTGTCCCGGCATTCCTCTCTCACACATGCTTCAGAAGAGGAGTACTTAGACACACAAGCTTGTTTTGTTAAGGGAGCGTGTCTGGGCCTGTCACTTATCTGCTAGTGTATTTCCCATCAGAGGCAGGCACTGGATTAAGGGCAGCAGTAGATTAATGACGAGGGAAAGAGAGAAAGCAAGAGAGACAGGGAGAGGGGGAGTGTGATAGGCAGATAGAGATGCAGAAAGAGAGTGAGGAAGGGAGAGTAGACGCAAGGAGAGAAAGAGAGGTATGGTGGGAGAGAGAGAGATGTGATATTCTGATACTTCTAAGCCAGTCTGTCTGTTGTAAGAACATTGAAAGTCTGCTGCACTCACTCATGCAATACAGCCCATAGAAATCAAAATCTTAAAAGCTTTTACGTCACAAGGTAAGGTAACCCCGTACCAGGCCGAATAATTATTAGTGAATAGAGTATTTCCACGTCAAAGGCATTTCCACAGTTATTTATTTTTCTTTTCTTCTGAGCTTTCTCTCAGATATAGGACAGACACTTCAAAACATACTTCCTATGAATGTATTTTTTATACAATCAGTTTTGCCATGTACATTGCATTCAGAAAGTATACACCCCCCTGACTTTTTAAACCTTTATGTTACAAAGTGGGATTTAATTGTCCATTTTTTTTTGTCAGCGATCCACACAAAGCTCTCCAATGTCTGGGTGGAAGAAAACATGTGAATATTTGTTCAAACTTAATGAAAAAGAAAACACTAATATGTCTTAATTAGAGAAGTATTCAAACCCCTAGAGCCAATACATGTTAGAATCACGTTTGGCAGTGATTACAGCTGTGAGTGTTTTGGGGTAAGCTTTTAAGAGTTTTGCACACCTGGATTGTACAACATTTGCATATTATTCTTTAATTGTTCCAGCTCGGTCGATTGTTGATTGTTGATCATTGCTAGACAACCTCTTTCAAGTCTCGCCATAGATTTTCAAGCCGATTTAAGCAAAAACTGTAATTAGGCCATTCAGGAACATTCAACATCGTCTTGGTAAGCAACTCCAGTGTATATTTGACCTTGTGTTTGAGGTTATTGTCCTGCTGCAAGGTGAATTTGTTACCCAGTGTCTGCTGGAAAGCAGACTGAAGCAGGTTTCCCTCAAGGATTTTGCCTGTGCTGAGCTCTATTCCATGTATTTTATGCTAAGTAACTCCCTAGTCCTTGACAACCATACCCATGACATGATGCAGCCACCACCATGCTTGAAAATACGAAGAGTGAAACTCGCTGATGTGTTCTTTTGTATTTTCTCCAAACATAACGCTTTGTATTGAGGACAATATTATTCATTCCTTTTGTATTATTATTAACCAATCACCACGCCCCCTTTTATAGCTTTTCTGCTACAGAAACATACATTTTGCATGCACATGTTAGATACATGGTACTTTCCTATACAGCAATCACATAACAATAATACATTACTGAACATGAGCTCCTTAATCTCACCCCTCAGCCCATCCCACCTATCACCATAGACCTCAGCTCCTTAACCCCTCCCCTCAGCCACTCTCAGCCCATCCCACCTATCACCATAGCTCCTTAAATCCCACCCCTCAGCCACTCTCAGCCCATCCCACCTATCACTATAGCTCCTTAAATCCCACCCCTCAGCCACTCTCAGCCCATCCCACCTATCACCATAGCTCCTTAATCCCACCCCTCAGCCACTCTTAGCCCATCCCACCTATCACCATAGACCTCAGCTCCTTAATCCCACCCCTCAGCCACTCTCAGCCCATCCCACCTATCACCATAGACCTTAATCTCACGCCTCAGCCACTCTCAGCCCATCCCACCTATCACCATAGACCTCAGCTCCTTAATCCCACCCCTCAGCCACTCTCAGCCCATCCCACCTATCACCATAGACCTCAGCTCCTTAATCCCACCCCTCAGCCACTCTCAGCCCATCCCACCTATCACCATAGATCATCATTGTTTGGTTTCCATGTGCCATATGTTTTCAATTGTGTGATCTGGTTTCCACATATTATTTCATTGAAAACGCACAAGAACAACAAAGAATAAATGGAACAAACAACAAACCGTAACAACAGAGATGCTACATGCACTAACTCAAAACAATATCCCATAAAACACAGGTGGGAAAAATTCTACTTAAATATGATACCCAATCAGAGTGTCACGAACCTCGCTGAAGAGGGTGCCTCTTCCTGTTCGGGCGGGGCTCGGCGGTCGTCGTCACCGGTCTATTAGCTGCCATCGATTCCTTTTCCGTTTGTGTTGGTTAGTGGTTAATTGGGTACACCGGTTTTGTATTAGGGTTTGTTTGTAGGGTATTTAAGGGCACTAGGCCCGCTGGGTATTTTGTGCGGGCTTGTTTTTTGTTACTCTGTGTTTGATGGTGTATTTGTTTTAATTTTCTTTATTCTCTGGTCTATTTTGTCCTGTGGTTTTGGACTGGCAACCTATATACGCCCTGTGTGTTGGCGTGATCATTTTTCGGTTGCACCGGTGTAATAAATTTGATAAACGACAGAACCCTGCTCTCTGCGCCTGATTCCATCCACCACTCTTAGTTATTCGTAACACAGAGACAACGATAGCCAGCTGCCTCTAATTGGGAATCATACCAAACACCAACATAGAAAAACTAAACTAGAACCCCACATAGAAAATAATAACTAGAAAACCCCCCAGTCAGGAATGGCTAAAAAACATTCACTTAAAATGAACCTTACAAGTAGCAGTGTTGGGTGATTTGGAAAGACATCGTCAGTCAATAGTAATATAATAATACTCATAGTGAAGGTTTGTCACGCCCTGACCATAGAGAGCCTTTGTTTTTCTATGGTATAGTAGGTCAGGGCTTGACAAACCTTCACTATGAGTATTATTATATTACTATTGACTGACGATGTCTTTCCAAATCACCCAACACTGCTACTTGTAAGGTTCATTTTAAGTGAATGTTTTTTAGCCATTCCTGAACCTCTGACCAGAAACAAGCTACATAGGGGCAATACCAGAATAAATGATCTAGTGAATCTGTCTCTTCGTAGCAAAATCTACAGAGCTGAGATTGTTGTATGCCCCATATATATCCTCATCACCAACAAACTAACATGGTCCAAGCACACCAAGACGGTCGTGAAGAGGGCACGACAAAACCTATTCCCCCTCAGGAGACTGAAAAGATTTGGCTTGGGTCCTCAGATCCTGACTGGTTGCATCATCACTGCCTGGTATGGCAACTGCTCGGCCTCCGACCACAAGGCACTACAGAGGGTAGTGCGAACATTCCAGTATGTCACTGGGGCCAAGCTCCCTGCCACCCAGGACCTCTAACCAGGTGGTGTCAGAGGAAGGCCCTAAAAACTGTCAAAGACTCCAGACACCCTAGTCATAGACTGTTCTCTCTGCTACCTCAAGGCAAGCGGTACCGGAGCACCAAGTCTAGGTCCAAGAGACCTAGCCATAAGTCTCCTGAACATCTAGTCAAATGGCTGCCCAGACTATTTGCATTGACCCCCCCCCCCCTTGCTGCTCTTGAATTACTTGTTACTTTTATCTCTTATTCTTATCCGTGTTTTTAAAACTGCGCTGTAGGTTAGGGGCTCGTAAGTAAGCATTTCACTGTAAGTTGTTGTATTCGCCGCATGTGACTCATAACATTTGATTTGATATATTATATATATATATATACATTCTGTTGGTGGCAAGAATTTTGTGTAATCATTTAAATTGAACAACTTCATGTTGAATCAAGTGCTGTTTTCTGCATCAGTTCATAAACCATGTGATGTTGAATCGGTACATCGAAAATCTCTTCCCATTTATTTTGCAACCTGGATGGCGCAGCAGTCAACATTTTTGTCCTGAAAGTATTTTTTCTATTTATGCTAATTTGTAATATAATTTTTGTGTCTTGTTGAAAAACAGGATGCAGGTTTTGGAATATTTGTTTTCTGTACAGGCTTCTTTCTGTTCACTCTGTCATTTAGGTCGGTATTGTGGAGTAACTACAATGTTGTTGATCCATCCTCAGTTTTCTCATATCACAACCATTAAACACTGTAACTGTTTTAAAGTCATCATTGGCTTCATGGTGAAATCCCTGAGTGGTTTCCTTCCTCAGCAGTAATTGTGTTAGGAAGGACACCTGTATCTCTGTAGTGATTGGGTGTATTGATACACCATTGAAAGTGTAATTAATAACTTCACCATGCTCGAAGGGATATTCAGTGTCTGCTTTTATCCATGAGTCCATGCATTTTATTATGTGACTTGTTAAGCACATTTTTACTCCTGAACTTATTTAGGTTTTCCATAACAAAGCATAGCGCTGTAGGGTGGCGCCGAAGCGTAGCACTGTAGCGTAGCACTGTAGCATAGCGCTGTAGGGTAGCACCGAAGCGTAGCACTGTAGCTTAGCACTGTAGCATAGCGCTGTAGGGTAGCACCGAAGCGTAGCACTGTAGCTTAGCACTGTAGCCGCGCAGGTGCACTGAACTACGACCTTGGGCTGCATAATATTTAGCGAAGTTGTCACATAACGAGCATGGTGGGCATACTGTCGGGCAGAGCTATCCTTATGTCCTGATCAAATGTATCTTCAGAGACAATAAAGACTTATTGAACTAAACTGAAGATACCCAGGGAGATAGGTGAGAATATATATATTCTGCTTAAAGCCAGCCAAGATGATGGTTGGCCATGCAAGTAAACTAAATCCCTCCAAAACCAAATACGGTGGACAGATTGAATCCAACTCAGATTCAGTTCAAGAACGAGCAATGTCTTTTTACCCATGCGAGATGGAAGATTTGTCAAAACAGGCTGTCGAAAAATGTTGTTGAAAAGAATGTCCTAATTCAGTGTATCATTGATACACACCCTGGATGATAGCATGTCGACAACACGGCCAGGTCCATCACTCGTGGTTTCGTCACAGGGGTTCCGGTGGCTTTGGGGCTTCCCACTGAATTGTGGGTCAGTCAGGACATACTCCCTGTACTCCGCTAACATACACCTGAGAGCAAACGCCACTTCGCTCACTGGCCTCCTTTGAACAGATGGATGCGATGGCCGCCACATACACCCCCAACAAGTCTTACAGTCTTACAGTCTTGCCAGGGGCGTCCTGGAAACCCCTAGCCCTGGCTTCCCTTGAACTGTTGAGCATCTGTGTCTGTCCCTGACGAACAGAGACATCATGGGGGGGAGGTCATTCATTCTGCCTGTGACAACCACCCCCCACCATCCCCTCCCCTCTCAAGACCCCCTACCATCCCCCAGGCAAATTGATTGGTTGGGGGGAAGAGTGAGGGCAGCGAAGGGCTTGACTGGCACCGTTCCAGGCTTTAGCAGTGGAGAAGTGCTAGTAGCTCTGCCTTGACTAACAGCCTCCTCAGAGAAGGAACGGCAAGACAGACTGTACACAGCACGGACACTGCCTTGTGCCATTCCTTGACACTGGATACTCCCACCTTATACAGGCTCAGCTGTCGCCTCTATATTCAATGAATGGGACAGGTTTTTTCTCTCACAGTGTCGTTAACATCCCAAAAGACCTTGTTAGTCATTTAGACTCATGTTAAATAATCCTGGTGTGAGAAATACTAGCGTTGACTTCTACCATAGCCAATGTGTTTATCTACTTGTTCACAACAGGGTGATTCCGAGTTCCAGGCTCCTTCTTTGCCACTTCACACTGAGGAAGCCAATGTCATAAGAAAGCAATGAAAGCTTTCCTCATGCAAACCAGCTCTCTAAGAAGCCAATGAAACGATGGGACGGGAGAGCAAGCGAAAACCCCTGGAGATGTATCCAGCATGTTATTGTGGCACTACCCACTCACACACCCCCACACCCACCCACCCACACCTTACCCACTCACACACCCCCTCACACCCACCCACACCTTACCCACTCACACACCCCCACACCCACCCACCCACACCTTACCCACTCACACACCCCCACACCCACCCACCCACACCTTACCCACCCACCCACCCACCAAAGTAGAGTAAGTCAACATGATGGCAAGATGGCTAAGCCAAATCACTCGATTTATTTTTGTACTCTTCTCCGTCTGTCTCTGATGGTGAGCTGTGCTCCACCTACGTACTGCAGGGAGAAATGAAAGGAAGAGAGAGAGAGAGAGAGACATCTGTTGGAGCCCATTGTATCTAGATTGCTCCCAAGAATGTTCCCCGGGCCACACACACTTTATTCATATCTTTCCATGAAATACTGAACGCAGATCTGGCAGGAAGAGAGGCTGCAGCAGATAGAACACATTGGCGTGCAGAGAAAATTATCAAGAAAAATGACTCATGCACGCATTTCCGGAAATAGCACACCTTTTACCGTAATAATACATGTCCAGTACATGACATAAATACTACTGTCAGTAACATCTTTACAGTAAATAACTGAATTGTTTAATGATTGTTGTAGCTAAAATGTATTTTTGGTCTCAGAGATTAGGTGATAAAAATAACTAATTATGACCAAATCATCACAAATTATTGATAGCACGCCATGCAAGAAGAAGGTGTAATGAATTCCTGTTAATTCAAGCTGATCCCAACCTCCATAATCGCTTTGATAAGTATTCATGTGATTTCATATGATTTAAGCATGTATCCTATCGTAGTCAGATACTTATACAGTTCTATGAAAATCTAAAAAAATGTATGGTTGAAGAAGTGTACACACTCATAGGACTCAAAGTGACATTTACAACGATAATAAACATGATCTTCTCATCCTTTTTATTTGCTCAGAAATGTCTTCCACCCAATATCCAGGGGCAGTGGATTCCGTTCTGCTCTGCTCTTGTGTAATGTTGAGAGTAACATTTGCAGATCACTGTGCCATATGGTGACATTGATCAAAGGCAGATACTGTAGCTGGCACTGGTCCCTTCCCTGTAGCACTGCCTCAGCTCACTTGAATTGTCATTTGTGTTACTGGACCCAACGCCTTTCCTTTCCTTCCCTTCCCTTTCCTTTCCTTTCCTTTCCTTTCCTTTCCTTTCCTTTCCTTTCCTTTCCTTTCCTTTCCTTTCCTTTCCTTTCCTTTCCTTTCCTTTCCTTTCCTTTCCTTTCCTTTCTTCTTTCCCTTTCTCTTCTTCTCTTCTCTCCCTTCCCTTCCCTTCCCTTTCCTTTCCTTTCTCTTCTCTTCTTTCCTTTCCTTTCCTTTCCTTTCCTTTCCTTTCCTTTCCTTTCCTTTTTCCTTTCCTTCCTCTTCTCTTCTTTCCTTCCCTTCCTTCTCTTCCCTTCCCTTCTCCTTCCTTCCCTTCCTTTCCTTCTCTTCTTCTCTTCTCTTCTCTTCTCTTCTCTTCTCTTCTTTCTTTCTTTCTTTTCCTCTTCTCTTCTCTTCTCTTCTCTTTCTCTTCTCTTTCTCTTCTTTCTCTTCTTCCTCCCTTCCCTTCCCTTCCTTCCCTTCCCTTCCCTTCCCTTTTCCCTTCCCTTCCTTCTCTTCTCTTTCTCTCTTCTCTTCTCTTCTCTTCTCTTCTCTTCCCACCAGGTTCCCTTCCCTTCCCTTCCCTTCCCTTCCCTTCCCTTCCCTTTCCTTTCCTTTCCTTTCCTTCTCTTCTCTTCTATTCTCTTCTCTTCTCTTCTCTTCTCTTCTCTTCTCTTCCCACCAGGAAGCATACAATGCACCCGACACATCTATGTGCTACTCTACAGCGCATTACACGTTCCAGCAGTTTAGAAAAACCCTCATTTCAAATCTCCAAACTCAATCTTATGTCATCAAGAGTGTGTGTGTGTGTGGGGGGGGGGTAGAGAAGACTCTGGCGGACATTTTTTATCAGTGAGAGAGCGTTTGAGCTGCTAGAAACCTCAAGGAAAGAAAATCTCCAGCATTGCCGTAGTAACTTCAAACTGTTGGATTAGGTTCTATTGCGTCTTTTGGGTTAAATTGTCAAGACGCTCATTAGGGAGTATTTACTGCCTCCTCTAATAAGGGCCAGCCTTTCTCTTGGCAACATGGAAGAGTCCACTTCTCTTCAAAGAGATCAGGGCTTTCAGAGGACGGCTGCTGAGGGACCCCACCGATGGTGAGGCAGTCTGGACTGGGTCCTGAACAGGTGCAAGAGCGGTAGGTAGCCCGAGTAGGTGCCCACTACAAAAGGAGAAAGGTAACCGGAGGACACTTTTGTAAAGAGCTCATCAGTAAGTCTAGCAAGGTTTCAGTGGGGAGATGGGAGGAATTCACAGCCTCACTGCTTCACCACGTAGTCTATCCTCATTTGGGAAGTGCGTTTGAACTTACCTTTGATCACAGTCGGCACAAATCTTTCTGATCTGATTTGTTTAGGGGCTCCTGGAGCGTAGGTATTACTCCTCAGGAAGTGGCAGTACTAACATTTTTCTGTGCTACCTGGACTTTTAAATTAGGAGCACCAGTGCGCCTAGAAAAATGAAGTATTCTAGCTATATTACCTCAAATATTTTTCATTGTGGTCCTACATTTGTTTGTGTGCACTTGCATTTTTTCAATTTAGGTGCACACTTCTCCTTGTAAAAAAAAGGTCAGCGCAGAGACCATTCCCATTGGGTCGTTTAACATTCTAATAATGTCACAAAGTCCATTCTGTCCTGGTCATTTTGGGATGTTGACTGCCACAACCTCAAACAAGAACAATCACTCAATGAACAAGAAACATTGCCAGAACTTCCAGTTAAACATTTCCAATTGAGTGTTATGTTCCAGAAGCATTGCCACTGTCAATGCCATGTTCTATTCAAATCAAATACGATTTTATTTGTCACAGTGCTCTGTGCAGGCCAGTCAAGTTCTTCCACATCGATCTCGACAAACCATTTCTGTATGGACCTCTCTTTGTGCAAGGGGCCATTGTCATGCTGACACCAAAAATTGCCTTCCCCAAACTGTTGTCATAGAGTTGGAAGCACAGAATTGTCTAGAATGTCATTGTATGCTGTAGCGTTAAGATTTCCCTTTACTGGAACTAAGGGGCCTAGCCCGAACAATGAAAAAGCCTCAGACCATTATTCCTCCTCCTATTCCTCCTCCAAACTTTACCGTTGGCACTATGCATTCAGGCAGGTAGCGTTCTCCTGGTATCCGCCAAACCCAGACTTGTATGTCGGACTGCCACATGGTGACGCGTAATTCATCACTCCAGAGGACGTGTTTCCATTACTCCCGAGTCCAATGGCGTCAAGCTTTACACCACAACACATGGCATTGCGCATGGAGATCTTAGGCTTGTGTGTGGCTGCTCGGCCTTACACTCATTTCATGAAGCTCCCGATTAAATTTATTGTGCTGATGTTGCTTCCAGAGGTAGTTTGGAACTCAGTAGTGTGTTGCAACCGAGGACAGACTATTTCTATACGCTTCAGGATTTGGCGGTCCCAGTTCTGTGAGCTTGTGTGGCCTACCATTTCGCGGCCGAGCCGTTGTTGCTCCTAGATGTATCCACTTCACAATAACAGCACTTACAGTTGACTGGGGCAGCTCTAGCAGGGCAGAAAGGTGGCATCCTATGACTGTGCCACGTTGAAAGTCACTGAGCTCTTTAATAAGGCTATTCATCTGACAATGTTTGTCTCTGGAGATTGCTTGGCTGTTTGCTCAATTTTATACACCTGTAAGAAGAATGGGTTTGGCTGAAATAGCCGAATCCACTAATTTGAAGAGGTGTCCACATACTTTTGTATATATATTGTACGTATATAAGTAACTAGGCAACAGGGTAGATAATAAACAGTAGCAGTAGCGTATGTGATGGGTCAAAAGAGTTAGTGAAAAAGGGTCAATGCAGATAGTCTGGGTAGCCATTTGGTTAACTATTTGGCAGTCTTATGACTTTGGGGTAGAAGCTGTTCAGGGTCTTGTTGGTTCCAGACTTGATACATCGTTACCGCTTGCCGTACGATAGCAAAGAGAATACTCTATGACTTAGATGGCTGGAGTCTTTGAAAATGTTTTGGGCCTTCCTTTGACACCACCTGGTATTAGATGGCAGGGTCGTAAGCACTTCCCTCTCTAGCTATCTGTAGCAGTTGCCATTCCAAGTGGTGATGCAACCAGTCAAGATGCTCTTAATGGTGCAGCTGTTGAACTTTTTGAGGATCTGAGGGCCAAATATTTTCAGCCTCCTGAGGGGGAAGAGGCGTTGTCGTGCCTTCTTCATGACTGTGTTGGTGTGTGTGGACCATGTTAATTCCCAAGTGATGTGGACACGGACGAACTTGAAGCTCTCGACCCGCTCCACCACAGCCGCGTCGAAGTGAATGGGGGCGTGCTCGACCATCCGTTTCCTGTTGTCCATGATCATTCCTTTGTCTTGCTGATGTTGAGGGAGAGGTTGTTGTCTTGGCACCACACTGCCAGGTCACTGACCTCCTCCCTATATGCTGTCTCATCGTCGTCGGTGATCAGGCCTACCACTGTCATGTTGTCAGCAAACTTAATGATGGTGTTGAAGTCGTACACGACCAAACAGTAGTGGGTGAACAGAGAGTACAGGAGGCGTCTGTGTTCATGGTCAGCATGGTGGATGTGTTGTTGCCTACCCTCACCACCTGGGGCATCATGTCAGGAATTCCAGGATCCAGTTGCAGATGGAAATGTTCACTCCCGGGTTCCTGAGCTTAGTGATGAGCTTGGAGGGCACTATAGCGTTGAACGCTGAGCTGTTGTCAACGAACAGCATTCTCACATAGGTGTTCCTCTTGTCCAGATATGGGAGAGGGTAGTGTGGAGTGCAATAGAGATGACGTCATCTGCGAATTACGTTCATGTATTATTTATGGCATTATTCAATGTTCAGTGAACATCCCCTCAAAACACTTGAACAGAACAGTCCAGAAATGTTCTGGCCTCCCAAAATTTTAAGCAGCGGGACATAATTCAAGATGTAATCGGGAAGACTTTGTGAGGGTAATATGGTTTCAAAATCGGGTCTTCCTGCTATCGAAGAATACAGGCCGCTACAGTATTACAGAACACAGCTGCAGCCTCATTTTACAGAAACGTTAGAAAAGCACAGAGTGTACCACTGCTTTATCTCCAGTGATTAGGCCTTAACAACACGAGACAAGAGGAAACCACGGCCCAGCTGGGAAACAAAGGAGGGAGAATGAACATGCTGGATGGTAACTATAGCACACACACACACACACACACACAGAGGACATGCACCAGTCAGGGTCAAAATAGCTTGGCTTATCATAAAACGTTTCCTCTGTAACATCCTCTAAGACAGTGGGGGTACTCGAGGACTGGAGTTGGAAAACAGTGCTCTGATGGGAAGATCTTGCATACTTCCTCTCTCCTCATCTCCTTCTCAAAACCAATTGGATGAGAAAGCCAGAGCTCCCTCCCCTCTGATCGTCTCCTCCAATGGGGTTTGTGAAGGAGATGGGGAAAGAGATCTTCATTATATCAAAGGTAGGATGGAGTGGAAATCCAACATGGAGAGAGAAGATCAAGTGTAAAGAAAGCTCCTTTAGTCCTCTCAGTATAGTAGAAACCTCCCTTCAGTATAGTAGAAACATCCCTTCAGTATAGTAGAAACCTCCCTTCAGTATCGTAGAAACCTCCTCTCAGTATAGTAGAAACCTCCCTTCAGTATAGTAGAAACCTCCCTTCAGTATAGTAGAAACCTCCCTTCAGTATCGTAGAAACCTCCCTTCAGTATAGTAGAAACCTCCCTTCAGTATAGTAGAAACCTCCCTTCAGTATCGTAGAAACCTCCTCTCAGTATCTTAGAAACCTCCCTTCAGTATAGTAGAAACCTCCCTTCAGTATAGTAGAAACCTCCCTTCAGTATCGTAGAAACCTCCCTTCAGTATCTTAGAAACCTCCCTTCAGTATAGTAGAAACCTCCCTTCAGTATCGTAGAAACCTCCTCTCAGTATCGTAGAAACCTCCCTTCAGTATCGTAGAAACCTCCTCTCAGTATCGTAGAAACCTCCTCTCAGTATTGTAGAAACCTCCCTTCAGTATCGTAGAAACCTCCTCTCAGTATCGTAGAAACCTCCTCTCAGTATAGTAGAAACCTCCCTTCAGTATCGTAGAAACCTCTTCTCAGTATAGTAGAAACCTCCCTTCAGTATCGTAGAAACCTCCTCTCAGTATCGTAGAAACCTCCCTTCAGTATAGTAGAAACCTCCCTTCAGTATCGTAGAAATCTCCTCTCAGTATCGTAGAAACCTCCCTTCAGTATAGTAGAAACCTCCCTTCAGTATAGTAGAAACCTCCCTTCAGTATAGTAGAAACCTCCCTTCAGTATAGTAGAAACCTCCCTTCAGTATAGTAGAAACCTCCCTTCAGTATAGTAGAAACCTCCCTTCAGTATAGTAGAAACCTCCCTTCAGTATAGTAGAAACCTCCCTTCAGTATCGTAGAAACCTCCCTTCAGTATAGTAGAAACCTCCCTTCTGTATAGTAGAAACCTCCCTTCAGTATAGTAGAAACCTCCCTTCAGTATAGTAGAAAACTCCCTTCAGTATAGTAGAAACCTCCCTTCAGTATAGTAGAAACCTCCCTTCAGTATAGTAGAAACCTCCCTTCAGTATAGTAGAAACCTCCCTTCAGTATAGTAGAAACCTCCCTTCAGTATAGTAGAAACCTAATAATAATAATAATAATAATATATGCCATTTAGCAGAAACCTCCCTCATGTAGTAGAAACCTCCCTTCAGTATAGTGGAAACCTCAATACTTACATGGCTTCAGTATAGTAGAAACCTCCCTTCAGTATCGTAGAAACCTCCCTTCAGTATAGTAGAAACCTCCCTTCAGTATAGTAGAAACCTCCCTTCAGTATAGTAGAAACCTCCCTTCAGTATAGTAGAAACCTCCCTTCAGTATAGTAGAAACCTCCCTTCAGTATAGTAGAAACCTCCCTTCAGTATCGTAGAAACCTCCCTTCAGTATAGTAGAAACCTCCCTTCAGTATCGTAGAAACCTCCCTTCAGTATAGTAGAAATCTCCCTTCAGTATCGTAGAAACCTCCCTTCAGTATAGTAGAAACCTCCCTTCAGTATAGTAGAAACCTCCCTTCAGTATAGTAGAAACCTCCCTTCAGTATAGTAGAAACCTCCCTTCAGTATCGTAGAAACCTCCCTTCAGTATAGTAGAAACCTCCCTTCAGTATAGTAGAAACCTCCCTTCAGTACATTATAAATCTCCCTTAGCCCCTTCAGTATAGTAGAAAACTCCCCTCAGTATAGTAGAAACCTCCCCCGAGTACAGTAGAAATCTCCCCTCAGTATAGTAGAAACCTCCCCTCAGTATAGTAAAAAACACCCTTCAGTAAAGTAGAAAACGCCCTTAGTCCCCTCAGTACAGTATATATCTCCCTTCAGTAAAGTAGACAGCTCCCTTTAGTCCCCTCCGTATAGTAGAAACATCCCCTCAGTATAGTAGAAACCTCCCCTTGGTACAGGAGAAACCTCCCCTCAGTATAGTAGAAACATCCCTTCAGTACAGTAGAAACCTCCCCTCAGAATAGTAGAAACATCCCTTCAGTACAGTAGAAACCTCCCCTCAGTATAGTAGAAACCTCCCTTCAGTACAGTAGAAACCACCTTCAGTACAGTAGAAACCCAACCCCTAATATAGTAGAAACCTCCCCTCAGCATAGTAGAAAACCCCCCTCAGTATAGTAGAAACCTCCCTGCAGTATAGTAGAACCCCCCCCAATATAGTGGAAACCTCCCCTCAGTATAGTAGAACCCCCCCCCCCCAAATATAGTGGAAACCTCCCCTCAGTATAGTAGAAACCTCCCCCAAATATAGTAGAAACCTCCCCTCAGTATAGTAGAAAACCCCCCTCAGTATAGTAGAATCCCCCCCCCCTCAGTACATTAGAAACCTACCCCCAGTACAGTAGAAACCTCCCCCCTATATAGTAGAAATCTCCCCTCAGCATAGTAGAAACAACCCTTCAGTGTAGTAGAAACCTCCCCCCAAAATAGTAGAAACCTCCCTCAGTATAGTAGAAACCTCCCCCCAATATAGTAGAAACCTCCCCTCAGTATAGTAGAATCCCCCCTCAGTATAGTAGAACCCCCCCATCAGTACAGTAGAAACCTCGCCCCAAAATAGTAGAAACCTCCCCTCAGTATAGTAGAAACAACCCTTCAGTGTAGTAGAAACCTCCCTTCAGTAAAGCAGAAACGCCCTTACTCCCTTCAGTATAGTGGAAATCTCCCCTCAGAATAGTAGAAACCTCACTTTAGTCCCCTCAAGAAAGTAGAAAACCTCCCTTCGGGAAAGTAGAAAACCTCCCCTAGTCCCTTCAGTATAGTAGAAACATCCCTTCAGTATAGAAGCAACCTCCCTTCAGTATAATAGAAACCTCCCTTCAGTATAGTAGAAACCTCCCTTCAGTATAGTAGAAAACCTCCCTCAGTCCCTTCAGTATAGTAGAAACCTCCCTTCAGTATAGTGGAAATCTCCCTTCAGTATAGTAGAAAACCTCCCTTCAGTATAGTGGAAACCTCCCTTCAGTACAGTATAAAACCTCCCTTCAGTATAGTAGAAACCACCCTTCAGTATAGTAGAAACCTCTCTTCAGTATAGTGGAAACCTCCCTTCAGTATAGTAGAAAACCTCCCTTCAGTATAGTAGAAACCTCCCTTCAGTATAGTAGAAAACCCTCCCTTAGTCCCTTCAGCATCGTAGGAACCTCCCTTCAGTATAGTATAAACCTC
>NC_068448.1:10050267-10082767 GCF_023373465.1 Oncorhynchus keta | reverse complement strand
TTGTTGGAGGTTCCGGGCTGTGGACTATCATTGGAGGTTCCGGACTTGAAACTGTCGCCGGAAATCTGAACCGGAAACTGTCACCGGAAGCTCTGGACTGGAAACTGTCGCCGGAAACTCTGGACTGGGAACTGTCGCCGGAAGCTCTGGACTGTGGAGGCGCACTGGAGGCCTGATGTGTGGGACCGGTACTTGTGGTACCGGGCTGATGACACGCACCTCAGGGCAAGTGCAGGGAGGAGGCACAGGACGTACTGGACTGTGGAGGCGCACTGGAGGCCTGGTGCGTGGGACTGGTACAGGTGGCACCGGGCTGATGACACGCACCTCAGGGCGAGTGCGGAGAAGAGGCGCCACCCTTCCTGACTGGATGCTCACTCCAGCCCGGCAAGTGCGGGAAGCTAGCACAGGACGCACTGGGCTATGAATGTGCACTGGAGACCTGATGCGTGGGACCGGTACAGGTGACACAGGGCCGATGACACGCACCTCAGCACGCCCGCTCTGCAGCCCTGTCAATGCTAGCACCTCTCTCCAGAATCTTGTGTCGAACTCCTTATCCGACTCCCTGACTGGACCTGGTTCACTCCTCGGGTCCGCCAACTGCTCCATGTTCCCCCCCAAAAAATGTCTTGTGGTTTCTGCGGCCTACCTCATTGGTATAACTCCTCGTAATGTTGCCGTTCCGCTTTCGCTGCCTCTACTTCCTCCTTCGGACGACGATACTCCCCAGCCTGTGTCCGGGGTCCTGCTCCATCCAGGATCTCCTCCAAGGTCCATTCCTCCTGAACACGCTGCTTGGTCCATTTGTGGTGGGATCTTCTGTCACGTTCGTTATAAGGATCGGACCAAGGCGCAGCGTCGTATGCGTACATTCTTATTTATTTAAAAAAATGAACACTGAACAAACTAACAAAATAACAAAACGAAACGTGAAGCTATATAAACGAGTGCTGACAGGCAACTACACATATACAAGATCCCACACCAGAAAGTGGGAAAACAGGGCTGCCTAAATATGATCCCCAATCAGAGACAACGATAAACAGCTGTCTCTGATTGGGAACCATATCAGACCAACATTTAAATACCCCTAGACCTACAACAACTCTAGACATACAAAACCCTAGACATGCAAAACACTAGACATACAACACTAGAGTACCCACCTTAGACACACCCTGACCTAAAATATATATAAAACATAGATATCTAAGGTCAGGGTGTGACATTGTGAATGTTGACCCCATATAAGCATCCGGATGTGTGTCCCGCTCCTTGAAATCGGCAGCTCTAGCCTTTAGCTCAGTGCGGATGTTGCCTGTAATCCATGGCTTCTGGTTGGGATATGAACACACGGTCACTGTGGGGAAAATGTTGTCGATTCACTTATTGATGAAGCCGGTGACTGCGGTGATGTACACCTCAATGCCATTGGATGAACATATTCCAGTCTGTGCTAGCAAAACAGTGCTGTAGCGTGGCATCCACGTCAACTGACCACTTCCATATTGAGCGAGTCACTGGTACTTCCTGCTTTAGTTTTTTCTTGTAAGCAGGAATCAGGACGAAAGAATTATGGACAGATTTGCCAAATGGCCGGCGAGGCAGAGCTTTGTATGTGTCTCTGTGCGTGGAGTTTTTGTGTGTTTTCAGGACTTGACTACAGTGATAATGGGTGGCATAAATGTGGGGAAAGTGAGGATTTTTTTTAGCCACATATGAGCAACTTTCTCACAAATTATGTAATATAAAGGTAGGCTGTATGAAGACATGAGTCAACTTGGTTGAAAACCCTGAAATCACTGGTGGTGATTTCAGAAAGCCGGAATATATGATACATCTAGGCCTATCTTCTAACATTTCACTGCAGTTCACAACACTGTACTCCTCCCCCAGGAATTACAATTGATTAAGTATTTTCTTATTGTGTGTGTGTGTGTGTGTGTGTGTGTGTGTGTGTGTGTGTGTGTGTGTGTGTGTGTGTGTGTGTGTGTGTGTGTGTGTGTGTGTGTGTGTGTGTGTGTGTGTGTGTGTGTGTGTGTGTGTGTGTGTGTGTGCGTGCGTGTATGTGTATGTGTGTGTGTGTGTGTGTGTGTGTACAAATGAGCGTGCATGTGTGCGTGTGTCCTTCCCAAGATGTTAAGTGTGTCGCTTCACAGGGACCTGACAGGCAGAATATTCCCACAAACTAATGTCTAATTAATTAGACTGCTTCTACCACTGCTACCTCCTACCCCCCTCTGCCGCCCCTTCCCTTGTTTCCTGCCTACCCCACAGTCTCCCAAGTTAAGACGGGGATAATCAGATCCCCTGGGACACCTTCAATCTCCCCCACACCTCTCCTCCCTTCTCCTCCTCTGCCTTTAAATCGCTAATCCCCCCCAAATCTATCCAGCCGGCCACATAATAGAAAAGCACTCAGCTGATTTGCTTATTCCCACCCGTTGAAAGATCACAGATGGACAAACTCTAATGCTAATTAAGAAAGAAAGACCTGGCCCTTGCTAAAATGGTTGACCAGTTTATTTTAAGGTCATGATCATTATGGTGAAGAGTTGAGTGGTTTGGAAGGGGGAATGTCTTGATATTACCTCTGGATAGCTCACCGGAGGGGTCCTGTCTCTCCCTCATTAACCTTATCATGTTACACAGCAAAGGGAAGCCTGGGAGTTGGAGCTTTTTTCAACGTGATGTCGGGTGATTGCTGACTACAAATCCCAGTGTGCACAAGGCGGGAATTAGCCTCTGTCTCACATGAAGGGTCTGACCCAGATTTGTTCTGAGGGCCAGATTAAAGAGAATGACCCTGGTTTGCTCTGATGACCAGATTAAAGAGAAATACCCTGGTTTGTTTTGAGGGCCCGATTAAAGAGAATGAACCAGGAGACTATGGGAAAGGGACAGGCTGTAATTTGAGGAGAACAATCCACAACCTGACACCGATGCGCCTCCAGGTCATCTACAGAACTCTGTGTCAAAGGAAGGCCAAGAAGATCATCAAGGACCTCAGCCACCCGAGTCAGAGTCTGTTCATCCCCCGCTACAAACTAGCAGACTGAGAGAGTACAGATGCATCAGAGCTGGGACTGAGAGACTAAGAAACAGCTTCTCTCTCCAGGCCATCAGACTGTTAAACAGCTTCTATCACCAGACCATCAGACTGTTAAACAGCTTCTATCACCAGACCATCAGACTGTTAAACAGCTTCTATCACCAGACCATCAGACTGTTAAACAGCTTCTATTACCAGACCATCAGACTGTTAAACAGCTTCTATCACCAGACCATCAGACTGTTAAACAGCTTCTATTACCAGACCATCAGACTGTTGAACAGCTTATATCACCAGACCATCACGCCACCTCCTGTAGTACACACACACACACACACACACACACACACACACACACACACACACACACACACACACACACACACACACACACACACACACACACACACACACACACACACACACACACACACACACACACACACACACACACACACACACACACACACACACACACACACACACACACACACACACACACACACACAGCCAAAGCTCCTGTCCCATGTATATAGAGACAAACACTGGACACTTCCCATTTTGTTTTATACTGTTTTTATATACTGGAATCTTCACATAGCTCATTATAATATATCTAAATCAAATAATATTTTATTGGTCCCGTATATATATTTTACAAAACAATACACACAAATACCCAAAAGTTTCTGAAAGTAATTAAGAAATGTCAGGGTCCGGATTCTAAATATAGTGCCCTAAGAATGTATTCACACCCCTTGACTTTAAAGTAGTTAGTTACAGAGTTGAATGGCTATGATGGATAAAGCTGAGGATGGTTCAACAACATTGTAGTTAATCTACAAATAGTAATCGAAATGACGGAGTGAAAAGATGGAAGCCTGCAGAGACCATTCCTAAACATGCATCCTGTTTGCAACAAGGCACGAAAGCAATACTGCAAAACATGTGGCAATTCACTTTTTGTCCTGAATGCAAAGTGTTCTGTTTGGGGCAAATCCAACACAACACATTACTGAGTACCACTCTCCATATTTTCAAGCATAGCAGGGGGTGCATCATGTTATGGGTGTGCTTGTAATCATTAAAGACTGGCGAGTTTTTCAGGATAAAAAATACATGGAATCAAGCAAAATCCTCGAGGAAACCCTGGTTCAGTCTGCTTTCCACCAGACACTGGGATATTAATTCACCTTTGAGCAGGACACTAACCTTAAATACAAGACCAAATATACACTGAAGTTGCTTAACAAAACAACAGTAAATGTTCCTGAGTGGCCGAGTTACAGTTTTGACTGACATCTACTTGAAACTACATGGCAAGACCTAAAAATGATCGCCTAGCAATGATCAACCAATTTGCCAGGGCTTGAAGAATTTTGAAAAGAATAATGGGAAAATGTTGCACAGTCCAGGTGTGTAAAGCACTTAGAAACCCAGAATGACTCACATCTGTAATCGCTGACTAAGGTGCTTCGGGGTGTAAATGCTTATGTGGCGTTTCTAGGGAGTTTTTCCTAGCCACCGTGCTTCTACACCTGCATTGCTTGCTGTTTGGTGTTTTAGGCTGGGTTTCTGTACAGCACTTTGAGATATCAGCTGATGTATGAAGGGCTATATAAATACATTTGATTTGATTCATGTAAATTATATTTACCTGTACTTAATTTTTAATACATTTTCCCCAAAAAAATCTAAAAACATGTTTTCCATTTGTCATTATGGGATATTGTGTGAGGATGGAAGAAATAAAAATATATATATATATTTTGAATTGAGGCTGAAACATAGTGTGGGGGGGGAATAAAGGCATGAATACTTTCTGAAGGCACTGTACAGTATATACAGAATGTGACATTCTATAGACATGAACAGAAAGAGGTGTTTACAGCATTACTTATATAGGATGAGCCTTGACTAGGATTCATTGAGTAAAACAGTATGTAAACATTATTAAAGTGACCAGTGTTCAATGACTACATAGGGCAGCAGCCTCTAAGGTGCAGGGATGAGTACATTGCATTTTTGTTATATTGTTTATACACACGGTGTATTTATATACTGGATTCTTGGCATTACTTACTTTAACATACAGTATCTACTGTTGTACATATCATTCCTAGTAATTATTTTCTGTGTATTAAATGCATAGTTTTCAATTGGATTACTGATGCAGTGTTATTTGGGTTGTTAAATGGATTCGTTCTGACATTTTTGATTTCTTGTTTCTAGTTTTTTATTATTTGTGTACTTGTTTGACATTTTACTGCACCGTTAGGAGCCAGTAACGCAAGCATTTAGCTGCTCTGTTAGGAGCTAGAAACGCAAGCATTTAGCTGCGCTGTTAGGAGCTAGTAACGGAAGCATTTAGCTGCACTGTTAGGAGTTAGGAACACAAGCATTTAGTTGCACTGTTAGGAGCTAGTAACACAAGCATTTAGTTGCACTGTTAGGAGCTAGTAACACAAGCATTTAGCTGCACTGCTAGGAGCTAGTAACATAAGCATTTAGCTGCACTGTTTAGGTGCAAGTAACACAAGCATTTAGCTGCACCCGCTATAACATCTCCTAAACTGTGAACGAGACCAATAAAATTTATTTTGAGGTCTATGCGTAACTTACATCCAATTGTATTCCTCCTTGACTCTCAGCTCCCACCTAACACTTTCAATATCTCATCTCGAGTCAAGAGGGATTGTGTGTGTGTTAAGCTTTGATAAACGCTAAATATGCCCTTACTGATAAGAACTCCCTTCCCACAGCATCGTCTGAGACTCGACAGAACAGAAGTAGGGAACTGTCTGACTCATGAATGAGCCACTTTGTACCGACTACCAAGGCACTGTACCCATCTCCATGACAACTAGAAAAGCAAAGAAGTAGGAGTGGATTTCAGCTTCGTTTCTAGGGGAGGTTAGAACCTGTTGCCTCAATCAATCAAACTGATTTCATAAAGCAATTTTTTTTACATCAGCAGTTGTCACAAAGTACTTATACAGATACCGAGACTAAACCCCAAAGAGCAAACAATGCAGAGCCAGAAGCACAGCGGCTAAAGTAGGAAATGTATAGATTATAAGAGTACATGGCTATTTTGGCCAGATTGTTCTTCAAGATGTTCAACCATTCATAGATGACCAGCAGGGTCAAATAATAATCACAGTCACAGTGGTTATAGAGGGTGCAACAGGTTTTCACCTCAGGAGCAAATGTCGGTTGGCTTGAGAGAGAGAAATAGAGAGGGAGAGAGCAAGAGAGGGGGAGGGGGAGAATTAGAGGTAGCATACCTAACATCACACAGAACACCAGATGAAACAGCACAATTATACCAGATAGAACAGACTGGCCCTAGCCAGACATCATGTAGGTGCCAATGTAAACTGAGATTTTAAGATATAAATATGCACATTATCGAACAAAACATATATTGTGTAACATGATGTCCTATGAGTGTCATCTGAGGAAGATCATCAAAGGTTAGTGATTAATTTGATCTATATTTCTGCTTTTTGTGACTCCTATCTTTGGCTGGAAAAATGGCTGTGTGTTTTTTCGACTTGGCTATGACCTAACGTAATCATACGTTGTGCTTTAGCTGTAAAGCATTTTTTAAATCGGACATGATGGGTAGATTAACAAGATGTTTATCTTTCATTTGCTGTATTGGACTTAATGTGTGAATGTGTTAATGTGTTAATGTGTGAAAGTTACATATTTCTAAAAAATATTTTAGAATTTTGCGCGCTGCCTTTTCAGCGGAATGTTGTCGAGCTGCGCTAGAAAGGTTAATAACAGGAAGCCAGATTAGAAAGGCTAACACTGGAGTAATATGATTTCATTTTGGGGTTCTATCAAGATTCTAGCAGCCATATTTTTCACTAGCTGAAGTTTATTTCGTGCCTTATCTGGGTAACTGGAGAGTAGAGCATTGCAATAGTCTAATCTTGAACTCACAAAAGCATGGATCAGCTTTTCGGCATAGTTTTTTGACAAAAAAGTTTTCGATTTTGCAATGTTACAAAGATGGAAAAAAGCTGCCCTTGAAATGATGATATGTTAGTCAACAGAGAGATCAGGTTCCAGAATAACGCTGAGGTCCTTCACTGTTTTATTTGAGATGACTGTCGTAGAACTCTTTGTTTTTTGGGACCTAGAATTAGCATCTCTGTTCTGTCTGAGTTTAAATGTAAATAATTTACCTCCATCCAGGACACAGGATTCCAGGGTAGGCAACTTTAGGCCTTCACAATGATTCATCGAAATGTACTTCTGCATAGCAGTGAAAGTTGACATTGTGTTGCTGAATGACACCACCAAGAACTAGCATATATTGTATACTGAAAACAATAGCGGTCCTAGAAAGGAACCTTGAGGAACACCGAAACTTACCATTGATTTGTTGGAGGACAAACCATCCACAGAGACGAACTGATATGTTTCTGACAGAAAATATATAAACCAGGAAAGAATTTGTCGGCGTAGACCAATTAGGATTTCCAATCTCTCCAAAATTATGTGGTGATAATGTGGTAGTGTCAAAAGCAGCACTAAGGTCTAGGAGCATGAGAACAGATGCAGAGCCTTGGTCTGACAATATTAAAAGGTAATTTACAACCTTCATGAGTTCGGTCTCAGTACTATGATGGGGTCTATTTATTTATTTACATTTTTTATTTCACCTTTATTGAACCAGGTAGGCTAGTTGAGAACAAGTTCTCATTTGCAACTGCGACCTGGCCAAGATAAAGCATAGCAGTGTGAACAGACAACACAGAGTTACACATGGAGTAAACAATAAACAAGTCAATAACACGGTAGGAAAAAAAAAAAGGGAGTCTATATCCTGACTGAGGTGTTTTGTATACATGATTTGTCTTCAGGAAGGCAGTGAGTTGCTGATCAATAGCTTCTTCAACATCAAAAAGCGAGTGGAATGGGAGATTTTATATAGGCCAATATATATATATTTTTTGATTTCCAGGTCAAGGTTTGGCTTTTTTAGGAGAGGCTTTATTACCGCCAGTTGTAGTGAGTTTGGTACACATCCGGGGGATAGAGAGCCATTTTTATGTTCAACATAGAAGGGCCAAGCACAGGAAGTAGCTATTTCAGGAGTGTAGTTGGAATAGGGTCCAGCTGGAAGGTTTAGAGGCCATGGCTATTTTAGTGAACGTGTCGAGAGATACAGGATAAAAAAAACTTGAGTGTCTCCCGTGATTTGAGGTCCTGGCAGTTCTGTGCAGACTCAGGACGACTGAATTTTGGAAAAATATACATATTCAAAGATGAGCCCGTAATTTGTTTTCTATTGATCATTATCTTTTTGTCAAAAATGTAATCACTACTGAAGTGAAGGCCCTTGTAGAATGCTGATTTTCAGTTCGCTATGCGACAGTATAAAACATATGTTTGGGATTGTTTTTATTCTCCTCAATCACATTGAAAAAGCGAGGGCTTTTTGACATTGCACTGATCTGTCTTTCCAGGCGAGTCAGAAGACTTCCAATTTGGTGGGCCGCCATTTCCATTCCAATTTATGGAAAATCGACATGTAGACCTTACAGTGAAATTCTTACTTACTTAACCAAGAATGCTTTAAGAAGTAAAACATTATTTTAAGAAAAGTGTTAAGTAAAAAATTGAAAAAAAAAGTAACAAATAATTAACAGCAGCAGTAAAATAACAATAGCGGGGCTATATACAGGGGTACCGGTAGAGAGTCAATGTGCGGGGGAAAGGGTTAGTCGAGGTAATTGAGGTAATATGTACATGTAGGTAGAGTTAAAGTTACTATGCATAGACAATAAACAGAGATTAGCAGCAGCGTAAAAGAGGGGTGTGTGTAGCACTTTGATTAGCTGTTCAGGAGTCTTATGGCTTGGGGATAGAAGCTGTTAAGAATCCTAATGGACCTAGACTTGGCACTCCGGTACCGCTTGCCGTGCAGTAGCAGAGAGAACAGTCCATGACTGGGGTGGCCAGAGTCTTTGACAATTTGTAGGGCCTTCCTCTGACACCGCCTGTTATAGAGGTCTTGGATGGCAGGAAGCTTGGCCCCGTGATGTACTGGGCCGTTCGCACTACCCTCTGCAGTGCCTTACGGTTGGAGGCTGAGCAGTTGCCATACCAGGCAGTGATGCAACCGGTCAGAATGCTCTCAATGGTGCAGCTGTAGAACATTTTGAGGATCTGAGAACCCATGCCAAATCTTTTCTCCTGAGGGGGGAATAGACTTTGTCATACACTCTTCACAGCTGTCTTAGTGTGTTTGGACCATGATAGTTTGTTGGTGATGTGGACACCAAGGAACTTGAAGCTATCAACCTAATCCACTGCAGCCCCATCGATGAGAATGGGGGCGTGCTCGGTCCTCCTTTTCCTGTAGTCCACAATCATCTCCTTTGTCTTGATCATGTTGTTGTCCTGGCACCATCTGACCTCCTACCTATAGGCTCTCTCCTTATTGTTGGTGGTCAGGCCTACCACTGTTGTGTCATCTGCCAACTTAATGATGGTGTTGGAGACATGTTTGGCCATGCAGTCATGGAGGCAGGGAGTACCGGAGGGGACTAAGCACGCACACTTGAGGGGCCCCAGTGTAGAGGATCAGCGTAGCAGATGTGTTGTTACCAACTCTTACCACCTGGGGGCGGCTCGTCAGGAAGTCCTGGATCCAGTTGCAGAGGGAGGCCTTTAGTCCCAGGGTCCTTAGCTTAGTGATGAGTTTTGATGGCACCATGGTGTTGAATGCTGAGCTGTAGTCAATGAAGAGTATTCTCACATAAGTGTTCCTTTTGTCCAGGTGAGAAAGGGCAGTGTGGAGTGCAACAGAGATTGCATTATCTGTGGATCTGTTGGGGTGGTATTCAAATTGGGGTGGGTCTAGGGTTTCTGGGATAATGGTGCTGATGTGAGCCATGACCAGCCTTTCAAAGCACTTCGTGAGTACAGACGTGAGTGCTATGGATCGGTAGTCATTTAGGCAGGTTACCTTAGTGTTCTTGGGCACAGGGACTATGATGGTCTGCTTGAAACATGTTGGTATTACAAATCAGGCTTAGAAGTAATTTAGCTCGTCTGGTTGGCTCGTGTCACTGGGCAGCTCGTGGCTGTGCTTCCCTTTGTAGTCTGTAATAGTTTGCAACCCTTTCCACACAGTCGGTGCCAGTGTAATTTGCTTCAGGGCATTGGAATTTTCTGTATACCAGGGAGCTAGTTTATTGTGACACATTATTTTGTTGTTAGCTGTGTGACCGCATCTACTATGGTATTATGCTATTTTAAGTTTAAATTCTCAGTTAGGTGGTTAGTTCAATTATTTTTGTACTCTGATGTCCTTGAGTAGGTGGAGGGAGCCTGGAAGGACACTAGGAATCTTTGGATTGTCAATGAATTTATAGCACGGCTTTTGAAAATCCTTGGTTGGAGTCTAAACAAATTATTTATTGAGATTGAAAACATAATAAATTGGTGCTCTGATAGTCCAGGATTATAAGGAAAAAACACAATATCTATTCCATGGGACATAACTAGATCCAGGGTATGATTGTGGCAATGTGTAGGTCCCGAGACATGTTTGAAAAAAAACACTGAGTCGATGACGGCAGATTAATTGTTGCAATTGCAAACGTAATAAAATGGTGGTCCGATAGTCCAGGATTATGATTAAAAACATTAAGATCCACAACATTTATTCCATGGGACAAAACTAGGTCCAGAGTATGACTGTGACAGTGAGTGGGTCCAGAGACATGTTGGACCAAACCCACTGAGTCGATGATGACTCCGAAAGCATTTTGGAGTGGGTCTGTGGACTTCTCCATGTGAATATTGAAGTCAACAAAAATGTGAATATTATCTGCCGTGACTATGAGGTCCGATAGGAATTCAGGGAACTCAATGATACATGTTGTATACGGACCAGGAGGCCTGTAAACAGTAGCTATAAAAAGTGATTGAATAGGCTGCATACATTTCATGACTAGAACCTCAAAAGATGAAAACACAGTCATCTTTTTCTGCGTAAATTGGAATTTGCTGTCATAAATGTTAGCAACACCTCTGCCTTTGCGAGATGCACGAGGGATATGGTCACTAGTGTAACCAGGAGGAGAGGCTTCATTTAGCACAGCAAATTCACTAGGCTTAAGCCAGGTTTCAGTCAGGCCAATCACATTAAGTTAAACATCTGTGATTAGTTCATTGACTATGACTGCCTTGGAAGTGAGGGATCTAATATTATCCATTTTGAGATGTGAGGTATTATCATAATCTCTTTAAGTAACGATTGGAATGTAGGAGGTCTTTATTCCAGTGAGATTGCTAAGGCGAACACCACCATGTTTCGTTTTCCCGACCTAGATCGAGGCACAGACATGGTCTCAATGGGGGATAGCTGAGCTGACTACACTCACTGTGCTAGTGACAGACTCTATTTGCTGGCAGGCTGGCTAACAGCCTGCTGACTGGCCTGCACCCCATCTCATTGTGGAGCTAGAGGAGTTAGAGCCTTGTGTATGTTGATGGATAAGATGAAAGCCCCCCCCCAGCTAGGATGGAGTCTGTCACTCCTCAACAGGCCAGTTTTAGTCTCAGCCAGCACCATCGTCAGATTAGCCAGATTAGTCAGTAGCCCTGCCCCCTGGTAAACAATGTATGGGATGCTGGATGATTATTTTTAAGTCTAATATTGTGGGTCATGGAGTTGCCAAAGAATAAGGTTTTCAATTTGGCAGGGGTAATGGTGGGAGGCTTCGGCGTCTCAGACCCTGTAACTGGTGGGGGAGAGACCTAAGAAACCCCGGGCACTGACTCCTTCTCATTGCTTAGTGGGGAAAACTGGTTGAAAGCTTATGAGCGACACAGGTTGAGCCAACAGCATTTCTATGTCTATTTTCCCTGCTTGTCTCGCTGCGCTGATATTTTATTTAAGACATCTGCTAATTTTTTGGTGGGGGTTTATCATTCGCCAGTCTGCAGGAAAGGGGGTTGGCAGATTATGGTCTTCCAAATAGCAAAGTATAACACCATATAATAATGTTTTTTAATTTTTTATGTTTGTTACCGTGTCATCTGTAGAAAATGATTTTGATGTACTTTCATTGAAACAAAGCAACCCTTGTAGAAATAACATGTATGCTGTAGATCTTGTCCATCTCTTGTGAAAGAGGATAATGAGGATTTTGATTGGTCACAAATTAGATCATTATTGATGGCAGATATCCGATGACTGACTAATGATAAGTGGATGCAGTCTTTGTTCATGTCCATTGTTTCTCTTCCCTGTAAGGGTGTGCTGTCCTGCACTGCACTGTACCCCACTTCATATAGACCATAATGCACTGTGTTACCGAGTAGGAGGAAACCATTGTCCCCTGGCCTCTAACACAGCACCTGCTCATTATTTGTGAACCATAGCCCTCCCATTCCAGGTCAACTGTTCTCCCAGACAAAACAGTGGGGCACTTCCAGGCGTCGCAATACCCGTTCATATCCTTTAAGTCCATTTCCTGTTGAACTCTGAGTTACCTGGCCTGGCTGGAGGCCTGGGGCTGGAACCCCAAGTCACCCCAGCAGCCCCAGCCCTGTTCGCATTCCACCCAGATGCTGCTAGAGACAGAGTAGTCCTCTGTTCTGAAGCCCTCCTGGTATAACACACGTATGTATGTACACACACACACACACACACACACACACACACACACACACACACACACACACACACACACACACACACACACACACACACACACACACACACACACACACACACACACACACACACACACACACACACACACACACACACACACACATACACACACACACACACACATGAACACATGCACACACACACACATATGCACACACACACACACACACACACACACACACACACACACACACACACACACACACACACACACACACACACACACACACACACACACACACACACACACACACACACACACACACACACACACACACTTTGTAAAACTCCAAACCTGAGGGGCCTAATAGCAGCCAGACCCGTTTAAAAACGCAATCAGTCTGTCTCAATCTTCCCCTCCCACAGAGTGTACACAGTGTGGCTGAAGTTACACACATGATTGCAATAAAGGGGAAAGCAGAGCTATAAAGAGACGTGAGTTTTGTTGTGTCTTGTGTGGAGAGAAGAAGGACTGAAAACAGTTTGAAACAATTCATTGCTGTTGCTCTCTGCAAATTCTCAGATTTGGCGTACTGTACAACAAGACAGCACATTGCAGCCTATAGTAAGTAGCCTATTGTATAAGGGCAGACTATGAGATTGAGTCGTGCCTTCGATACCTCACTTAACATTCTCCTGCAATTGGTTGACCTTGAGTTACGCAATGTTATTGTTATTGACGTGAAATGGCACAGTTCCTTGAGGTGGAAAACATGCCCAAACATTGTTTCGCCTTTGAAGGCAGCCCCCCTGCCTGCACCTCGTGGGGCTTGTGCTGCCTGTGTCCTCTCCTCTTCCCTTTCTCCTCTGGAGTCTGGAGGAGTTTAGAACTCTCCTACCCAGGCCAGAGGCCTCTTCGGAAGCGTGACAGCCCCAGCATGCGAGATGAAAGTTGTCATTTCTCCATCCCTTCAAAATTCTAGCCTTTTTTTTGTGTTTTTTTGTCGACTATATGTCATTACAGGGAGCTGAATCTAGTTATTTGTGTCCTGTGGCCGGATACATGCACACAGAGGGAACCAATTTGTGTGGGAGGATCAGTAGAACAGGCCAGTGACCGACTGCAGATCAGTGGTGCTGTAGGCATCTGGGGCCCTGCTAGCCGAGGGGGGGTGTCGTCTCTCTGCTAGAAGAAAATGACAACGCTCCACAGGACCACGTCCATAGAGTTATAATGGATAGACCGGACACTTTCAGTCTGAGTGATGTTACATCGCATGCTCCTGGATAAAGTTGGGAAGTTTCAATAACCGTCTGCTTACGGTGGTAGTATCAACCTCTAGCCAATACGTTTCTATACGTTTCTATATGTTTCTATGGTAAATACTTTCACAACCGTTACCAGGAAGAGACCAGGGTTGTTAATTCAGGTGCAGGAAAGCTTAAACACTTCTGGTTTTTGTTTCTACCTGGTATTTAATTCCACTCACCTGGTGTTCCAGGTCTGAATGAAACGGGAAGTTTCGGCCCTCCAGGACCGAGATTAAACAGCCCGGCTATAGACAGGAAACAGGCTAAAGTAGCATGATCATAGACAGGAAACAGGCTAAAGTAGCATGATCATAGACAGGAAACAGGCTAAAGTAGCATGATCATAGACAGGAAACAGGCTAAAGTAGCATGATCATAGACAGGAAACAGGCTAAAGTAGCATGATCATAGACAGGAAACAGGCTAAAGTAGCATGATCATAGACAGGAAACAAGCTACAGTAGCATGATCATAGACAGGAAACAGGCTAAAGTAGCATGATCATAGACAGGAAACAAGCTACAGTAGCATGATCATAGACAGGAAACAAGTTAAAGTAGCATGATCATAGACAGGAAACAGGCTAAAGTAGCATGATCATAGACAGGAAACAAGCTAAAGTAGCATGATCATAGACAGGAGACAGGCTAAAGTAGCATGATCATAGACAGGAAACAAGCTAAAGTAGCATGATCATAGACAGGAAACAGGCTAAAGTAGCATGATCATAGACAGGAAACAAGCTAAAGTAGCATGATCATAGACAGGAAACAAGCTAAAGTAGCATGATCATAGACAGGAAACAGGCTAAAGTAGCATGATCATAGACAGGAAACAAGCTAAAGTAGCATGATCATAGACAGGAAACAGGCTAAAGTAGCATGATCATAGACAGGAAACAAGCTAAAGTAGCATGATCATAGACAGGAAACAGGCTAAAGTAGCATGAACATAGACAGGAAACAGGCTCAAGTAGCATGATCATAGACAGGAAACAGGCTAAAGTAGAATGATCATAGACAGGAAACAGGCTAAAGTAGCATGATCATAGACAGGAAACAGGCTAAAGTAGCATGATCATAGACAGGAAACAGGCTAAAGTAGAATGATCATAGACAGGAAACAGGCTAAAGTAGCATGATCATAGACAGGAAACAGGCTAAAGTAGCATGACCATAGACAGGAAACAGGCTAAAGTAGCATGATCATAGACAGGAAACAGGCTAAAGTAGCATGATCATAGACAGGAAACAGGCTAAAGTAGCATGATCATAGACAGGAAACAGGCTAAAGTAGAATGATCATAGACAGGAAACAGGCTAAAGTAGCATGATCATAGACAGGAAACAGGCTAAAGTTGCATGATCAAAAGACATATGATAAAGCATATATGTGTGTGTTTGGTATCACATGCATGGGAGAGAGAGAGAGATAAACATGTCCACCAAAATAAAACCCAAAGTTATGCTTTCTTTATTGACTTCCTACAATTATTTAATTATATTTGGCAAACAGGATTGTTCTACAAAGTTATTGAAAGTGGTGTACGGGGTAAAACATGTGACATTGTGAAATAACAGAATTCTTTAACCAGGGGCTTCGCCAGGGTTGCAATCTCAACCTCGCACACTTCAATAGTTACATCCATGAATTGGCCACTATTCAAGAAAAATCATCACCCCCTAGTGTTAGTCTCCACAATTAAGAGGTTGAATGCCTACTCTTTGCAGATGACCTGTGCCTGCTGTCACCCACAGCACATGGTCTACAGCAGAGCCTGGACCTGCAAGAGCAGTACTGCCAGACCTGGGCCCTGGCAGTAAACCCCAAGAAGACCAATGATTTTCCAGAGACAATCCAGATCTCAGGGCATTAGATCAAAGTTCTCAATTGGTAAGAAATATATAGAGTACTAAAAATAAGCTCAACGGGAAACCTAAATGAGTCAGTGAATGAACTAAGAAAGAAAGCACGCAGGGCATTCTACACCATTAAAAAATGAATTATATTGAAATGTCTATAAAAATGTTGCCAAACCTTATTGACTGTGTCATTGAACCAATTGCACTTTATGGCAGCGAGGTTTGGGGTCCATTTGAAAAACAAGACTTCACCCAATAGGACAAACACCCCATTGAGTTCTGTAAGATGTTCTTACATTTCCAGAGAAAAACTACAGTACAAACATTGCATGTAGGACAGAATTAGACCCCAATATCCACTAATAATACAAATGAAAAAAATAGCAATTACGTTTTGGAAACATCTAAAATACAATGACCCCATCTCATATCATTACCAAGCCCTGCAATGCCAAGAGCTGAGCAAAGAAAAGAGTCCCCTCATCCGACTGGTCCTGGGGCTGATTTCACAAACCTGTTCTACGAACACACTGAAGCCTCAGTCCCCTCATCCAGCTGGTCCTGGGGCTGATTTCACAAACCTGTTCTACGAACACACTGAAGCCTCAGTCCCCTCATCCAGCTGGTCCTGGGGCTGATTTCACAAACCTGTTCTACTAACACACTGAAGCCTCAGTCCCCTCATCCAGCTGGTCCTGGGGCTGAGTTCACAAACCTGTTCTACTAACACACTGAAGCCTCAGTCCCCTCATCCAGCTGGTCCTGGGGCTGAGTTCACAAACCTGTTCTACGAACACACTGAAGCCTCAGTCCCCTCATCCAGCTGGTCCTGGGGCTGAGTTCACAAACCTGTTCTACTAACACACTGAAGCCTCAGTCCCCTCATCCAGCTGGTCCTGGGGCTGATTTCACAAACCTGTTCTACTAACACACTGAAGCCTCAGTCCCCTCATCCAGCTGGTCCTGGGGCTGAGTTCACAAACCTGTTCTACTAACACACTGAAGCCTCAGTCCCCTCATCCAGCTGGTCCTGGTCCTGAGTTCACAAACCTGTTCTACTAACACACTGAAGCCTCAGTCCCCTCATCCAGCTGGTCCTGGGGCTGATTTCACAAACCTGTTCTACTAACACACTGAAGCCTCAGTCCCCTCATCCAGCTGGTCCTGGGGCTGAGTTCACAAACCTGTTCTACTAACACACTGAAGCCTCAGTCCCCTCATTCAGCTGGTCCTGGGGCTGAGTTCACAAACCTGTTCTACTAACACACTGAAGCCTCAGTCCCCTCATCCAGCTGGTCCTGGGGCTGAGTTCTACAAACCTCAGTCCCCTCATTGGTCCTACTAAACACACTGAAGCCTCAGTCCCCTCATCCAGCTGGTCCTGGGGCTGAGTTCACAAACCTGTTCTACGAACACACTGAAGCCTCAGTCCCCTCATCCAGCTGGTCCTGGGGCTGATTTCACAAACCTGTTCTACTAACACACTGAAGCCTCAGTCCCCTCATCCAGCTGGTCCTAGTCCTGAGTTCACAAACCTGTTCTACTAACACACTGAAGCCTCAGTCCCCTCATCCAGCTGGTCCTGGTCCTGAGTTCACAAACCTGTTCTACGAACACACTGAAGCCTCAGTCCCCTCATCCAGCTGGTCCTGGTCCTGAGTTCACAAACCTGTTCTACGAACACACTGAAGCCTCATTCCCCTCATCCAGCTGGTCCTGGGGCTGATTTCACAAACCTGTTCTACGAACACACTGAAGCCTCATTCCCCTCATCCAGCTGGTCCTGGGGCTGATTTCACAAACCTGTTCTACGAACACACTGGAGCCTCAGGAACAGAACATCCAATCAACCAGATCAAAACAAATTGCAACATAGTCCAAACAAAACTGCATTCCCTATTGGGAAACACAAGCATAACACTAAGCACAATGCAGTGCTATCTGGCCCTAAATTGACAATACACCATTGCAAACTATTTGACCATGGTTACTGATCAAAACCTGAGAAAAGCCTTGACAAACTATAGACTCAGTGAGCACAGCCTTGCAATTGAGAAAGGTAGACACAGGAGATCCCTATAGAGGAATGGCTGTGCAACAACTGCAGAACAGAAAGAGCTGCATTTCCTGACAAATTACTAAACAATTAAGGAGTGTTATTTCATGAAATTAGAAACCTTTATTCATGGTTTATTGAGGAACTCTCTGATGAGAATAGGCTGCCCATCGTGTTGGGGGAGGGATAGGCTTCTCATCGTGTTGGGGGAGGGATAGGCTGCCCATCGTGTTGGGGGAGGGATAGGATGCCCATCGTGTTGGGGGAGGGATAGGCTGCCCATCGTGTTGGGGGAGGGATAGGCTGCCCATCGTGTTGGGGGAGGGATAGGCTTCCCATCGTGTTGGGGGAGGGATAAGCTGCCCATCGTGTTGGGGGAGGGATAGGCTTCCCATCGTGTTGGGGGAGGGATAGGCTTCCCATCGTGTTGGGGGAGGGATAGGCTGCCCATCGTGTTGGGGGAGGGATAGGCTGCCCATCGTGTTGGGGGAGGGATAGGCTGCCCATCGTGTTGGGGGAGGGATAGGCTTCCCATCGTGTTGGGGGAGGGATAGGCTGCATATCGAGTTGGGGGAGGACGCAGAGAGCTGTGGGTTGGCAGCACGCTACATTGAGGAACTCTCTGATGAGAATAGGCTGCCCATCGTGTTGGGGGAGGACACAGAGAGCTGTGGGTTGGCAGCGCGCTACATTGAAGACCTCTCTGATGAGAGTAGGCTGCCCATCGTGTTGGGGGAGGACACAGAGAGCTGTGGGTTGGCAGCACGCTACATTGAGGAACTCTCTGATGAGAGTAGGCTGCCCATCGTGTTGGGGGAGGACGCAGAGAGCTGTGGGTTGGCAGCACGCTACATTGAAGACCTCTCTGATGAGAGTAGGCTGCCCATCGTGTTGGGGGAGGACACAGAGAGCTGTGGGTTGGCAGCACGCTACATTGAAGACCTCTCTGATGAGAGTAGGCTGCCCATCGTGTTGGGGGAGGACACAGAGAGCTGTGGGTTGGCAGCACGCTACATTGAAGACCTCTCTGATGAGAATAGGCTGCCCGTCGTGTTGGGGGAGGACACAGAGAGCTGTGGGTTGGCAGCGCACTACATTTCTGGCTGCCTTAAGATGAGGGACAGTGTCTGACAGACCAACCAACCTGCATTTGTAATGCATCTGTAATGGTTGCCCATACCATTATCATTGTCCAATGGATGGTTATTTTTACCCTTGATTATTATTGTTGCTGATTGTCCCGTTGGCAATCTTTATTATTATTATTTGAATTATGTCAATACTGTAAACAAATCACTTAATTTCAAAAGTACGCTTTGGTAATATGTACATTGTGACATCAGACAGAGAGAGAGAGACAGAGAGAGAGAGAGAGAGAGAGGATGGAGATGAAGAGAATGAGGTTAGTCATCAAAGACTCTCTGCCCGCGTTCAGTGGCCTTGTTTTCCCTTCTCTCACGGACACTCCAGATTGCTCTACACAGAAAGACACATAAGGACTATAAAGGAATACTTGTTGACAGAAAGTATAAACCCACAAGCACAACCACTCTAATTTATTGGAGATCAAAGAGCGCGATAATTTGTTTTTATTTCTTAAGGATAGCCCCCTTTTTATCAATTTCCGCCTAAAATGACATACCCAAATCTAACTGCCTGTAGAAATCAAGGCCAGACCAGACCAAAAAAAGAGAAAACAAAAGACGGCTGGTCTGGACAGGACCAATAAAATACCACAGCCTTAAGGCGTCCGCATGCTTCCCAGCCGAAACCATTTGGAAGAGTTTGCATATATTATGACAACATTTTGTGACATTTTTGTTTGTTTTGGACTAAGGGGTTTTTCCGGCTGTTCGGGCACACAAATCTTTTTCTGTGGCAATCTGACGTTGCTCGCCGAAGTTTGCGCGTTCGTCGTGATTGGTCAGCAGTAGGGATTCTTCAATTAACGCTTTGTTGTTATTCAACGAGAGATGACTCGTTTTCATGCATATTATTTCATTGAGAAATACTGCACCAAACATCATAGTAAATTGTAAAATTGGGAGACTAAGATCTCCTTGGCGAAACATCAAAATTAATGACAGATTTCTTGAGTAATCTTAAATTCATTCTGACTATTTTGAGGAAGTTTACACTGGCTTTTTTTTTTCATTTTTCAAGTGAAGGTCTTTTAATGGAGAATGTGAGCACACTTGTTCAGTTCGCATAGCCGAGTTTGGCTAGGCACCAGCCAAACAGAAGCATGATGAAGTGTTTAGTGGGGAGTAGCCATCAACAGGTATGTAGAAAACGTGCTGTAACAGTTCATCTGTAACAGTTCACTGGACAGTTCATGTCCAGAGTCTGTGTTCTTTTGCCCATCTTAAAAAAAAAAAAAAAAATCCATCCAGGAAGTGGGATTTTTTTTTATGTTTGTAGTTTTCTATTGAATGCCATTACAGTATCTATTGACTTAGGAGTCAAATTGCACAACCTATGGATTCCACTAGATGTCAACAGTCTTTGGAAATTGTTTCAGGCTTGTATTCTGAAAATCAGAGAGTGGACCTTACAGTGTCCCAGAGCTTTTTCATGCAGGTGACCCCAGAGTGCACCTTTCTTGTTTACCTTTTATATTTTTTATTTAACTAGGCAAGTCAGTGAAGAACAAATTCTTATTTTCAATGACAGCCTAGGAACAGTGGGTTAACTTCCTTGTTCAGGGGCAGAACGACACATTTCTACCTTGGGGATTTGAACATGCAACCATGTTGGTTACTAGTCCAACACTAACCACTAGGCTACGCTGCCACCCAATATTGGTGCTCAAGCAGAAGCGTTACAAAAGTCCAAAATAGAGATAAAATTAATCCCTCACCTTTGATGATCTTCATATGGTGGCAATCAGAAGACATTCATTTACTCAATAAAAGTTCCTTTTGTTCGATGAAGTCTCTTTATATCCAAAAACCTCCGTAAAATTCATAGAAACATGTCAAACGATGTTTATATTCAATCCTCAGTTTGTTTTTAGCCTAAATGATCTCTAATATTTCAACCGGACAATAACGTCGTCAATTTAAAAGGTAAACAAATAAAAAACTGCACATGCGCATAAAAAGCTCTGCGACAGGGTAGGGTCCACTCGTTCAGACTGGTCTTACTCCCACATTTATAAGAATACAGGCCTGAAACGATTTCTAAAGACTGTTGACATCTAGTGGAAGACATCGGAACTGCAAATGGAGTCCTAAGTCAATGGATAGTGTAATGGCATTGAATAGAAAACTACAAAAACAAAACAAAACTACTTCCTGAATGGATTCTTCTCAGGTTTTCACGTGCCAAATCAGTTTTGTTATAGTCACAGACACTATTTTAACAGTTTTAGAATCTTTGGAGTGTTTTCTATTCAAACCAGTTATATGCATATAATATCTTCTGGGCCCGAGTAGCAGGCCGTTTAATCTGGGCATGCTTTTCATCCAAAATTCCGAATGCTGCCCACTACCCTAGAGATGTATTTTTTCCTCAATTGTTTTAATTTATAGCCTTATTCTAAAATTGATTAAATAAAACTTTTCCTCATCAATTTAGACATTATACCCCATAATGACAAAGCAAAAGACAGGTTTTTAGAAATGTTTGCAAATGTATTAAAAATGAGAAACAGAAATACCTTATTTATATAAGCAATTGATAAAACAGGACCATGTTTGCAAAACAAATGTTTCTGAGCTTATGTCAATTTTGCACAGGTAAGCTAACGAGTACAGAAATCAGAAATGGAGAAATGGCTCTATAGACCTCTATATATATATCGTGACTGTATCCAATACACCACCACCTGTAGTTATGTTGCAAAAAAATATGTTATGAAATAAATGCAAAATTCTCAATTACATATATTGATAAAATAAAGGTTTAAGGAAATACAGGCACCACATTACTACAAGACCAAACAGTTCAATCAAGCATGACGATCTTGCACATATTGTCACGTTCGGACCTTAGTTCTTTTGTTATTTCTTTGTTTTAGTTGGTCAGGGCGTGAGTTGGGTGGGCAGTCTATGTTCTTTTTTCTATGATTTGTTATTTCTGTGTTTGGCCTGGTATGGTTCTCAATCAGAGGCAGCTGTCAATCGTTGTCCCTGATTGAGAACCATACTGAGGCAGCCTGTTTTCACCCTTGATTTATGGGTGATTTATTTTTCTGTTTAGTTTGTTTTGCACCTGGCAGAGCTGTTTCCGTTGTCCTTTTTGTTTCTTTGTTTGATGTTGCTCAGTTTAAATAAATAACATGAACAAGTACCACGCTGCGCTTTGACCTTTCACCTTCTTCTACCGACGACCGTTACACACATAAAAGCAGCTTTCATATAATAATAAAAAATAAATATAAAATATAATAGAACAGCTTGAAAAGGCAGTGGAATGGGATTAGTGTGATGTGTGAAGAGTCCAATATTTTAACTTCTATGTGTTACAAATCACATTATTGTGGGAGCACCTCCTCTAACAGTGTTTGAGAAGGTTTGAATCCTAAGGAACCTGCCTACACATAGTTTGAAGTACACTACCAACATAGCTACTGTAGTAGGTCAAAGCAGTGTGCTGGAAAACCTTGGTAGAGCATGGGTAGAGTAGGCATTGTGGTGCTCATGAATGTCCTTTCTTTTTCAGCTTCAGACCAACTTCTCACTTAAAATATAGTTTTTTGTTTGTAACTAATTACTAACTGGATCCTTATATTTGTCCTATTTCACCTATTTGGAAATGTGTTTTTTTTGCATATCCCAACTCCCCCTGATAGACCCTTGGAGTGGGGTCACAGCCAGAGTCTGCTATTATCAATGGTGACCCTGGAGCCATCAGGGATTAGAACTAGCAACCCTTCAGTTCCTGGCCAAACACTCGACCCGCTAGGCTACCTGGAGCCCTACCACACATAACTCTTGTCACTTTATCCAGTAGCTTTGATCCACAACGACATACTGTACACTCACAACGGGGTTGGTTGTGTACTGGACTGTGCACGTTGCAGTTAGGAACTCATAGGCACTGTGGTGAGATTCATGACAATATCCTCTCTTTAAATGTAGACTTGTTTGCGTCGAAGACAGGTACTACACACACACACACACACACACACACACACACACACACACACACACACACACACACACACACACACACACACACACACACACACACACACACACACACACACACACACACACACACACACACACACACACACACACACACACACACATAGACTTGGCTTTGATGAGTCATTTCCATTATCTGGTAAATAGGTTTGAGATGGCTTCAGACATAACTCCTCTCATAACGGCCTTTAATCCAGTCACTGTGATGTCATATGATTTAGATAGTAAAATCCCTACAAAATGTACTGCATGGTGTGGCTCAGTTGGTAAAACCATGGTGTTTGCAATGCCAAAGTTACCAGTTACAACTTGGCAGTCAGATCCCAAAATGAGCATCTTATTGTTAGAGGCTCAGTAACCAAGCCTCACAGCACACGGGCTGGCTGCCTGCATTTGGCACATCCTGTCCTGTTCCCTATTGGCTTGTGTTTCTGTCGACTCCTCTCCTCCTCAGAATAGATGGAGCGACAGGCCCCTGAGTAACAAGAGCATCCTGCCTGCATGGCAACAACGTAAACAGCCCTCTGTGTTATGTCTACCCTGCCATGGTCTGATTTTATAACCCAAGCTATCTACTGCTCCTACAGTATGTCATACAGTACTCAACATCCTCTCATCTATTGTAAAATACGTACAGCAGCGAGGACAGAAGACACAGGTTACGCCGATAGCTAACCGGTGAAAGCTAGCTGTCGCATGGTGATGTCACCTGGTGATGTCATTTAAACCCCCCCCTAACAAAACCATTTGTTTTGGTATATGACTGACGGATGTGTCTATGGGTACATTGTTGTATCAATAATTGAAATGGCCATTGACTGTACCTGTAATTTTAGACCCCAGACTGTACCTGTAATGGTAGACCCCAGACTGTACCTGTAATGGTAGACCCCAGACTGTACCTGTAATGGTAGACCCCAGACTGTACCTGTAATGGTAGACCCCAGACTGTACCTGTAATGGTAGACCCCAGACTGTACCTGTAATGGTAGACCCCAGACTGTACCTGTAATGGTAGACCCCAGACTGTACCTGTAATGGTAGACCCCAGACTGTACCTGTAATGGTAGACCCCAGACTGTACCTGTAATGGTAGACCCCAGACTGTACCTGTAATGGTAGACCCCAGACTGTACCTGTAATGGTAGACCCCAGACTGTACCTGTAATGGTAGACCCCAGACTGTACCTGTAATGGTAGACCCCAGACTGTACCTGTAATGGTAGACCCCAGACTGTACCTGTAATGGTAGACCCCAGACTGTACCTGTAGACTGTACCTGTAATGGTAGACCCCAGACTGTACCTGTAATGGTAGACCCCAGACTGTACCTGTAATGGTAGACCCCAGACTGTACCTGTAATGGTAGACCCCAGACTGTACCTGTAATGGTAGACCCCAGACTGTACCTGTAATGGTAGACCCCAGACTGTACCTGTAATGGTAGACCCCAGACTGTACCTGTAATGGTAGACCCCAGACTGTACCTGTAATGGTAGACCCCAGACTGTACCTGTAATGGTAGACCCCAGACTGTACCTGTAATGGTAGACCCCAGACTGTACCTGTAATGGTAGACCCCAGACTGTACCTGTAATGGTAGACCCCAGACTGTACCTGTAATGGTAGACCCCAGACTGTACCTGTAATGGTAGACCCCAGACTGTACCTGTAATGGTAGACCCCAGACTGTACCTGTAATGGTAGACCCCAGACTGTACCTGTAATGGTAGACCCCAGACTGTACCCCCCAGACTGTACCTGTAATGGTAGACCCCAGACTGTACCTGTAATGGTAGACCCCAGACTGTACCTGTAATGGTAGACCCCAGACTGTACCTGTAATGGTAGACCCCAGAATGGTAGACCCCAGACTGTACCTGTAATGGTAGACCCCAGACTGTACCTGTAATGGTAGACCCCAGACTGTACCTGTAATGGTAGACCCCAGACTGTACCTGTAATGGTAGACCCCAGACTGTACCTGTAATGGTAGACCCCAGACTGTACCTGTAATGGTAGACCCCAGACTGTACCTGTAATGGTAGACCCCAGACTGTACCTGTAATGGTAGACCCCAGACTGTACCTGTAATGGTAGACCCCAGACTGTACCTGTAATGGTAGACCCCAGACTGTACCTGTAATGGTAGACCCCAGACTGTACCTGTAATGGTAGACCCCAGACTGTACCTGTAATGGTAGACCCCAGACTGTACCTGTAATGGTAGACCCCAGACTGTACCTGTAATGGTAGACCCCAGACTGTACCTGTAGACCCCAGACTGTACCTGTATGGTAGACCCCAGACTGTACCTGTAATGGTAGACCCCAGACTGTACCTGTAATGGTAGACCCCAGACTGTACCTGTAATGGTAGACCCCAGACTGTACCTGTAATGGTAGACCCCAGACTGTACCTGTAATGGTAGACCCCAGACTGTACCTGTAATGGTAGACCCCAGACTGTACCTGTAATGGTAGACCCCAGACTGTACCTGTAATGGTAGACCCCAGACTGTACCTGTAATGGTAGACCCCAGACTGTACCTGTAATGGTAGACCCCAGACTGTACCTGTAATGGTAGACCCCAGACTGTACCTGTAATGGTAGACCCCAGACTGTACCCTGTAATGGTAGACCCCAGACTGTACCTGTAATGGACTGTAGACCCCAGACTGTACCTGTAATGGTAGACCCCAGACTGTACCTGTAATGGTAGACCCCAGACTGTACCTGTAATGGTAGACCCCAGACTGTACCTGTAATGGTAGACCCCAGACTGTACCTGTAATGGTAGACCCCAGACTGTACCTGTAATGGTAGACCCCAGACTGTACCTGTAATGGTAGACCCCAGACTGTACCTGTAATGGTAGACCCCAGACTGTACCTGTAATGGTAGACCCCAGACTGTACCTGTAATGGTAGACCCCAGACTGTACCTGTAATGGTAGACCCCAGACTGTACCTGTAATGGTAGACCCCAGACTGTACCTGTAATGGTAGACCCCAGACTGTACCTGTAATGGTAGACCCCAGACTGTACCTGTAATGGTAGACCCCAGACTGTACCTGTAATGGTAGACCCCAGACTGTACCTGTAATGGTAGACCCCAGACTGTACCTGTAATGGTAGACCCCAGACTGTACCTGTAATGGTAGACCCCAGACTGTACCTGTAATGGTAGACCCCAGACTGTACCTGTAATGGTAGACCCCAGACTGTACCTGTAATGGTAGACCCCAGACTGTACCTGTAATGGTAGACCCCAGACTGTACCTGTAATGGTAGACCCCAGACTGTACCTGTAATGGTAGACCCCAGACTGTACCTGTAATGGTAGACCCCAGACTGTACCTGTAATGGTAGACCCCAGACTGTACCTGTAATGGTAGACCCCAGACTGTACCTGTAATGGTAGACCCCAGACTGTACCTGTAATGGTAGACCCCAGACTGTACCTGTAATGGTAGACCCCAGACTGTACCTGTAATGGTAGACCCCAGACTGTACCTGTAATGGTAGACCCCAGACTGTACCTGTAATGGTAGACCCCAGACCCCAGACTGTACCTGTAATGGTAGACCCCAGACTGTACCTGTAATGGTAGACCCCAGACTGTACCTGTAATGGTAGACCCCAGACTGTACCTGTAATGGTAGACCCCAGACTGTACCTGTAATGGTAGACCCCAGACTGTACCTGTAATGGTAGACCCCAGACTGTACCTGTAATGGTAGACCCCAGACTGTACCTGTAATGGTAGACCCCAGACTGTACCTGTAATGGTAGACCCCAGACTGTACCTGTAATGGTAGACCCCAGACTGTACCTGTAATGGTAGACCCCAGACTGTACCTGTAATGGTAGACCCCAGACTGTACCTGTAATGGTAGACCCCAGACTGTACCTGTAATGGTAGACCCCAGACTGTACCTGTAATGGTAGACCCCAGACTGTACCTGTAATGGTAGACCCCAGACTGTACCTGTAATGGTAGACCCCTGTACCTGTAATGGTAGACCCCAGACTGTACCTGTAATGGTAGACCCCAGACTGTACCTGTAATGGTAGACCCCAGACTGTACCTGTAATGGTAGACCCCAGACTGTACCTGTAATGGTAGACCCCAGACTGTACCTGTAATGGTAGACCCCAGACTGTACCTGTAATGGTAGACCCCAGACTGTACCTGTAATGGTAGACCCCAGACTGTACCTGTAATGGTAGACCCCAGACTGTACCTGTAATGGTAGACCCCAGACTGTACCTGTAATGGTAGACCCCAGACTGTACCTGTAATGGTAGACCCCAGACTGTACCTGTAATGGTAGACCCCAGACTGTACCTGTAATGGTAGACCCCAGACTGTACCTGTAATGGTAGACCCCAGACTGTACCTGTAATGGTAGACCCCAGACTGTACCTGTAATGGTAGACCCCAGACTGTACCTGTAATGGTAGACCCCAGACTGTACCTGTAATGGTAGACCCCAGACTGTACCTGTAATGGTAGACCCCCCCAGACTGTACCTGTAATGGTAGACCCCAGACTGTACCTGTAATGGTAGACCCCAGACTGTACCTGTAATGGTAGACCCCAGACTGTACCTGTAATGGTAGACCCCAGACTGTACCTGTAATGGTAGACCCCAGACTGTACCTGTAATGGTAGACCCCAGACTGTACCTGTAATGGTAGACCCCAGACTGTACCTGTAATGGTAGACCCCAGACTGTACCTGTAATGGTAGACCCCAGACTGTACCTGTAATGGTAGACCCCAGACTGTACCTGTAATGGTAGACCCCAGACTGTACCTGTAATGGTAGACCCCAGACTGTACCTGTAATGGTAGACCCCAGACTGTACCTGTAATGGTAGACCCCAGACTGTACCTGTAATGGTAGACCCCAGACTGTACCTGTAATGGTAGACCCCAGACTGTACCTGTAATGGTAGACCCCAGACTGTACCTGTAATGGTAGACCCCAGACTGTACCTGTAATGGTAGACCCCAGACTGTACCTGTAATGGTAGACCCCAGACTGTACCTGTAATGGTAGACCCCAGACTGTACCTGTAATGGTAGACCCCAGACTGTACCTGTAATGGTAGACCCCAGACTGTACCTGTAATGGTAGACCCCAGACTGTACCTGTAATGGTAGACCCCAGACTGTACCTGTAATGGTAGACCCCAGACTGTACCTGTAATGGTAGACCCCAGACTGTACCTGTAATGGTAGACCCCAGACTGTACCTGTAATGGTAGACCCCAGACTGTACCTGTAATGGTAGACCCCAGACTGTACCTGTAATGGTAGACCCCAGACTGTACCTGTAATGGTAGACCCCAGACTGTACCTGTAATGGTAGACCCCAGACTGTACCTGTAATGGTAGACCCCAGACTGTACCTGTAATGGTAGACCCCAGACTGTACCTGTAATGGTAGACCCCAGACTGTACCTGTAATGGTAGACCCCAGACTGTACCTGTAATGGTAGACCCCAGACTGTACCTGTAATGGTAGACCCCAGACTGTACCTGTAATGGTAGACCCCAGACTGTACCTGTAATGGTAGACCCCAGACTGTACCTGTAATGGTAGACCCCAGACTGTACCTGTAATGGTAGACCCCAGACTGTACCTGTAATGGTAGACCCCAGACTGTACCTGTAATGGTAGACCCCAGACTGTACCTGTAATGGTAGACCCCAGACTGTACCTGTAATGGTACCTGTAGACCCCAGACTGTACCTGTAATGGTAGACCCCAGACTGTACCTGTAATGGTAGACCCCAGACTGTACCTGTAATGGTAGACCCCAGACTGTACCTGTAATGGTAGACCCCAGACTGTACCTGTAATGGTAGACCCCAGACTGTACCTGTAATGGTAGACCCCAGACTGTACCTGTAATGGTAGACCCCAGACTGTACCTGTAATGGTAGACCCCAGACTGTACCTGTAATGGTAGACCCCAGACTGTACCTGTAATGGTAGACCCCAGACTGTACCTGTAATGGTAGACCCCAGACTGTACCTGTAATGGTAGACCCCAGACTGTACCTGTAATGTACCTGTAGACCCCAGACTGTACCTGTAATGGTAGACCCCAGACTGTACCTGTAATGGTAGACCCCAGACTGTACCTGTAATGGTAGACCCCTGTAGACTGTACCTGTAATGGTAGACCCCAGACTGTACCTGTAATGGTAGACCCCAGACTGTACCTGTAATGGTAGACCCCAGACTGTACCTGTAATGGTAGACCCCAGACTGTACCTGTAATGGTAGACCCCAGACTGTACCTGTAATGGTAGACCCCAGACTGTACCTGTAATGGTAGACCCCAGACTGTACCTGTAATGGTAGACCCCAGACTGTACCTGTAATGGTAGACCCCAGACTGTACCTGTAATGGTAGATGAAGTGTTTCACCATGTCCATTTGGATTTGAAAAAGGACAGGCACGGTTTATTTTCTATGTATTTATTATTTATTTAACCTTTATTTAACATTTTATTTAACTGGGCAAGTCAGTTAAGAACAAATTCTTGTTTACAATGACGGCCTACCAAAAGGCCTCCTGTGGGGTTGCGGGCTGGGATTAAAAATATACATCAATTTAATTCAAATATAGTGCAAAACACACATGACAAGAGAGACAACACAACACTACATAAAGAGAGACCTAAGACAACAACATAGCACGGCAGCAACACATGACAACACAGCACGGTAGCAATACCACATGGTACCACATGGTATCAACACAACATGGTAGCAACTCAACATGGTAGCAGCACAAAACAGGGTACAAACTTTATTGGGCACAGACAACAGCACAAAGGGCAAGAAGGTAGAGACAACAATACATCACGCAAAGAGACACAACTGTCAGTAAGAGTGTCCATGATTGAGTCTTTGAATGAAGAGGTAAAACTGTCCAGTTTGAGTGTTTGTTGGAGCTCGTTCCAGTCGCTAGCTGCAGCAAACTGAAAAGAGAAGCGACCCAGGGATGTGTGTGCTTTGAGAACCTTGAACAGAATGTGACTGGCAGAACGGGTGTTGTAGATGGAGGATGAGGGCTGCAGTAGATATCTCAGATAAGGGGGGAGGGGGGGAGTGAGGCCTAATGCTGAGCATCAGGAGCCAGCAAACACAAGCCTTCAGGTTTCAGACACGTCGAGGTTACTCATCAGACGACTGTATTTCAGTGAACTACTGCCGTTATGCACACATAGTGTAGCTATGTGTATCACACTTCACCTGCATCAAAGCAGGACCTCTGCAACACTTCCTCTAACGTGGGCTGTCTGAAACACAACGTTCAGACAGCAAGAGATCAGAGGGAGATGTAATCCTGCCATAACTCACTCAGCAGCATTATACAACGCTGATTTGACCTAGTGGATGTGTTGACCACACTAGTGTTTCCCGGTTCATTTCTGTTCTGTAAGACTATACGCAACGGGACGGTTGCAGAGAGGTCTTTGAAATCTCAGGAAATGCAGTTCTGTCTCAGGTTCTGCTGTTGCACAGCCTTTCCTCTACAGGGAGCCATGTTTTCAGATGTCTACCCTTCTCAATGACAAGGCTGTGTTCACTGAGCCTGCACTTTGTCAAGGTTTCTAAGGTTTTGATCAGTAACCAAGGTCAAATAGTTTGCCACGGTGTACAGTCGATTTAGGGCCAGATAGACTCTGCATTTAGTTTGTTCTTGTGCTTGTGTTTCCCAATAAGCAATGTAGTTTTGACTGTGTTGTAATATGTTTTGATCTGATTGATTGGTGGTTTCTGGTTCTGAGGCTTCAGTTTGTTAGTAGAACAGGTTTGTGAACTCAGCCCCAGGACCAGCTGGATGAGGGGACTGAGGCTTCAGTATGTTAGTAGAACAGGTTTGTGAACTCAGCCCCAGGACCAGCTGGATGAGGGGACTCTTTTCTTTGCTCAGCTCTTGGTATTTTTTTTTTTTTTTTTTTTTTTTTTTAACCTTTATTTTACTAGGCAAGTCAGTTAAGAACAAATTCTTATTTTCAATAACGGCCTAGGAACAGTGGGTTAACTGCCTGTTCAGGGGCAGAACGACAGATTTGTACCTTGTCAGCTCAGGGATTCGAACTTGCAACCTTTCGGTTACTAGTCCAACGCTCTAACCACTAGGCTACCCTGCCGCCCCAGGGCTTGGTAATGATATGAGATTGGGTCACTGTATTTTAGATGTTTCCAAAACTTAATTGCTCTTTTTTGAGTTTTTATTATTAGTGGATATTGGAATAATTCTGCCCTGCATGCATTGTTTGTAGTTTTCCTCTGGACATGTAGGAGAATCTTACAGAAGTCTGCATGCAGGGTTTTAATGGGGTGTTTGTGTCACACCTTGATCTGTTTCATCTGTCTTGTGTTCCTTTCCACACCCCACCAGGTGTTGCCCATTATTCCAATTATCCCCTGTGTATTTATATGTGCATTTTCGGTTTGTCTGTTGCCAGTTCGTCATGTCCCGTCAAGTCCTACCAGCACATTCCTGTGGTTCCTGTGCTCTAATCTTTCTTAGTTGTCCCAGTTCTGCCCTTTCTGCCCGTCCTGATCCTGCCTGCTGTTCTGTACCTGCCTGACTCTGACTTGGATTATGACTCTTTTCCTGCCTCGACTTACCTTTTGCCTGCCCCTTGTACTATAATAAACTCTGAGACTGGTACTATCCTCCTCCTGTGTCTGTATCTGGGTCATATCCTGAGTCGTGATAGTACGAACTGGCCTTGACTGACCCAGCAGACTCAGACGAGCTCCGCAACGCCGTCACCTTCAAAGAAGTCGCCATTGGTGGACATGTAGTAGTAAGACCTTATGGAAAGACTCCAGACCTTGGCAGAATGCCATGACCACACGTTCACTGTGTTGCTGGAGCAATTTCACAGGTTATCTACTAAGCAGCAAGCCACAACAGTAAACCACCCCAGACTGTCAGTTACCCAGCTACCAGCGCCACTTCTCCCCAATCTACCCCAGTTTCCTGAGAACCCCACTTACCTCCTCTGGAGTGCTACACTGCAGATCCAGGATCCTGCCGGGCGTTTCTCTCCCAGTCTGGAGTAGTTTGTGGTGGAGGTTAGAAAGGTGTTTGATTCTCCGTTGCCTGGGAGAGAGGCTGCTCGTAAGTTACTGCAACTTCGTCAAGACTCCCGTAGTGTGACAGACTAGCCGGTAGATTTTTGCACTTTGGCTGCTTAGAGTGCCTGGATCCTAGAAGCTCTGTTCGAAATTTTCCTGCATGGATTATCAGTGGTGGTCAAAGACAAGCTCACAGCCCGGGAGCCCATGGATCTCGAATCTCTCATAGCCTTGACCATATGGATCAATGGGCGGCTACGGGAACGTAGGAGGGAGAGGAGGTCTGA
>NC_068448.1:9915267-10045267 GCF_023373465.1 Oncorhynchus keta | reverse complement strand
GACTGGCTGCTCTTTGTGTAACCAAGACCAGCTGAAGTACTAACCCACCACAGGGCCACACTCCTTTCCACCCCAGGGCCACTCCTTTCCACCCCAGGGCCACACTCCTTTCCACCCCAGGGCCACTCCTTTCCACCCCAGGGCCACACTCCTTTCCACCCCAGGGCCACACTCCTTTCCACCCCAGGGCCACTCCTTTCCACCCCAGGGCCACACTCCTTTCCACCCCAGGGGCACTCCTTTCCACCCCAGGGCCACACTCCTTTCCACCCCAGGGCCACACTCCTTTCCACCCCAGGGCCACACTCCTTTCCACCCCAGGGCCACACTCCTTTCCACCCCAGGGCCACACTCCTTTCCACCCCAGGGCCACACTCCTTTCCACCCCAGGGCCACACTCTTTCCACCCCAGTGACTGAACACACACACACACACACACACACACACACACACACACACACACACACACACACACACACACACACACACACACACACACAGACACATAGACACGTAGACACACACACGTTTGTCCTAACCCAGCACCAATACGATTGATTAGACTAAACAAACTAATCTCCTTACTGTTGTTCAGTGGAATCGGGAGGGTTAGGAGCCGGGACAGAACTAGAACGTGATTGAGAACCACTGAGTGTAGACTACAGACTATGACGACGAAACCATACTGTAACTGTCCACCAGTGGGGTGATTCAATGTCCCGTCTGGTTCGTGGTAACAGTGGTATCCTCTCATTTGATCTCCTGACCACATCCCTATATGAGTACAACAAGGACATCGTGACACGCTGGTTTCCTGCGGTGGGCCATATACACATTGGATGCGTCCCAAACAACATCCTATTGCCTATATAGGGCCCGTAAGGGCTCTGGTCGAAAGTAGTGCACTATGTAGGGAATAGGGTGCTATTCTGGGTGGCGCAGGTTGGGTCTGTCTTGGTTGATCCCATCAGCGGCAGGTAGGTGTTAGTGCCTTTATCGTATCATAACGCATGTTTCTGTGTGGTGTAGACTGGTGATACTGTAAACCTCCTGTTGTGGGTTAACTGATAGGGAACACAGTGTACGGGCCTGACAAACAAACCTGTTTGGATATGATTAGTTCAATGTTTTCTGCACACTGTATGGCCTCAACAGAGTTGGGGAGAAGGCAAAGGGGTTGGCGAAATTAGACATACACACACACACACACACACACACACACACACACACACACACACACACACACACACACACACACACACACACACACACACACACACACACACACACACACACACACACACACACACACACACACACACACACACACACACACACACACACACACACACACACACACACACACACACACACACACAGACACACACACAGTCTGCAGAGGCAGCCAAGCGAGACAGTACAGAGCTGTTTACCCAGCAGGCCCAGGTGTAGGGCTTACTCTGTGGAGCTGGATAGGGAATAACCAGACCACCACACACACATACAGATACTCAGGGGGCCAGCAATCTACCATATCCTCTAGGTGTCCTATTCAGCCTTTGAAGCTGCAGCTTTGGACCGAATGGTTGCTGGATCGAGTGCCCGAGCTGACAAGGTAAAAATCTGTCGTTCTGGATGTTAGTTAAAACCCAAAATTCCCCGGGAGGCCATCATTATAAATAAGAATTTGTTCTTAACTGACTTGCCTAGTTAAATAAAGGTTTATTTTTTTTAAATGTACCTAAACATCACTGTCTAAAAGGAACATTGAACTGTATATTTATAATATTTTATTTAGCTAGATACAGTACATACTCCAACACTCCAAACGGCCAACCCGGTAATAGGTCTGTATCTACACTCTTAGAGAAAAAGGTGCTTTAAAGAACCTAAAAGGGTTCTTTGGCTGTCCCCATAGGAGAAGCCTTTCCACAGAGGGTTCTACATGGAACCCAAAAGGGAACCAAAATGGGCTCTATCTGGAACCAAAAAGGGTTCTACTATGGGTATAGCTGAAGAACCGTTTTGGAACAATTATTTTCTATGAGTGTGCCCGTGCTCAAGGTTTACATGCAAGGTTACAGCTCCAAAGCTCTGTGCTAAGTGTGAGTCTATCTGCAGTGTAAGAAGGTGGTGAACTGGTAGAGAGGTGAGGTGAAGAACACTAAGATATGCAGTACAGTTGGGCCCCAAGGGAAGAGACCATATTAAACTAAAGCCGCACTAGAGGGGTTTTGACACGGAGCTTCTTTCACATGCCCCCCTCCCCCTCCCCACTTCAAAGTGCTATTTATGCAGAAACCGGTCAGAGATTTCCTGTCCTCCTCTTTCCTCTTCTCCCCAGGGGCAATGGCTTTTGGAACATGCCTTTTATTGTGTTACGGAGGGAAAAAAATACAACTTGGATCTATTTCACGTGTCTGTCTGTCTGTCTGTCTGTCTGTCTGTCTGTCTGTCTGTCTGTCTGTCTGTCTGTCTGTCTGTCTATTTAACTCTACCCTCTCTATCTCTACCCCCTCTCCTTCAGTACCCTCTCTCATCCCCTCTCTTTCTATCTCTACACCCCTCTCAACCCCTCTCTTTCTATCTCTACCCCCCTCTCATCCTCTCTTTCTATCTCTGCACCCCTCTCATCCTCTCTCTTTCTATCTCTACCCCCCTCTCATCCTCTCTTTCTATCTCTACCCCCTCTCATCCTCTCTCTTTCTATCTCTACCCCCTCTCATTCTCTCTCTTTCTATCTCTACCCCCCTCTCATCCTCTCTTTCTATCTCTACCACCTCTCACCCTCTCTCTTTCTATCTCTACCCCCTCTCATTCTCTCTCTTTCTATCTTTACCCCTCTCATCCTCTCTCTTTCTATCTCTACCCCCCTCTTATTCTATCTCTACCCCTCTCATTCTCTCTCTTTCTATCGCTACCCCCTCTCATTCTCTCTCTTTCTATCTCTACCCCCTCTCATTATCTCTATTTCTATCTCTACCCCCTCTCATCCTCTCTCTTTCTATCTCTACCCCTCTTTCATTCTCTCTATCACTACACCCCTCTCATTCTCTCTCTTTCTATCTCTACCCCCTCTCATTCTCTCTCTTTTTATCTCCACACCCCTCTCTTTCTATCTCTACCCCCTCTCATCCTCTCTTTCTATCTCTATCCCCCTCTCATCCTCTCTTTCTATCTCTACCCCCTCTCATCCCCTCTCTTTCTATCTCTACCCCCTCTCATCCCATCTCTTTCTATCTCTACACCCCTCTCATCCTGTCTCTTTCTATCTCTACCCCCTCTCATCCTCCCTCTTTCTATCTCTACCCCTCCCTCATCCCCTCTCTTTCTATCTCTACCCCCCTCTCATCCTCTCTTTCTATCTCTACCCCTCTCTCATCCCCTCTCTTTCTATCTCTACCCCTCTCTCTTTCTATCTCTACCCCTCTCTCATCCCCTCTCTTTCTATCTCTACCCCTCTCTTATCCTCTCTCTTTCTATCTCTACCCCTCTCTCATCCCCTCTCTTTCTATCTCTACCCCCCTCTCATCCCCTTTCTTTCTATCTCTACCCCCCTCTCATCCTCTCTCTTTCTATCTCTACCCCTCTTTCATTCTCTCTATCACTACACCCCTCTCATTCTCTCTCTTTCTATCTCTACCCCCTCTCATTCTCTCTCTTTCTATCTCTACCCCTCTCTCTTTCTATCTCTACCCCTCTCTCATCCCCTCTCTTTCTATCTCTACCCCTCTCTTATCCTCTCTCTTTCTATCTCTACCCCTCTCTCATCCCCTCTCTTTCGATCTCTACCCCCCTCTCATCCCCTTTCTTTCTATCTCTACCCCCCTCTCATCCCCTCTCTTTCTATCTCTACCCCTCTCTCATCCTCTCTATCTCTACCCCTCTCTCATCCCCTCTATTTCTATATCTACACCCCTCTCATCCTCTCTCTTTCTAGCTCTACATCCTCTCTTCAGTCCACCCCCTCTCTCTCTCTAGCTCTACACCCTCTCTTCAGTCCACCCTCTCTCTCTCTCTAGCTCTACACCCTCTCTTCAGTCCACCCTCTCTCTCTCTCTCTCTCTCTCTCTCTCTCTCTCTCTCTCTCTCTCTCTGGCTTCTACTCCTCTCCATCTCTGCAGCTGCGATCCTCCGAGCCCTAATCCCCGCCCCCTCCCCTGTGTGCTGGAAAGCCGTCCAACAATTTAACCGCAGCTCTGAAACAATCTAACATCTGTTGGGAGGCAGGCCCAGGCGTTGCCTTCCTGCTGCGAGCCGTGTTAACCCCTCGTCTTCCGGCACAGCACAGCCAGTCGGAACACAATCCACCACGCCAGTGAAGACACACTCAGACACGCACACACACACACACACACACACACACACACACACACACACACACACACACACACACACACACACACACACACACACACACACACACACACACACACACACACACACACACACACAACCCTGGAGTCTCTGCCACAGGGAAATTGGGAAATGCATACAAGGCCACCACTGTGAGTGTGTGTGTGTGTGTGTGTGTGTGTGTGTGTGTGTGTGTGTGTGTGTGTGTGTGTGTGTGTGTGTGTGTGTGTGTGTGTGTGTGTGTGTGTGTGTGTGTGTGTGTGTGTGTGTGTGTGTGTGTGTGTAAGGAGAGAGGATATCTGTTTTTCTGGGTATAGGTAGGGTGGTTTGGGTGGGTGCATCATACGCAGTAAATGTGTATGTTTGGTGGTCCACGTTTATGGAGACATAAATCTAGTCTTGCAGGCTTAGCCATTACATTCATAAACAGCACAGATAGACTAGCAGGCTTAGCCATTACATTCATAAACAGCACAGATAGACTAGCAGGCTTAGCCATTACATTCATAAACAGCACAGATAGTCTAGCAGGCTTAGCCATTACATTCATAAACAGCACAGATAGACTAGCAGGCTTAGCCATTACATTCATAAACAGCACAGATAGTCTAGCAGGCTTAGCCATTACATTCATAAACAGCACAGATAGACTAGCAGGCTTAGCCATTACATTCATAAACAGCACAGATAGACTAGCAGGCTTAGCCTTTCCCATTCATAAACAGCACAGATAGTCTAGCAGGCTTAGCCATTACATTCATAAACAGCACAGATAGACTAGCAGGCTTAGCCTTTCCCATTCATAAACAGCACAGATAGACTAGCAGGCTTAGCCTTTCCCATTAATAAACAGCACAGTTAGGCTAGCAGGCTTAGCCTTTCCCATTAATAAACTGCACAGTTAGTCTAGCAGGCTTAGCCTTTCCCATTAATAAACAGCACAGTTAGGCTAGCAGGCTTAGCCTTTCCCATTAATAAACAGCACAGTTAGGCTAGCAGGCTTAGCCTTTCCCATTAATAAACAGCACAGTTAGGCTAGCAGGCTTAGCCTTTCCCATTAATAAACAGCACAGTTAGTCTAGCAGGCTTAGCCTTTCGCATTAATAAACTGCACAGTTAGGCTAGCAGGCTTAGCCTTTCCCATTCATTAAAGGTTCTTGAATAGCGTTAGCACTAACACAGTAGTTACTGCTGTATGAATTTACCAATGCACTCGTGAAACATGTTTAGAACCTTTTACAGGCAAAGCCTAATCAACTCTGTCCGTGGGAGCGTATTTGTTGACAGGACTGTGTACCCCGTAAGCTGAATTAACTTCTACTAAACACTGATTCCATGACACATGACTTGGGGTGAATGTCCAAACATTGATAAGGAGAAAACTAAATCGGCAAGTGAAAAGAGACATGTTTGTAAAACTGCCTGTTAAAAGGCTATGCAGCTGACACCTTAGGGCTGTAATGCTGCATAACTAGAACAGAACTATGTACACAGACAGCACACACAACCCACGCACACACACACACACACAAACACGCACGCACGCGCACACACACACACACAGGATGTGAATGGAAGTTCAAGTTCACAGCTGCAGATGAAAGGGGAAGAGAGAGGGGGAGGAAAGGTATGTGCCCAAAGCGATGACCCTCAGCACTGTAGCTCAGGGTCATAGACCAGCCCCTTTCTCTACACAGACAGACAGACACATCCTGAGGGTGGTATGGGGGCCTCAGCATAACTCGTTAATGAAACATGTTGCACCAGATTATTCTCCCCTCCTTCCTAGTTACATAATACATTATTAAATGTATCTCTGTCAAATTCAAAAAGCAAATCAACCCTGATCTTTCGTTATTTTAACGTACGTTTGACTCTCAAACAACTCAACGGCTTGTATACAATGGTTAGGAAGCAGGCACTATGGCATGCAGTGTCCGTAGATTTTTGTTTTATAAATTGGGACTGGATTTGCCCTTAATAAGGAGTTCACTCTCCGGCATTTCCTACAGCTTCATTGAGAAGAGTGTATCACACTCTAGTTTCATGACATAAACTAATCTATACTCACTATATACTCTAAACAAAGCTCCTATAGCTTCATTGAGAAGAGTGTGTCACACTCTAGTTTCATGACCTAAACTAATCTATACTCACTATATACACTAAACAAAGCTCCTAGAGCTTCATTATGAAGATAAGAGCTTTACCTCTGTACTAATCTGGAGGCCTGTTGATGAGGAGGGGAACTGGTGCTGCTGCTATTGTATTCCCATTATCAGGGCTGTCTAGGACTGTCTGTCTCTGACACTCCTCCCTGTGGATTATATTACCAAGCCGGTGTGTGTGTGTGTGTGTGTGTGTGTGTGTGTGTGTGTGTGTGTGTGTGTGTGTGTGTGTGTGTGTGTGTGTGTGTGTGTGTGTGTGTGTGTGTGTGTGTGTGTGTGTGTGTGTGTGTGTGTGTGTGTGTGTGTGTGTGTGTGTGTGTGTGTGTGTGTGTGTGTGTGTGTGTGTGTGACGAATTCCCTTGATGTAATGCGCAAAAATCCAAACCCAAACCCAGCGCGGCAGACATTGATTTTTGTCTCAGGGTGGCAGAGCATACACATGGACATACACATGGAAATAAGGTGTGTGTGTGCGCCCAGCCTCTTCACACCCTGTGGAATATTAACAGGGTCCAGATGTGGGAGGTGAGAGATGGTATTGTGTCCCCTACACCCTGTGGGCCCTGTGCACCACATAGAGAACAGGGGTACCATTTGACACACACAATGGTGGCTCAGTAGAATCCAGCACAGCACTCCACTTTCATTCACATTCCAGCAGACACCATTCAGTCAGTCATACCACATACTCGTGTAAACACAGGCTTCAACTCTGTATGACGAACCCCAAAGGATTACAGAGGAAGTAGGTGCCTTACATAGCCTGCATCTGAAACGACACCCTATTTCTTCTATCAGACACTCTATGTGCCCTTGTCAAATGTAGTGCACTACAAAGGGAATAGGGTTCTGTGGTGTTTTAGGGAAGTAAAACACATCACCATTTGTTAGTGTTCTCGTTCGATGAGCCTTCAGCCACGTTTCATAGGTCTGAGAGCAAATTGAACTACAGTAACAAAAAAAAGAACACAAAAACAACAGTGTGAAATGTCCCGCTGATCATTCTTTAGTTGAGTTGAATGGAAAAGGATTTTTCTTAAAATACTACTTGTAGTTGGACGAGACCGTAGAGTGATGGACCATAACAAACAGCTACACCTGGTGGACAGGTGCTGAAATGACAAGCAATTGTTGGTCGATTTATATACATTTTTAGGAGTGATTAATGAATTAATCTAAATGTATTTGAGAACGTTTGAGTAAAGCCTAGGAGCACTGAGGATGTTAAATGGACATGGCATAAAAAAAAGAAGCCCAATTTAGCTGTGGTACTCAAGGCCGAAATTAACAAGTTGATCATGACACATCACTTATAACACCATATGCTTGACCTGAAGTCTCTCTTACTAAGAAGCGTAATTTTTTTATGTGCAAGAACAAACGTGCTACATTGACAAAAAAGTACTGAATCAGATTAATCTGATTCACAGTTTAGTCCGTATGAAGTAACAGAAAGTACAACACTATCAATAAAAATCTAACGCACCTTAGTTAAAGTGATGCTCGAGAACTTTATCATTTCAACCAGCAGTTTTTAAAGTGTTGCTCACGTTTGTTTTTGGCGTACTACATCATCCCATTGTCCAATTGTGTACTACGTCATCCATTTCGTATGATACTGTATGTTACGTTATGTCCTCCGTACGTTTTGCAAATTCGCATGATATGTTACGAAAGCAATTCGTACAATATGTTACGGATTTGTTGATCCCGGACTGCATCTTTAAACCCTTTTTGCCATTTGCCTCTTTAAAATATACCCCAGAATTTGTAAAGAAAAAATAGTAGCCAATTGTATTCAAAAGCTTCCGGGATCCTGTCTTTGGATCTTTGGACGAGCAAAATCCATGTCTCTGGTCCATATTACCATGTTGGAGAAGATGTCACAGCAGCGTTTGTTTGCCATGGCTCATGGATCCTCTGGGCAGACACTTGGCCCTGTTCCTCCCTCCCCATGTAGCCCTCACAGGGTCTGGGCAAAATGTTTCTCCCGCTCTGCTCTAATGTCCCATATGAGCACAACCCAGATTGGAAACACATGTCTGGCACCCTGTCTTCTCTTGCTGACAGAGAGGGAGAGCAGCAACAGCTCTGTAGTGGAGAGAGAGGGAGAGCAGCAACAACTCTGTAGAGGAGAGAGAGGGAGAGCAGCAACAGCTCTGTAGTGGAAAGAGAGGGAGAGCAGCAACAACTCTGTAGTGGAGAGAGAGGGAGAGCAGCAACAGCTCTGTAGTGGAGAGAGAGGGAGAGCAGCAACAACTCTGTAGTGGAGAGAGAGGGAGAGCAGCAACAGCTCTGTAGTGGAGAGAGAGGGAGAGCAGCAACAGCAACAACTCTGTAGTGGAGAGAGAGGGAGAGCAGCAACAGCAACAACTCTGTAGTGGAGAGAGAGGGAGAGCAGCAACAGCAACAACTCTGTAGTGGAGAGAGAGGGAGAGCAGCAACAGCTCTGTAGTGGAGAGAGAGGGAGAGCAGCAACAGCAACAACTCTGTAGAGGAGAGAGAGGGAGAGCAGCAACAGCTCTGTAGTGGAGAGAGAGGGAGAGCAGCAACAACTCTGTAGTGGAGAGAGAGGGGAGAGCAGCAACAACTCTGTAGTGGAGAGAGAGGGAGAACAGCAACAACTCTGTAGTGGAGAGAGAGAGAGGGAGAGCAGCAACAACTCTGTAGTGGAGAGAGAGGGAGAGCAGCAACAACTCTGTAGTGGAGAGAGAGGGAGAGCAGCAAAAGCAACAACTGTAGTGGAGAGAGAGGGAGAACAGCAACAGCAACAACTCTGTAGTGGAGAGAGAGGGAGAGCAGCAACAACTCTGTAGTGGAGAGAGAGGGAGAGCAGCAACAACTCTGTAGTGGAGAGAGAGAGGGAGAACAGTAACAACTCTGTAGTGGAGAGAGAGGGAGAGCAGCAACAACTCTGTAGTGGAGAGAGAGGGAGAGCAGCAACAACTCTGTAGTGGAGAGAGAGGGAGAGCAGCAACAACTCTGTAGTGGAGAGAGAGGGAGAGCAGCAACAACTCTGTAGTGGAGAGAGAGGGAGAGCAGCAACAACTCTGTAGTGGAGGAGAGGGGGAGAGCAGCAACAACTCTGTAGTGGAGAGAGAGGGAGAGCAGCAACAACTCTGTAGAGGAGAGAGAGGGAGAGCAGCAACAACTCTGTAGTGGAGAGAGAGGGAGAGCAGCAACAACTCTGTAGTCTGTAGTGGAGAGAGAGGGAGAGCAGCAACAACTCTGTAGTGGAGAGAGAGGGAGAGCAGCAACAACTCTGTAGAGGAGAGAGAGGGAGAGCAGCAACAACTCTGTAGTGGAGAGAGAGGGAGAGCAGCAACAACTCTGTAGAGGAGAGAGAGGGAGAGCAGCAACAACTCTGTAGTGGAGAGAGAGGGAGAGCAGCAACAACTCTGTAGAGGAGAGAGAGGGAGAGCAGCAACAACTCTGTAGTGGAGAGAGAGGGAGAGCAGCAACAACTCTGTAGTGGAGAGAGAGGGAGAGCAGCAACAACTCTGTAGTGGAGAGAGAGGGAGAGCAGCAACAACTCTGTAGTGGAGAGAGAGAGAGGGAGAGCAGCAACAACTCTGTAGAGGAGAGAGAGGGAGAGCAGCAACAACTCTGTAGAGGAGAGAGAGGGAGGGAGAGCAGCAACAACTCTGTAGAGGAGAGAGAGGGAGAGCAGCAACAACTCTGTAGTGGAGAGAGAGAGAGGGAGAGCAGCAACAACTCTGTAGAGGAGAGAGAGGGAGAGCAGCAACAACTCTGTAGAGGAGAGAGAGGGAGAGCAGCAACAACTCTGTAGTGGAGAGAGAGGGAGAGCAGCAACAACTCTGTAGTGGAGAGAGAGGGAGAGCAGCAACAACTCTGTAGTGGAGAGAGAGGGAGAGCAGCAACAACTCTGTAGTGGAGAGAGAGGGAGAGCAGCAACAACTCTGTAGTGGAGAGAGAGGGAGAGCAGCAACAACTCTGTAGTGGAGAGAGAGGGAGAACAGCAACAGCAACAACTCTGTAGTGGAGAGAGAGGGAGAGCAGCAACAACTCTGTAGTGGAGAGAGAGGGAGAGCAGCAAAAGCAACAACTGTAGTGGAGAGAGAGGGAGAACAGCAACAGCAACAGCAACAACTCTGTAGTGGAGAGAGAGGGAGAGCAGCAACAACTCTGTAGTGGAGAGAGAGGGAGAGCAGCAGCAACTCTGTAGTGGAGAGAGAGGGAGAGCAGCAACAACTCTGTAGTGGAGAGAGAGGGAGAGCAGCAACAACTCTGTAGTGGAGAGAGAGGGAGAGCAGCAACAACTCTGTAGTGGAGAGAGGGAGAGGGCCCAGGGAAATACTATACTAACTACCCCATAACAGAGTACTGAGAATCACCGTTACCACTCCTTCAGTGCACTAGTGTCATTTCATCCCGAGTTCACCCCAAGCCTCTCTCCCCTATGCACTTGTAGAGACCTGATAGGATTTGATAGGTACTGTAGAATGGCTCCACCTTGCCTGCTGATTGGCTTGGTAGAATAATCACCTACCCATTTAACCCAGATTTTTACATAAAAAATGTGTAATAAGGTTTGGTAGTCAAAATTGGATGTCTGATCTGACATAATTGCAATGGCTGTTCTCCATTCTCACACTGTACACGGTGCACCGCTGTAGTGAGACGACAGTGGTTCTCCTCTCTCTTATAGCAATATTCAATGTACATCTGCTGAAACACAGCAAAAACCACCCTCCACTCTCAAAAACCTCACTCCTCTCAAAAACCACCCTCCACTCTCAAAAACCTCACTCCTCTCAAAAACCACCCTCCACTCTCAAAAACCTCACTCCTCTCAAAAACCATACTCCTCTCAAAACCACGCTCCACTTTCAAAAACCACACTTCTCTCTCAAAAACCTCACTTCTCTCTCAAAAACCTCACTCCTCTCTCAAAAACCTCACTCCTCTCTCAAAAACATCTCCTCTCTCAAAAACCATACTCCTCTCTCAAAAACCTCACTCCTCTCTCAAAAACATCTCCTCTCTCAAAAACCATACTCCTCTCTCAAAAACCTCACTCCTCTCTCAAAAACATCTCCTCTCTCAAAAACCATACTCCTCTCAAAAAAACCATACTCCTCTCAAAAACCATACTACTCTCTCAAAAACCATAATCCTCTCTCAAAAACCATACTCCACTCTCAAAAACTCACTCCTCTCTCAAAAACCATACTCCTCTCTCAAAAACCACACTCCTCTCTCAAAAACCATACTCCTCTCTCAAAAACCACAATCCTCTCAAAAACCACACTCCTCTCTCAAAAACCTTATATTTCAACAATCTGTTTTATAGTTTGAATCCATCCACGCTGTTAGTGTAGAGATCCCACAGAAGACTGGGTGGGAACCGTGACAACATTGAGTCTGATGAACTAGAAACAGGTGAGGAGACCTCTTCATTGATCCCATATTTCTCAGAGAAGACAACCTGTAATGACAGCATCACTAAGACAATGTCCCCTATTCAGGATGTACTGCACTACGTAGCCCTACGTGGTGAAAAGTCAACCCCTACATAGGCAATAGGGTGTAATTTGGGAGACAGTCTAAAACATGTAATGGTGTCGGATTCGAAGGCTGCCATGGCATCAACTATTTACAGGGAAAGAAAGAGCAATAACACTGGTCGCCCACTAAGGTGTTTCTCATACCATGTAGATTTAGGATGCAGCCAGACCGATCTACAGTACTTTATGGCCATCATCAATTCAGATTTATACTTGATAGTGATTCTGGAAATACTTCAAAATCACTACAACATCTGCAGCTGGTTGTCCCTTCACCATACACATTTTCATAGCAGTTTTTCAAGTTCTCAAAACACTTAACCAATGTGTAGCATGTACCTGGACAGAATCAGATATCTGGAGGGTTTCCGGTTAGAATCCCGAGTCCGACAATAAAAAATATGTTGTGAAGTGAGCTGGTATCAAATCCTAGATACCATTGCCTGACGTGGTGCCCTTGAGCAAGGCACTTAAACCCCACAACAACAGCTCCCTAGGCACCCATTGTGGCAGCACCACTCCGTATGTGTAGAAATGTGTGTGTTTCAAATTGGGTTCAAAGTTTATTAACCAATGAAGTGATCTTAATCTGATATTAATCTTCATTTTAAAGCGACAATACATATGAAACAGAGAATTACCTATATTCTAAGCAGAGATATTTTAGTACCACCTGTAAAAGTAACATTTCTCTCAGAGTAATAAAGTCTTCCTGGATTGAGCAAATGTTCCTCTCACTGCCGATTGCATGGAAACATTTAGCCTGCCAGGACAGCATTTTTTTTTGGCATGGCACAGGAACTTCACCGTTCGTGTTTAGAGCACTCGGCACAAACATCTCATTAAGAGTCCATTGATACACCACTAAGTAGCTCACAGATGGCTGACCTCGCTCGGTCCTGGCACTGAACATTTGACAGGCTGTGTGACTTAGCTAACTTCTCTTTAAGGTAAAAAGGGAAGGTGTTGCCGAGTCTGTCTGGCTCAACCAATGCCTGATGGGGGAGTTTTATGCTACTGGCATGTCGGTCAACCTCCAGCAAAGCTTTTTATTCCCCTCAAAACCCCCCTCAATGGTACACCCTGTCCAACACTTAAATCACTGTCAGAGCTGCCGAATAAAAATCACCTTTTAGGATGAAGACCCAGAATTCCACTGTTAGCTGAGTAATATTATTATTAATATAAATATAATCCACAGTATTTCATGGAGGCTCTTTTGCTTTCTAAAAGTTATTAACATTGTCTAAGGGTAGGTAATCCCATTCCCCACTAATGTGTAGTATTCAGCCGGGGGATGCAAGGCAGACATGTTGTAAAAATGACTATTTTATTCTTACAATACGTGCCATGGGATCACAAGTGACCAAGGAGAGTCAGGACCAAGATCTAAACTGATGGATAATTACAAAATAAAAGTTTTGAAGTGAACTATCACTGTAAAGCCACATCCAAAGAACATAACCCTTAGAAAATAAAATAGAACTGAACACATTAGAGGAAAACTAAGAAGGTGGAATATAAATCCTCAGGTTTGCCCTTTGGCCTCCTGACAAGGTATAGAGTGAGCTGCACAAGGTAGTCTCTGAAGACATGAAGACGTTGAGCTGCCACTAAGGCTTCCCTTCCTCTCCTCTCTCCTGCCTTTCTGAAGACATGAAGACGTTGAGCTGCCACTAAGGCTTCTCTTCGTCTCCTCTCTCCTGCCTTTCTGAAGACATGAAGACGTTGAGCTGCCACTAAGGCTTCCCTTCCTCTCCTCTCTCCTGCCTTTCTGAAGACATGAAGACGTTGAGCTGCCACTAAGGCTTCTCTTCGTCTCCTCTCTCCTGCCTTTCTGAAGACATGAAGACGTTGAGCTGCCACTAAGGCTTCCCTTCCTCTCCTCTCTCCTGCCTTTCTGAAGACATGAAGACGTTGAGCTGCCACTAAGGCTTCTCTTCGTCTCCTCTCTCCTGCCTTTCTGAAGACATGAAGACGTTGAGCTGCCACTAAGGCTTCCCTTCCTCTCCTCTCTCCTGCCTTTCTGAAGACATGAAGACGTTGAGCTGCCACTAAGGCTTCTCTTCCTCTCCTCTCTCCTGCCTTTCTGAAGACATGAAGACGTTGAGCTGCCACTAAGGCTTCCCTTCCTCTCCTCTCTCCTGCCTTTCTGAAGACATGAAGACGTTGAGCTGCCACTAAGGCTTCCCTTCCTCTCCTCTCTCCTGCCTTTCCGAAGACATGAAGACGTTGAGCTGCCACTAAGGCTTCCCTTCCTCTCCTCTCTCCTGCCTTTCTGAAGACATGAAGACGTTGAGCTGCCACTAAGGCTTCTCTTCCTCTCCTCTCTCCTGCCTTTCTGAAGACATGAAGACGTTGAGCTGCCACTAAGGCTTCTCTTCCTCTCCTCTCTCCTGCCTTTCTGAAGACATGAAGACGTTGAGCTGCCACTAAGGCTTCCCTTCCTCTCCTCTCTCCTGCCTTTCTGAAGACATGAAGACGTTGAGCTGCCACTAAGGCTTCCCTTCCTCTCCTCTCTCCTGCCTTTCTGAAGACATGAAGACATTGAGCTGCCACTAAGGCTTCCCTTCCTCTCCTCTCTCCTGCCTTTCTGAAGACATGAAGACGTTGAGCTGCCACTAAGGCTTCCCTTCCTCTCCTCTCTCCTGCCTTTCTGAAGACATGAAGACGTTGAGCTGCCACTAAGGCTTCCCTTCCTCTCCTCTCTCCTGCCTTTCTGAAGACATGAAGACATTGAGCTGCCACTAAGGCTTCCCTTCCTCTCCTCTCTCCTGCCTTTCTGAAGACATGAAGACATTGAGCTGCCACTAAGGCTTCCCTTCCTCTCCTCTCTCCTGCCTTTCTGAAGACATGAAGACGTTGAGCTGCCACTAAGGCTTCCCTTCCTCTCCTCTCTCCTGCCTTTCTGAAGACATGAAGACGTTGAGCTGCCACTAAGGCTTCCCTTCCTCTCCTCTCTCCTGCCTTTCTGAAGACATGAAGACGTTGAGCTGCCACTAAGGCTTCCCTTCCTCTCCTCTCTCCTGCCTTTCTGAAGACATGAAGACATTGAGCTGCCACTAAGGCTTCCCTTCCTCTCCTCTCTCCTGCCTTTCTGAAGACATGAAGACGTTGAGCTGCCACTAAGGCTTCCCTTCCTCTCCTCTCTCCTGCCTTTCTGAAGACATGAAGACATTGAGCTGCCACTAAGGCTTCCCTTCCTCTCCTCTCTCCTGCCTTTCTGAAGACATGAAGACGTTGAGCTGCCACTAAGGCTTCCCTTCCTCTCCTCTCTCCTGCCTTTCTGAAGACATGAAGACATTGAGCTGCCACTAAGGCTTCCCTTCCTCTCCTCTCTCCTGCCTTTCTGAAGACATGAAGACATTGAGCTGCCACTAAGGCTTCCCTTCCTCTCCTCTCTCCTGCCTTTCTGAAGACATGAAGACGTTGAGCTGCCACTAAGGCTTCCCTTCCTCTCCTCTCTCCTGCCTTTCTGAAGACATGAAGACATTGAGCTGCCACTAAAGGCTTCTCTTCCTCGCCTCTCTCCTGCCTTTCTGAAGACATGAAGACATTGAGCTGCCACTAAGGCTTCTCTTCCTCGCCTCTCTCCTGCTGTCTGCTGGGTTCTGATGGCTGCATCGTCCTCTGCTCAGAACAAATCTATAAAACTGTAGATTCCCAGTCTTCTCCGGAGGGGCGGCCAAACTACTTCCACATGTTATTTTTCCATATCCCGCTGCTATTCTGGAATTTCGTTTATGTACATTGTCAAACTTCTCACAGTGTGAGAATAAAAGGAAGAAAAGCAATTATGGGCCAGGGGAGAGGAGAGCAGGGAAAGGGGTGGTGGATTAACTCTTGCCTGTGTGGTACCAGGGTCTGGGGATGTGGTGGGGCCTCGCTCCTGGGGACGTTCACACGGGAAGAGAAGAGAGGCCAGGCTGCATCCTGCCTCTGGAGCTCTTCCCAGCCGTCACTGCTGCACCATCACCAACAGCTTGGGGCTCTAGTCCCTCTGTCCCCAGCACAATCCCCAACTCATGCGCTTCCTGACCACCCCCCCCCCCGCTTCGACGGGGTCCTGAGAACATGCAAACACCAGAGGTCGAGGTGAGACATGTGAAGCATGTTGGGAAGGGGGACACCAGTAAGGGACATTACACCCTTTATCCCCATGACTGTCCCCACTTAAGTTAGACTGATCAATCTGTGGCTTCCAGGGATAGGGGAGAATGACTCTTGGTGTCACCTTTTGAGACCCTTATTCCTGGGGGTGTCCTAAGGGGGGGAAGGAAGGTGGGGTTGAATGTAATAAACTACCCATGACACCCTCAGAGCCACAGGTCACCACTACCCAAAGGCTGCACGTCCCGGCGCCAGCGCAGAGTGAATATATACACACACAAACAATATTTACATGGAGCAAAGCGCAAAGCCCACGCAACATTGCCCAATAGATTCCCCTCTGTGATCATAGACTAAATACGAAGGCCTCAGAGGCAAGACACTGCTGTCTGTCTCTCTTTGTGTTCTGTGTAACAGCAACCTCCTGTGAAAGGGCCAGAAGGGTCAGGAAAGGGACCCCGCACCCGCCCTCTCCTTCCATTTAAAGCTTAGAGGACTTGAAATGATGTTGGGGGGAGGTGAGGGGTCCAGACGTGAGGGTCGTGTGCTAGATGGAGGAGGGCCGGATGCTAACAACATAGAGCAAGAACAGAGTGAAGGGTCTACAAAACCTCTCCCGCTCTCCTTCCCTCCCTCTCTCTCTCTCTCTCTCTCTCTCTCTCTCTCTCTCTCTCTCTCTCTCTCTCTCTCTCTCTCTCTCCTCCTCCTCTCTTCCCCAAGAGAGCTAATGACGAGCACAAAGCCTCAACTCTCCCCCAGCCCCAGGCTATAATTAGCAACCCCCAATTTAACTCATCATGCTCTGTCTGTCTGTCTGTCTGTCTGTCTGTCTGTCTGTCTGTCTGTCTGTCTGTCTGTCTGTCTGTCTGTCTGTCTGTCTGTCTGTCTGTCTGTCTGTCTGTCTGTCTGTCTTTAACCCTGACAGAGCTATCATGTCAAGTCTTGAGAGCTCGGGGAGCAAGTCAGCTCCCTCGAAACAGCTGTGACTAGTAAGGTCCTTCAACTGTGTTGCCTTCAGACTGGCGTGTTTCGTACGACCGTGGATGTTCAGAGGTGTGTTTGATGTTCTGTGTGTTGTTCAGTGTGTGTGTGTATAACTACAGTATGTTCCCAGTACAGCTTTGGATAATGAGCATGACTCTGTAGCGAAGTAATACTTGATATATATGAATATATTATATACACCATAATAGACTCAATTAATATGTTAACAAAGTCTATTAAATTAATTATCTGACTCCATAAATATAGTTCAAATATGCGAGCAAGCATTTACATTGACGTTGACTAGCAAGAACTGGAGAGCGGAATACTAAAAGTTAAATAAGGTATTTAATGACTTTGTAAAACAAATTAAATCACATAAGCTTAAGTTATAAATCATTAACAAGCAATGCAATCCAATACTCTAGGCATGATCAGAGAGGGAGAGAGAGAGAAGTCCTGCCTTAAAGGATGGGATGGAGACAGAAAGAAAGAAAGAGAGAAAGAAAGAAAGAAAGAAAGAAAGAAAGAAAGAAAGAAAGAAAGAAAGAAAGAGAAAGAAAGAAAGAGAAAGAAAGAAAGAAATAGAGAAAGAGAGAAAGAAAGAGAGAAAGAAAGAAAGAAAGAGAGAGAGAGAGAAAGAAAGAGAGAAAGAACGAAAGAGAAAGAGAGAAAGAGAGAAAGAAAGAAAGAGAGAAAGAGAGAAAGAGAGAAAGAGAGAGAGAGAGAGAGAAAGAGAGAAAGAGAGAAAGAAAGAGAGAGAGAGAGAGAGAAAGAGAGAAAGAGAGAATGAAGAAAGAGAAGAGAGACTCAGAGAGAAAGAAAGAGAGACCTAAGGATGACATTAAGACAGGATGAACAGAAAGAGATGAAACAGAGAGAGAGAGGATGAGAAAGAGAAAAGAGAGAGAGAAAGAGAGAGAGAAAGATGTTAAGACTAGATGTTAAGACGAGATGAGAAAGAGAGAAAGATGAGAGAGAAGAGGATGAAGACTAAGATGATAAGACTACAGACCTACAGGATGAGAAAGAGAAGAGAAAGAGAGATGAGAGAGAGAGAAAGAAAGAAAGAGAGAGAGAAAGAAAGAGAGAAAGAACGAAAGAGAAAGAGAGAAAGAGAGAAAGAAAGAAAGAGAGAAAGAGAGAAAGAGAGAAAGAGAGAGAGAGAGAGAGAAAGAGAGAAAGAGAGAAAGAAAGAAAGAAAATCTCTTTCCAGTGCAGGTCAGGAACAAAAGAGAGAAAGGGACAATGAAGTTAATACCCTTTTAGAAGCATCTGACTTCTTGACCAATAGTATTACTGTTGAGTTAACATCCAATCAGATAACAGACCTACAGGATGACATTAAGACAACAGGATGTGAAGACTACAGGCTGTTAAGACTACAGGATGTTAAGATTACAGGATGTTAAGACTACAGGATGTTAAGACTACAGGATGTGAAGACTACAGGATGTGAAGACTACAGGCTGTTAAGACTACAGGATGTTAAGATTACAGGATGTTAAGACTACAGGATGTTAAGACGACAGGATGTGAAGACTACAGGATGTTAATACTACAGGATGCTAAGACTACAGGATGCTAAGACTACAGGATGCTAAGACTACAGGATGATAAGACTACAGGACGTTAAGACTACAGGATGTTAAGACAACAGGATGTAAAAACGAACCTCTGCTTCTCAGAGGTGGAACGAGGGGTTTGATGAGATTATGCAGAGAAGGCTGAATTCCTAATGCTGGGTGTTCACTACACGACTTTCAAAATCTGGTTACATGCTCACACACTATCAGATTCTTCACTTGGCCATGAGGATTCTCCATACCACCACTCTGTCTATTGAAAACACTAATGTATTAGAATCTTAACATACTAGAAGGACCTGTGGCTCAATGCAGCCTCAGAAAGGTTTTCAGTCAGACATTCACGCATGCCGTACAGAGTGGACATTTCCAGCAACCATTTTTTAATTGAATGATATTGTTTGGGAGCTTCAGAGTTGTAACAATTTGACACTTTGACTTTGGTTAATAAAGGAAAGTATGAACCAATCGCTCCAGGCGCGATGACTACAAGTATCCCATGCTCGGTATCCCATGCTCGGTATCACATGCTCGGTATCCCATGCTCGGTATCACATGCTCGGTACCCCATGCTCGGTATCACATGCTCGGTATCCCATGCTCGGTATCCCATGCTCGGTATCACATGCTCGGTGATGCTAAACAAAGTCATCATCTCACTGGCTTCTTCTCTGGTGAGCTCTCATTGGCTATTGACAAAGACGGGATCGTTAGCCCTCAGATTGCGTCTCTGACCCGCTGACATTAAATGAGCGTTGGTGCCGGACGCGCCCCGAGTTGCAACGACATGGGGATTTGGTCATCAATCTCAAAAACGGATCTGGGAGAGCTAAATCGGGGGCCAGACAACACAGAGCGAATCCTTGCATACAGTTGACGAGAGTTACTTTGAGGGCTGAGCCGCCCTACAGACTCATCAATTAGTTGGGCCTCCATCAGACTCATCAATTAGTTGGGCCTCCATCAGACTAGATTACCATGACTTCTGAAGTGGGGGGGGGGTAATTTATTTTGTTCACTTGTCTTTCCACGTCAGTCACTTTTGCAGCTCTGGTTTTTATCCTCATTCTTCAGTGATTGTTACAGATACAGGTATCCTGTGTCTGTGTGTTTATTTTATTTTAATTTTAATTTTACCTTTATTTAACCAGGCAAGTCAGTTAAGAACATATTCTTATTTTCAATGACAGCCTGGGAACAGTGGGTTAACTGCCTGTTCAGGGGCAGAACGACAGATTTGTACCTTGTCAGCTCGGGGGTTTGAACTCGCAACCTTACTAGTCCAACGCTCTAACCACCAGGCTACGCTGCCGCCGTGTGTGTGTGTGTGTGTGTGTATCCTGTGTTCTTTTCTCTCCTTCTCCCCTCACAGGTGAAAATCATCACTCCCCAATCAGTCACCAATCCAATCATCAATCAGAAGACACACCTCCTCCTGTTTCCTACCCAATCACAGTTCCTATCCCTTGGTTTAAAAACCCCATCAGTTGTTTTCTCTAGAGCTCAATCTCTCTGTAAATGCCATGTCTGTAGGTCTCTGTGTTTCACTCTCTCTTTGTGTGTTAACCACTCTTTTGTTTGAGCACCTCCATAGCACTTTGTCCTCACCTGTGAGTATTGTTTTGGTTATGGTTATCGTGTTTGTTTGCATGTGGGAAAAGGGGAAACCAAGACAAGTCGCCCATGGACATACACTACCCGTCAGTAGACTTTGTTAAATACACTAGTTAGAACTGGGTGGACCACCCACTGTATTTTTGGTTAGTTAGTTAGCTATTGTTAAAGTAGGCTAGTCTAGCTTAGGGGTGTTTTTGAATACTTATTGTTTCTTTCCTTGGGTCCAGCTCAGCCCCTTTTCCTGCTTCCCCCCCATTACCGTGTGTTTGACGGTAGATTTCAGTTGTCGTGGTTATTTCGTTCTCACTTTGTCACAATTATAATTTGCATGAGTTATGTTACGGGTCTCATTACCATCCCCCTAGACTGTCGGGCCAAAAGGGATTCGTAACAGTGATAAGGACCAAGGACTGAAAACCCACAAGGACATGTAGTATGACCACTACCCAGATACTGTAGCAGGCATAGGCTGTAGAAAGACCAACCCTTGTTGTTAGCTGTGCATTGGCTTGCTGCGAAAATGAGAGTATTTGACCTAAAAAAAATAAAAAGTGGAACTTCTAACAATACGAATCATCAAATTGAACAAGACTTACAATGTTAATGCTTGAGAGACTGAAGCCTGAAGTCATTTTTTAAATTGCACCATTATTTTTTATAAAGGGAGCTTTCCCATGGTCCATTTGTCTATTTAATACAGCACATCTGGTGGATACGTTCTCCTTCTCCTCGTGAAAAACAATCTGTCCTCACAGGGGCTGCAGTGAGGAGCGAATCTGGAGACTCTGCAGCCTCTCGGGTGACTGGAGTTACACTTCTCTAACTGATGGAATGCCTCATGCAGGACAGGGCCTGGAGTTAGAGCCTAGTCGGAGCCCAGTGGAAGACATTGTTATGGCAACGGCAGTTCGGGTGTGTGAGGTAATGCTGGTGATGTAACATAAGGGGGCGGTGGGGACGGGTGAAAGGCGATAGGCTGAGGCAGTTGGTGTCAGCGTTGGGATCTCTAATGTTAGCCAGACATCGCCAGGCAGGCAGGATACAGGACAGAGGAATACATACCCACCTAAACCACTCTCCAGGCAGACAGGATACAGGACAGAGGAATACATACCCACCTAAACCACTCTCCAGGCAGGCAGGATACAGGACAGAGGAATACATACCCACCTAAACCACTCTCCAGGCAGGATACAGAACAGAGGAATACATACCCACCTAAACCACTCTCCAGGCAGGATACAGAACAGAGGAATACATACCCACCTAAACCACTCTCCAGGCAGGATACAGGACAGAGGAATACATACCCACCTAAACCACTCTCCAGGCAGGCAGGATACAGGACAGAGGAATACATACCCACCTAAACCACTCTCCAGGCAGGCAGGATACAGGACAGAGGAATACATACCCACCTAAACCACTCTCCAGGCAGGAAACAGGACAGAGGAATACATACCCACCTAAACCACTCTCCAGGCAGGAAACAGGACAGAGGAATACATACCCACCTAAACCACTCTCCAGGCAGGAAACAGGACAGAGGAATACATACCCACCTAAACCACTCTCCAGGCAGGAAACAGGACAGAGGAATACATACCCACCTAAACCACTCTCCAGGCAGGCAGGATACAGAACAGAGGAATACATACCCACCTAAACCACTCTCCAGGCAGGCAGGATACAGGACAGAGGAATACATACCCACCTAAACCACTCTCCAGGCAGGATACAGGACAGAGGAATACATACCCACCTAAACCACTCTCCAGGCAGGAAACAGGACAGAGGAATACATACCCACCTAAACCACTCTCCAGGCAGGCAGGATACAGAACAGAGGAATACATACCCACCTAAACCACTCTCCAGGCAGGATACAGGACAGAGGAATACATACCCACCTAAACCACTCTCCAGGCAGGCAGGATACAGGACAGAGGAATACATACCCACCTAAACCACTCTCCAGGCAGGATACAGAACAGGAATACATACCCACCTAAACCACTCTCCAGGCAGGCAGGATACAGGACAGAGGAATACATACCCATCTAAACCACTCTCCAGGCAGGCAGGATACAGGACAGAGGAATACATACCCACCTAAACCACTCTCCAGGCAGGCAGGATACAGAACAGAGGAATACATACCCACCTAAACCACTCTCCAGGCAGGATACAGAACAGAGGAATACATACCCACCTAAACCACTCTCCAGGCAGGATACAGGACAGAGGAATACAGACCCACCTAAACCACTCTCCAGGCAGGCAGGATACAGAACAGAGGAATACAGACCCACCTAAACCACTCTCCAGGCAGGCAGGATACAGGACAGAGGAATACATACCCACCTAAACCACTCTCCAGGCAGGATACAGGACAGAGGAATACAGACCCACCTAAACCACTCTCCAGGCAGGCAGGATACAGGACAGAGGAATACATACCCACCTAAACCACTCTCCAGGCAGGCAGGATACAGAACAGAGGAATACATACCCACCTAAACCACTCTCCAGGCAGGATACAGAACAGAGGAATACATACCCACCTAAACCACTCTCCAGGCAGGATACAGAACAGAGGAATACATATCCATCTAAACCACTCTCCAGGCAGGCAGGATACAGGACAGAGGAATACATACCCACCTAAACCACTCTCCAGGCAGGCAGGATACAGGACAGAGGAATACATACCCACCTAAACCACTCTCCAGGCAGGCAGGATACAGGACAGAGGAATACATACCCACCTAAACCACTCTCCAGGCAGGCAGGATACAGGACAGAGGAATACATACCCACCTAAACCACTCTCCAGGCAGGCAGGATACAGGACAGAGGAATACATACCCACCTAAACCACTCTCCAGGCAGGCAGGATACAGGACAGAGGAATACATACCCACCTAAACCACTCTCCAGGCAGGCAGGATACAGGACAGAGGAATACATACCCACCTAAACCACTCTCCAGGCAGGATACAGGACAGAGGAATACATACCCACCTAAACCACTCTCCAGGCAGGCAGGATACAGGACAGAGGAATACATACCCACCTAAACCACTCTCCAGGCAGGCAGGATACAGGACAGAGGAATACATACCCACCTAAACCACTCTCCAGGCAGGCAGGATACAGGACAGAGGAATACAGACCCACCTAAACCACTCTCCAGGCAGGCAGGATACAGGACAGAGGAATACATACCCACCTAAACCACTCTCCAGGCAGGCAGGATACAGAACAGAGGAATACATACCCACCTAAACCACTCTCCAGGCAGGATACAGAACAGAGGAATACATACCCACCTAAACCACTCTCCAGGCAGGATACAGAACAGAGGAATACATATCCATCTAAACCACTCTCCAGGCAGGCAGGATACAGGACAGAGGAATACATACCCACCTAAACCACTCTCCAGGCAGGATACAGAACAGAGGAATACATACCCACCTAAACCACTCTCCAGGCAGGATACAGAACAGAGGAATACATACCCACCTAAACCACTCTCCAGGCAGGATACAGGACAGAGGAATACAGACCCACCTAAACCACTCTCCAGGCAGGCAGGATACAGGACAGAGGAATACATACCCACCTAAACCACTCTCCAGGCAGGCAGGATACAGGACAGAGGAATACATACCCACCTAAACCACTCTCCAGGCAGGCAGGATACAGAACAGAGGAATACATACCCACCTAAACCACTCTCCAGGCAGGATACAGAACAGAGGAATACATATCCATCTAAACCACTCTCCAGGCAGGCAGGATACAGGACAGAGGAATACATACCCACCTAAACCACTCTCCAGGCAGGCAGGATACAGGACAGAGGAATACATACCCACCTAAACCACTCTCCAGGCAGGCAGGATACAGGACAGAGGAATACATACCCACCTAAACCACTCTCCAGGCAGGCAGGATACAGGACAGAGGAATACATACCCACCTAAACCACTCTCCAGGCAGGCAGGATACAGGACAGAGGAATACATACCCACCTAAACCACTCTCCAGGCAGGCAGGATACAGGACAGAGGAATACATACCCACCTAAACCACTCTCCAGGCAGGCAGGATACAGGACAGAGGAATACATACCCACCTAAACCACTCTCCAGGCAGGATACAGGACAGAGGAATACATACCCACCTAAACCACTCTCCAGGCAGGCAGGATACAGGACAGAGGAATACATACCCACCTAAACCACTCTCCAGGCAGGCAGGATACAGGACAGAGGAATACATACCCACCTAAACCACTCTCCAGGCAGGCAGGATACAGGACAGAGGAATACATACCCACCTAAACCACTCTCCAGGCAGGCAGGATACAGGACAGAGGAATACATACCCACCTAAACCACTCTCCAGGCAGGATACAGAACAGAGGAATACATACCCACCTAAACCACTCTCCAGGCAGGCAGGATACAGAACAGAGGAATACATACCCACCTAAACCACTCTCCAGGCAGGATACAGGACAGAGGAATACAGACCCACCTAAACCACTCTCCAGGCAGGCAGGATACAGGACAGAGGAATACATACCCACCTAAACCACTCTCCAGGCAGGCAGGATACAGGACAGAGGAATACATACCCACCTAAACCACTCTCCAGGCAGGCAGGATACAGAACAGAGGAATACATACCCACCTAAACCACTCTCCAGGCAGGCAGGATACAGGACAGAGGAATACATACCCACCTAAACCACTCTCCAGGCAGGCAGGATACAGAACAGAGGAATACAGACCCACCTAAACCACTCTCCAGGCAGGCAGGATACAGGACAGAGGAATACATACCCACCTAAACCACTCTCCAGGCAGGCAGGATACAGGACAGAGGAATACATACCCACCTAAACCACTCTCCAGGCAGGATACAGGACAGAGGAATACATACCCACCTAAACCACTCTCCAGGCAGGCAGGATACAGGACAGAGGACCACCTAAACCACTCTCCAGGCAGGCAGGATACAGGACAGAGGAATACATACCCACCTAAACCACTCTCCAGGCAGGATACAGGACAGAGGAATACATACCCACCTAAACCACTCTCCAGGCAGGCAGGATACAGGACAGAGGAATACATACCCACCTAAACCACTCTCCAGGCAGGATACAGGACAGAGGAATACAGACCCACCTAAACCACTCTCCAGGCAGGCAGGATACAGGACAGAGGAATACATACCCACCTAAACCACTCTCCAGGCAGGCAGGATACAGGACAGAGGAATACATACCCACCTAAACCACTCTCCAGGCAGGCAGGATACAGAACAGAGGAATACATACCCACCTAAACCACTCTCCAGGCAGGCAGGATACAGGACAGAGGAATACATACCCACCTAAACCACTCTCCAGGCAGGCAGGATACAGAACAGAGGAATACAGACCCACCTAAACCACTCTCCAGGCAGGCAGGATACAGGACAGAGGAATACATACCCACCTAAACCACTCTCCAGGCAGGCAGGATACAGGACAGAGGAATACATACCCACCTAAACCACTCTCCAGGCAGGCAGGATACAGGACAGAGGAATACATACCCACCTAAACCACTCTCCAGGCAGGCAGGATACAGGACAGAGGAATACATACCCACCTAAACCACTCTCCAGGCAGGCAGGATACAGGACAGAGGAATACATACCCACCTAAACCACTCTCCAGGCAGGATACAGGACAGAGGAATACATACCCACCTAAACCACTCTCCAGGCAGGCAGGATACAGGACAGAGGAATACATACCCACCTAAACCACTCTCCAGGCAGGCAGGATACAGGACAGAGGAATACATACCCACCTAAACCACTCTCCAGGCAGGATACAGGACAGAGGAATACATACCCACCTAAACCACTCTCCAGGCAGGCAGGATACAGGACAGAGGAATACATACCCACCTAAACCACTCTCCAGGCAGGCAGGATACAGAACAGAGGAATAAATACCCACCTAAACCACTCTCCAGGCAGGCAGGATACAGAACAGAGGAATACATACCCACCTAAACCACTCTCCAGGCAGGCAGGATACAGGACAGAGGAATACATACCCACCTAAACCACTCTCCAGGCAGGATACAGAACAGAGGAATACATACCCACCTAAACCACTCTCCAGGCAGGCAGGATACAGAACAGAGGAATACATACCCACCTAAACCACTCTCCAGGCAGGATACAGGACAGAGGAATACAGACCCACCTAAACCACTCTCCAGGCAGGCAGGATACAGGACAGAGGAATACATACCCACCTAAACCACTCTCCAGGCAGGCAGGATACAGGACAGAGGAATACATACCCACCTAAACCACTCTCCAGGCAGGCAGGATACAGAACAGAGGAATACATACCCACCTAAACCACTCTCCAGGCAGGCAGGATACAGGACAGAGGAATACATACCCACCTAAACCACTCTCCAGGCAGGCAGGATACAGAACAGAGGAATACAGACCCACCTAAACCACTCTCCAGGCAGGCAGGATACAGGACAGAGGAATACATACCCACCTAAACCACTCTCCAGGCAGGCAGGATACAGGACAGAGGAATACATACCCACCTAAACCACTCTCCAGGCAGGCAGGATACAGGACAGAGGAATACATACCCACCTAAACCACTCTCCAGGCAGGCAGGATACAGGACAGAGGAATACATACCCACCTAAACCACTCTCCAGGCAGGATACAGGACAGAGGAATACATACCCACCTAAACCACTCTCCAGGCAGGCAGGATACAGGACAGAGGAATACATACCCACCTAAACCACTCTCCAGGCAGGCAGGATACAGAACAGAGGAATACATACCCACCTAAACCACTCTCCAGGCAGGCAGGATACAGAACAGAGGAATACATACCCACCTAAACCACTCTCCAGGCAGGATACAGGACAGAGGAATACATACCCACCTAAACCACTCTCCAGGCAGGATACAGGACAGAGGAATACATACCCACCTAAACCACTCTCCAGGCAGGCAGGATACAGAACAGAGGAATACATACCCACCTAAACCACTCTCCAGGCAGGATACAGGACAGAGGAATACATACCCACCTAAACCACTCTCCAGGCAGGCAGGATACAGGACAGAGGAATACATACCCACCTAAACCACTCTCTCCAGGCAGGATACAGAACAGAGGAATACATACCCACCTAAACCACTCTCCAGGCAGGATACAGGACAGAGGAATACATACCCACCTAAACCACTCTCCAGGCAGGATACAGAACAGAGGAATACATACCCACCTAAACCACTCTCCAGGCAGGCAGGATACAGAACAGAGGAATACATACCCACCTAAACCACTCTCCAGGCAGGATACAGGACAGAGGAATACATACCCACCCAAACCACTCTCCAGGCAGGCAGGATACAGGACAGAGGAATACATACCCACCTAAACCACTCTCCAGGCAGGCAGGATACAGGACAGAGGAATACATACCCACCTAAACCACTCTCCAGGCAGGCAGGATACAGAACAGAGGAATACATACCCACCTAAACCACTCTCCAGGCAGGCAGGATACAGGACAGAGGAATACATACCCACCTAAACCACTCTCCAGGCAGGCAGGATACAGAACAGAGGAATACATACCCACCTAAACCACTCTCCAGGCAGGATACAGGACAGAGGAATACATACCCACCTAAACCACTCTCCAGGCAGGATACAGGACAGAGGAATACATACCCACCTAAACCACTCTCCAGGCAGGATACAGAACAGAGGAATACATACCCACCTAAACCACTCTCCAGGCAGGCAGGATACAGAACAGAGGAATACATACCCACCTAAACCACTCTCCAGGCAGGATACAGGACAGAGGAATACATACCCACCTAAACCACTCTCCAGGCAGGCAGGATACAGGACAGAGGAATACATACCCACCTAAACCACTCTCCAGGCAGGATACAGGACAGAGGAATACATACCCATCTAAACCACTCTCCAGGCAGGATACAGGACAGAGGAATACATACCCACCTAAACCACTCTCCAGGCAGGATACAGGACAGAGGAATACATACCCACCTAAACCACTCTCCAGGCAGGATACAGGACAGAGGAATACATACCCACCTAAACCACTCTCCAGGCAGGATACAGGACAGAGGAATACATACCCACCTAAACCACTCTCCAGGCAGGATACAGAACAGAGGAATACATACCCACCTAAACCTCTCTCCAGGCAGGCAGGATACAGAACAGAGGAATACATACCCACCTAAACCACTCTCCAGGCAGGATACAGGACAGAGGAATACATACCCACCTAAACCACTCTCCAGGCAGGATACAGGACAGAGGAATACATACCCACCTAAACCACTCTCCAGGCAGGCAGGATACAGGACAGAGGAATACATACCCACCTAAACCACTCTCCAGGCAGGCAGGATACAGGACAGAGGAATACATACCCACCTAAACCACTCTCCAGGCAGGATACAGGACAGAGGAATACATACCCACCTAAACCACTCTCCAGGCAGGCAGGATACAGAACAGAGGAATACATACCCACCTAAACCACTCTCCAGGCAGGCAGGATACAGGACAGAGGAATACATACCCACCTAAACCACTCTCCAGGCAGGCAGGAAACAGGACAGAGGAATACATACCCACCTAAACCACTCTCCAGGCAGGCAGGATACAGGACAGAGGAATACATACCCACCTAAACCACTCTCCAGGCAGGATACAGGACAGAGGAATACATACCCACCTAAACCACTCTCCAGGCAGGCAGGATACAGGACAGAGGAATACATACCCACCTAAACCACTCTCCAGGCAGGCAGGATACAGGACAGAGGAATACATACCCACCTAAACCACTCTCCAGGCAGGAAACAGGACAGAGGAATACATATCCACCTAAACCACTCTCCAGGCAGGATACAGGACAGAGGAATACATACCCACCTAAACCACTCTCCAGGCAGGCAGGATACAGAACAGAGGAATACAGACCCACCTAAACCACTCTCCAGGCAGGCAGGATACAGAACAGAGGAATACATACCCACCTAAACCACTCTCCAGGCAGGCAGGATACAGGACAGAGGAATACATACCCACCTAAACCACTCTCCAGGCAGGATACAGGACAGAGGAATACATACCCATCTAAACCACTCTCCAGGCAGGATACAGGACAGAGGAATACATACCCACCTAAACCACTCTCCAGGCAGGATACAGGACAGAGGAATACATACCCATCTAAACCACTCTCCAGGCAGGCAGGATACAGGACAGAGGAATACATACCCACCTAAACCACTCTCCAGGCAGGATACAGGACAGAGGAATACATACCCACCTAAACCACTCTCCAGGCAGGATACAGGACAGAGGAATACATACCCACCTAAACCACTCTCCAGGCAGGATACAGGACAGAGGAATACATACCCACCTAAACCACTCTCCAGGCAGGCAGGATACAGGACAGAGGAATACATACCCATCTAAACCACTCTCCAGGCAGGAAACAGGACAGAGGAATACATACCCACCTAAACCACTCTCCAGGCAGGATACAGGACAGAGGAATACATACCCACCTAAACCACTCTCCAGGCAGGAAACAGGACAGAGGAATACATACCCACCTAAACCACTCTCCAGGCAGGATACAGAACAGAGGAATACATACCCACCTAAACCACTCCAGGCAGGATACAGGACAGAGGAATACATACCCACCTAAACCACTCTCCAGGCAGGCAGGATACAGGACAGAGGAATACATACCCACCTAAACCACTCTCCAGGCAGGATACAGGACAGAGGAATACATACCCACCTAAACCACTCTCCAGGCAGGCAGGATACAGGACAGAGGAATACATACCCATCTAAACCACTCTCCAGGCAGGAAACAGGACAGAGGAATACATACCCACCTAAACCACTCTCCAGGCAGGATACAGAACAGAGGAATACATACCCACCTAAACCGAGTGGCACCCTTGAGGTCACCACTAATCCCCAGTCATCTCCCACTTTCCTCTCAAACGTACCGGTTATACGACTTACATTGAGTACACGCATCCACACAGAAAGGTAGCGACGTGTATTTCCTTAACTACATAACATAGACACTCTAACTCGTTGCCCCCCTGTAAGGCTTCCCTCCCTGCTAATTTAGCTTAGTGTCCACCCCCCTAAAAATAACAGATGGCGAGAAAATGACTGACATGTTTTTTGTTGTAAAACAGAAAGATGTTTTGTAACCAGAATCGTAAACATTGCACTACTACTATGTTGTTTTCGGATGCTCCGTAAATTAAATTAGTCGCTTTTTTTTAAACTGTCGAGTACTTCTTCAAATCATCTGGCCAGAAGCAGCATGAGGAGCAACAAAACGACTCCCAGAGAAGGTTTTATTTGTCTGTCTAGAAAACACAGCAGTTTGTTCTGGGTGTGCCCCCTCTATTTTCTCCACTTGGGGACTAGGCTGTAATTGCTTGTTTAAGGATAATAACAAGGGAAGACTCTCCGAGGAGCCCCGCACCCCAAACGCCAGACTTGAGGCGAACACCGCAACCGCAGTGCAGTGCAGAGCAACGGGGGAAAGAGGAACAGAGAGGGGAGGAGAGACTGGGGTAGTAATGAAGGTCTTATATTCCTGGTGACTGGAGAGAGTCTGGGGGTGGGGAGGGGATGGGGATGTGGAGGGGGGTGTGGAGGGGAGGAGAGACTGGGGTAGTAATGAAGGTCTTATATTCCTGGTGACTGGAGAGAGTCTGGGGGTGGGGAGGGGATGGGGATGTGGAGGGGGGTGTGGAGGGGAGGAGAGACTGGGGTAGTAATGAAGGTCTTATATTCCTGGTGACTGGAGAGAGTCTGGGGGTGGGGAGGGGGATGGGGATGTGGAGGGGGGTGTGGAGGGGAGGAGAGACTGGGGTAGTAATGAAGGTCTTATATTCCTGGTGACTGGAGAGAGTCTGGGGGTGGGGAGGGGGATGGGGATGTGGAGGGGGTGTGGAGAGGAGGAGAGACTGGGGTAGTAATGAAGGTCTTATATTCCTGGTGACTGGAGAGAGTCTGGGGGTGTGGAGGGGTGTGGACGGGAGGAGAGACTGGGGTAGTAATGAAGGTCTTATATTCCTGGTGACTGGAGAGAGTCTGGGGGTGGGGAGGGGGATAGGGATGTGGAGGGGGGTGTGGAGGGGAGGAGAGACTGGGATAGTAATGAAGGTCTTATATTCCTGGTGACTGGAGAGAGTCTGGGGGTGGGGAGGGGGATGGGGATGTGGAGGGGGTGTGGAGGGAGGAGAGACTGGGGTAGTAATGAAGGTCTTATATTCCTGGTGACTGGAGAGAGTCTGGGGGTGGGGAGGGGGGGGGTGGAGGGGAGGAGAGACTGGGGTAGTAATGAAGGTCTTATATTCCTGGTGACTGGAGAGAGTCTGGGGGTGGGGAGGGGGATGGGGAAGCGGAGGGGGACGTGGATGTGAAAGGGGATGTGGAGGAGGTTGGGGAGAACGGGGATGTGGAGGGAGATGAAAATGGGGATGTGGAGGGGGATGAGAATGAGAATGGGGATGTGGAGGGGGATGAGAATGAGAATGGGGATGTGGAGGGGGATGAAAATGGGGATGTGGAGGGGATGAGAATGAGAATGGGGATGTGGAGGGGATGAGAATGAGAATGGGGATGTGGAGGGGGATGAGAATGAGAATGGGGATGTGGAGGGGGATGAGAATGAGAATGGGGATGTGGAGATTGTATGTGGAGGGGGATGAGAATGGGGATGTGGAGAATGGGGAGGGGGATGTGGAGAATGGGGAGGGGGATGTGGAGGGGGATGAGAATGAGAATGGGGATGTGGAGATTGTATGTGGAGGGGGATGAGAATGGGGATGTGGAGAATGGGGAGGGGGATGTGGAGAATGGGGAGGGGGAGGGGGATGAGAATGAGAATAGGGATGTGGAGATTGTATGTGGAGGGGATGAGAATGGGGATGTGGAGAATGGGGAGGGGGATGTGGAGGGGGATGAGAATGGGGATGTGGAGGGAGGTGGGGAGGGGGGTGTGGAGGGGGTGTGGACAGATGTGGAAGGAGATGGGGGAGGGGGATTTGGAGGGGATGAGAATGGGGATTTGGAGGGGGATGAGAATGGGGATGTGGAGGGGGATGTGGAAGGAGATGGGGGAGGGGATTTGGAGGGGGATGTGTCGGCTACATGCCTACAAGAAGGATGACCGCTGCCACCTAGTGTTTTTCTCCAACTGCTCCTTGGCAGGGAGTGTGTGTGTGCCTCTGTCTCTGTGTGTGTGTTCCTGAGTGTATGGGGGGCTGTCTCTCTCTGTGTGTGTGTTCCTGAGTGTATGGGGGGCTGTCTCTGTGAGTGTGTATGTGTGTGCCTCTGTCTTTGTGTGTGTGTGTTCCTGAGTGTATGGGGGGCTGTCTCTGTGTGTGTGGGGGGAGGGCACTGTCTCTATGTGTGTGTGTGGGGGGGGAGGGCCTTGTCTCTGTGTATTGTTTGGGGGGCACTGTCTCTCTGTGTGTGTGGGGGGGAGGGCCTTGTCTCTGTTTATTGTTTGGGGGGCACTGTCTCGTGTGTGTGTGTGTGTGTTGGGGGAGGTCTCTGTGTGTGTGTGTGGGGGCTGTCTCTGTGTGTGTGTGTGTGGGGGGGGGCCCTGTCTCTGTGTGTGTGTGTGGGGGGCCTGTCTCTGTGTGTGTGTGGGTGTGTGAGGGCCCTGTCTCTATGTGTGTGTGTGTTTGTGGTGTGTGTGTGTGTGTGTGTGTGTGTGTGTGTGTGTGTGTGTGTGTGTGTGTGTGTGTGTGTGTGTGTGTGTGTGTGTGTGTGTGTGTGTGGTGTGGTGTGGTGGGGCTGTCTCTGTGAGTGTTTGTGTGGGGAGCGCCCTGTCTCTGTGTGTGTGTGGGGGGGGGGTCTCTGTGGGTGTGTCTCTGTGGGTGTGTCTCTGTGGGTGTGTCCCTGTGTATTTTAATGTTAATGGGATGCGGGGCTGGTAGCCAGAGCATGGAGCAGACAGACCCGACAGAGCAAAGAGGGAGAAAGCAGGAATGTAATTAAATTAGGGGTGTCACACCAGGAACCCAGAGCTTAAACAAGCCTCCAGGGATTGTGGGAGATCTTCCAGGCATTCAGTGGTTCCTTGATCTGAGAACATAGGAGAAGATGGCTACAATGGCGCTCCGTGGCATACCTACACAATGTGTGTGGACACATTACACATGCAGGGGCTCCGTGGCATACCTACACAATGTGTGTGGATCCATTACACATGCAGGGGCTCTGTGGCATACCTACACAATGTGTATGACACATTACACATGCAGGGGCTCTGTGGCATACCTACACAATGTGTGTGGATCCATTACATATGCAGGGGCTCTGTGGCATACCTACACAATGTGTGTGGATCCATTACACATGCAGGGGCTCCGTGGCATACCTACACAATGCGTATGGATCCATTACACATGCAGGGGCTCTGTAGCATACCTACACAATGTGTGTGGATCCATTACACATGCAGGGGCTCTGTGGCATACCTACACAATGTGTGTGGATCCATTACACATGCAGGGGCTCTGTAGCATACCTACACAATGTGTATGGATCCATTACACATGCAGGGGCTCTGTAGCATACCTACACAATGTGTGTGGATCCATTACACATGCAGGGGCTCCGTGGCATACCTACACAATGTGTGTGGACACATTACACATGCAGGGGCTCTGTGGCATACCTACACAATGTGTGTGGATCCATTACACATGCAGGGGCTCTGTAGCATTCCTGTGTGTGGATCCATTACACATGCAGGGGCTCTGTGGCATACCTACACAATGTGTGTGGATCCATTACACATGCAGGGGCTCTGTGGCATACCTACACAATGTGTGTGGATCCATTACACATGCAGGGGCTCTGTAGCATACCTACACAATGTGTGTGGATCCATTACACATGCAGGGGCTCCGGGCATACCTACACAATGTGTGTGGATCCATTACACATGCAGGGGCTCTGTGGCATACCTACACAATGTGTGTGGATCCATTACACATGCTGGGGCTCTGTAGCATACCTACACAATGTGTATGGATCCATTACACATGCAGGGGCTCTGTGGCATACCTACACAATGTGGTGGATCCATTACACATGCAGGGGGCTCTGTAGCATACCTACACAATGTGTGTGGACACATTACACATGCAGGGGCTCTGTAGCATACCTACACAATGTGTGTGGACACATTACACATGCAGGGGCTCTGTAGCATACCTACACAATGTGTATGGATCCATTACACATGCAGGGGCTCTGTGGCATACCTACACAATGTGTGTGGATCCATTACACATGCAGGGGCTCTGTAGCATACCTACACAATGTGTGTGGATCCATTACACATGCAGGGGGCTCTGCATACCTACACAATGTGTATGGATCCATTACACATGCAGGGGCTCTGTGGCATACCTACACAATGTGTGTGGACACATTACACATGCAGGGGCTCTGTAGCATACCTACACAATGTGTATGGATCCATTACACATGCAGGGGCTCTGGGCATACCTACACAATGTGTGTGGATCCATTACACATGCAGGGGCTCTGTAGCATACCTACACAATGTGTGTGGATCCATTACACATGCAGGGGCTCCGTGGCATACCTACACAATGTGTATGACACATTACACATGCAGGGGCTCTGTGGCATACCTACACAATGTGTATGACACATTACACATGCAGGGGCTCTGTGGCATACCTACACAATGTGTGTGGATCCATTACACATGCAGGGGCTCTGTGGCATACCTACACAATGTGTGTGGACACATTACACATGCAGGGGCTCCGTGGCATACCTACACAATGTGTGTGGACACATTACACATGCAGGGGCTCCGTGGCATACCTACACAATGTGTGTGGATCCATTACACATGCAGGGGCTCTGTGGCATACCTACACAATGTGTGTGGATCCATTACACATGCAGGGGCTCTGTGGCATACCTACACAATGTGTGTGGACACATTACACATGCAGGGGCTCTGTGGCATACCTACACAATGTGTGTGGACACATTACACATGCAGGGGCTCTGTGGCATACCTACACAATGTGTGGATCCATTACACATGCAGGGGCTCTGTGGCATACCTACACAATGTGTATGACACATTACACATGCAGGGGCTCCGTGGCATACCTACACAATGTGTGTGGATCCATTACACATGCAGGGGCTCTGTAGCATACCTACACAATGTGTGGGATCCATTACACATGCAGGGGCTCTGTGGCATACCTACACAATGTGTGTGGATCCATTACACATGCAGGGGCTCTGTGGCATACCTACACAATGTGTGTGGACACATTACACATGCAGGGGCTCCGTGGCATACCTACACAATGTGTGTGGACACATTACACATGCAGGGGCTCTGTGGCATACCTACACAATGTGTGTGGATCCATTACACATGCAGGGGCTCTGTGGCATACCTACACAATGTGTGTGGACACATTACACATGCAGGGGCTCTGTGGCATACCTACACAATGTGTGTGGATCCATTACACATGCAGGGGCTCCGTGGCATACCTACACAATGTGTGTGGATCCATTACACATGCAGGGGCTCTGTGGCATACCTACACAATGTGTGTGGATCCATTACACATGCAGGGGCTCCGTGGCATACCTACACAATGTGTGTGGACACATTACACATGCAGGGGCTCCGTGGCATACCTACACAATGTGTGTGGATCCATTACACATGCAGGGGCTCTGTGGCATACCTACACAATGTGTGTGGATCCATTACACATGCAGGGGCTCTGTGGCATACCTACACAATGTGTGTGGATCCATTACACATGCAGGGGCTCTGTGGCATACCTACACAATGTGTGTGGACACATTACACATGCAGGGGCTCTGTGGCATACCTACACAATGTGTGTGGATCCATTACACATGCAGGGGCTCCGTGGCATACCTACACAATGTGTGTGGACACATTACACATGCAGGGGCTCTGTGGCATACCTACACAATGTGTGTGGATCCATTACACATGCAGGGGCTCTGTAGCATACCTACACAATGTGTGTGGATCCATTACACATGCAGGGGCTCTGTGGCATACCTACACAATGTGTGTGGATCCATTACACATGCAGGGGCTCTGTAGCATACCTACACAATGTGTGTGGATCCATTACACATGCAGGGGCTCCGTGGCATACCTACACAATGTGTGTGGATCCATTACACATGCAGGGGCTCTGTGGCATACCTACACAATGTGTGTGGATCCATTACACATGCAGGGGCTCTGTGGCATACCTACACAATGTGTGTGGACACATTACACATGCAGGGGCTCTGTAGCATACCTACACAATGTGTATGGATCCATTACACATGCAGGGGCTCTGTGGCATACCTACACAATGTGTGTGGATCCATTACACATGCAGGGGCTCTGTCATACCTACACAATGTGTGTGGATCCATTACACATGCAGGGGCTCCGTGGCATACCTACACAATGTGTATGACACATTACACATGCAGGGGCTCTGTGGCATACCTACACAATGTGTATGACACATTACACATGCAGGGGCTCTGTGGCATACCTACACAATGTGTGTGGATCCATTACACATGCAGGGGCTCTGTGGCATACCTACACAATGTGTGTGGACACATTACACATGCAGGGGCTCCGTGGCATACCTACACAATGTGTGTGGACACATTACACATGCAGGGGCTCCGTGGCATACCTACACAATGTGTGTGGATCCATTACACATGCAGGGGCTCTGTGGCATACCTACACAATGTGTGTGGATCCATTACACATGCAGGGGCTCTGTGGCATACCTACACAATGTGTGTGGACACATTACACATGCAGGGGCTCTGTGGCATACCTACACAATGTGTGTGGACACATTACACATGCAGGGGCTCTGTGGCATACCTACACAATGTGTGTGGATCCATTACACATGCAGGGGCTCTGTGGCATACCTACACAATGTGTATGACACATTACACATGCAGGGGCTCCGTGGCATACCTACACAATGTGTGTGGATCCATTACACATGCAGGGGCTCTGTAGCATACCTACACAATGTGTGTGGATCCATTACACATGCAGGGGCTCTGTGGCATACCTACACAATGTGTGTGGATCCATTACACATGCAGGGGCTCTGTGGCATACCTACACAATGTGTGTGGACACATTACACATGCAGGGCTCCGTGGCATACCTACACAATGTGTGTGGACACATTACACATGCAGGGCTCTGTGGCATGTACACAATGTGTGTGGATCCATTACACATGCAGGGGCTCTGTGGCATACCTACACAATGTGTGTGGACACATTACACATGCAGGGGCTCTGTGGCATACCTACACAATGTGTGTGGATCCATTACACATGCAGGGGCTCTGTGGCATACCTACACAATGTGTGTGGATCCATTACACATGCAGGGGCTCTGTGGCATACCTACACAATGTGTGTGATCCATTACACATGCAGGGGCTCTGTGGCATACCTACACAATGTGTGTGGACACATTACACATGCAGGGGCTCTGTGGCATACCTACACAATGTGTGTGGATCCATTACACATGCAGGGGCTCTGTGGCATACCTACACAATGTGTGTGGATCCATTACACATGCAGGGGCTCTGTGGCATACCTACACAATGTGTGTGGATCCATTACACATGCAGGGGCTCTGTGGCATACCTACACAATGTGTGTGGACACATTACACATGCAGGGGCTCCGTGGCATACCTACACAATGTGTGTGGATCCATTACACATGCAGGGGCTCCGTGGCATACCTACACAATGTGTGTGGATCCATTACACATGCAGGGGCTCTGTGGCATACCTACACAATGTGTGTGGATCCATTACATGCAGGGGCTCCGTGGCATACCTACACAATGTGTATGACACATTACACATGCAGGGGCTCTGTGGCATACCTACACAATGTGTATGACACATTACACATGCAGGGGCTCTGTGGCATACCTACACAATGTGTGTGGATCCATTACACATGCAGGGGCTCTGTGGCATACCTACACAATGTGTGTGGACACATTACACATGCAGGGGCTCCGTGGCATACCTACACAATGTGTGTGGACACATTACACATGCAGGGGCTCCGTGGCATACCTACACAATGTGTGTGGATCCATTACACATGCAGGGGCTCCGTGGCATACCTACACAATGTGTGTGGATCCATTACACATGCAGGGGCTCTGTGGCATACCTACACAATGTGTGTGGACACATTACACATGCAGGGGCTCCGTGGCATACCTACACAATGTGTGTGGACACATTACACATGCAGGGGCTCCGTGGCATACCTACACAATGTGTGTGGATCCATTACACATGCAGGGGCTCTGTGGCATACCTACACAATGTGTATGACACATTACACATGCAGGGGCTCTGGCATACCTACACAATGTGTGTGGATCCATTACACATGCAGGGGCTCTGTAGCATACCTACACAATGTGTGTGGATCCATTACTGCAGGGGCTCTGTGGCATACCTATGTGTGGATCCATTACACATGCAGGGGCTCTGTGGCATACCTACACAATGTGTGTGGACACATTACACATGCAGGGGCTCCGCATACCTACACAATGTGTGTGGACACATTACTGCAGGGGCTCTGTGGCATACCTACACAATGTGTGTGGATCCATTACACATGCAGGGGCTCTGTGGCATACCTACACAATGTGTGTGGACACATTACACATGCAGGGGCTCTGTGGCATACCTACACAATGTGTGTGGATCCATTACACATGCAGGGGCTCTGTGGCATACCTACACAATGTGTGTGGATCCATTACACATGCAGGGGCTCTGTGGCATACCTACACAATGTGTGTGGATCCATTACACATGCAGGGGCTCTGTGGCATACCTACACAATGTGTGTGGACACATTACACATGCAGGGGCTCTGTGGCATACCTACACAATGTGTGTGGATCCATTACACATGCAGGGGCTCTGTGGCATACCTACACAATGTAATCCATTACACATGCAGGGGCTCTGTGGCATACCTACACAATGTGTGTGGATCCATTACACATGCAGGGGCTCTGTGGCATACCTACACAATGTGTGTGGATCCATTACATGCAGGGGCTCCGTGGCATACCTACACAATGTGTGTGGACACATTACACATGCAGGGGCTCTGTGGCATACCTACACAATGCGTGTGGACACATTACACATTCCACAGTTGAAACGCGAATCGTCACAACTAGCCCCAATCACATTGGGATTCATGGATGCCGTCCAACTGCTTCCATTCAGAATAACTAACATGTGGGTTCTGCATGTGTAGCACATGGGGATGTGTGATACTTACTCTGAAGTGTCCCCGCTTGCGCTAGCAAATAGCTAGCTTTTCACGTGGCGCCAACTGGTAAGACGCTTCAGTAGGGCAGTCCTCAGTTCGCGTCAGGGATGTGCTGAATTGGGAGGAAGTTGTACCCACTTAGCAAGCAGCATGACGTCCTTTACATTAGTACCGTGGCACAGTACTGCTGAGGTGCTGTGGTGTAAAGTAATGAAGTAAAAATACTTTAAAGTACTACTTAAGTTGCTTTTTGGTGTAGCTGTACTTAACTTTTATTTTTTTACTTCACTACATTCTTAAAGACAATAATGTCATTTTTACTGACATTTTCTCTGACACGCAAAATTACTCATTGCATTTTGAATGCTTAGCACGACAGGAAAATGGTCAAATTCACACACTTATTAAGAGAATATCCTTTGTCATCCCTACTGCCTCTGGTCTGACGGACTCACTAAACGCACATCGTTCGTTTGTAAATTATGTCTGAGTGTTGTAGTGTGCCCCTAGATATCTGTAAATTATGTCTGATTGTTGTTGTGTGCCCCTAGATATCTGTAAATTATGTCTGAGTGTTGTAGTGTGCCCCTAGATATCTGTAAATTATGTCTGAGTGTTGTAGTGTGCCCCTAGATATCTGTAAATTATGTCTGAGTGTTGTAGTGTGCCCCTAGATATCTGTAAATTATGTCTGAGTGTTGGAGTGTGCCCCTAGATATCTGTAAATTATGTCTGAGTGTTGGAGTGTGCCCCTAGATATCTGTAAATTATGTCTGAGTGTTGGAGTGTGCCCCTAGATATCTGTAAATGATGTCTGAGTGTTGGAGTGTGCCCCTAGATATCTGTAAATGATGTCTGAGTGTTGGAGTGTGCCCCTAGATATCTGTAAATTATGTCTGATTGTTGGAGTGTGCCCTAGATATCTGTAAATGATGTCTGTGTTGTAGTGTGCCCCTAGATATCTGTAAATTATGTCTGAGTGTTGTAGTGTGCCCCTAGATATCTGTAAATTATGTCTGAGTGTTGGAGTGTGCCCCTAGATATCTGTAAATTATGTCTGAGTGTTGGAGTGTGCCCCTAGATATCTGTAAATTATGTCTGAGTGTTGGAGTGTGCCCCTAGATATCTGTAAATTATGTCTGAGTGTTGTAGTGTGCCCCTAGATATCTGTAAATGATGTCTGAGTGTTGGAGTGTGCCCCTAGATATCTGTAAATTATGTCTGAGTGTTGGAGTGTGCCCCTAGATATCTGTAAATTATGTCTGAGTGTTGGAGTGTGCCCCTAGATATCTGTAAATTATGTCTGAGTGTTGTAGTGTGCCCCTAGATATCTGTAAATTATGTCTGAGTGTTGTAGTGTGCCCCTAGATATCTGTAAATTATGTCTGAGTGTTGGAGTGTGCCCCTAGATATCTGTAAATTATGTCTGAGTGTTGTAGTGTGCCCCTAGATATCTGTAAATTATGTCTGAGTGTTGTAGTGTGCCCCTAGATATCTGTAAATTATGTCTGTGTTGTAGTGTGCCCCTAGATATCTGTAAATTATGTCTGAGTGTTGTTGTGTGCCCCTAGATATCTGTAAATGATGTCTGAGTGTTGGAGTGTGCCCCTAGCTATCTGTAAATGATGTCTGAGTGTTGGAGTGTGCCCCTAGCTATCTGTAAATGATGTCTGAGTGTTGGAGTGTGCCCCTAGATATCTGTAAATGATGTCTGAGTGTTGGAGTGTGCCCCTAAATGATGTCTATCTGATAAAATGATGTCTGAGTGTTGGAGTGTGCCCCTATCTGTAAATTATGTCTATCTGTAAATGATGTCTGAGTGTTGGAGTGTGCCCCTAGCTATCTGTAAATGATGTCTGAGTGTTGTTGTGTGCCCCTAGATATCTGTAAATGATGTCTGAGTGTTGGAGTGTGCCCCTAGCTATCTGTAAATGATGTCTGAGTGTTGGAGTGTGCCCCTAGATATCTGTAAATGATGTCTGAGTGTTGGAGTGTGCCCCTAGCTATCTGTAAATGATGTCTGAGTGTTGGAGTGTGCCCCTAGCTATCTGTAAATGATGTCTGAGTGTTGGAGTGTGCCCCTAGATATCTGTAAATGATGTCTGAGTGTTGGAGTGTGCCCCTAGCTATCTGTAAATGATGTCTGAGTGTTGGAGTGTGCCCCTAGATATCTGTAAATGATGTCTGAGTGTTGGAGTGTGCCCCTAGCTATCTGTAAATGATGTCTGAGTGTTGGAGTGTGCCCCTAGATATCTGTAAATGATGTCTGAGTGTTGGAGTGTGCCCCTAGATATCTGTAAATTATGTCTGAGTGTTGGAGTGTGCCCCTAGATATCCGTCAATGAAAAATATAAGAAAATGGTGGCATTCGGTTTGCTTAATATATGGATTTTTCGATTAGTTTTACTTTTGATACTTAAGTATATTTTAGCAATTACATTTACTTTTTATACTGAAGTATATTTAAAACCAAATACTTTTACTCAGGTAGTACTTTACTGGGTGAATTTAACTTTTACATGAGTAATTTCTATTAAGGTATCTTTACTTTTACTCAAGTATGACAATTGGGTACTTTTGCCACCACTGGGTAGAATGTAGATGTGTTGGGTTTGTCCACATATGGAATGACTTAACCAGGGTCATTCTTGACAAGAGACTCACAGGGGTGATATTTTTTATTGCCTAGCACTTACACACCCGCTTCAACTAATCAACTTATCATGAAGCCTTTCAATAGCTATGTCTGATGTGTTCGTGCCGGGTACGAACAACAAAATCCACCATTGTTGATCACCAGGGCTGGAATCAAGAAACCCTGAACTAAATCAACGCAAATAGCAGCATTTTGGTGAGGTGTAGCACAGCACCTACACATACAGGGTTAAGTTTGTACAGTACTGCTGGAACCAACTGTGTATTCTAGGCCAACAGCTGGGGTTGGATCCATGCCTCCGCTTTAACAATGGGGTATGCTGCAACAAGCAGGAACCGAATCACTAGAAGAGAGATTTATGCACCGTCTCTGTGGAGAAGTTGGACCGACATCCATAAAAGAGAACGAGTGCAAGAACGAAAAAGTGGACAGAGACATTAAGAAATCAAAGAATGAAAACACAGAAAGAGAGAAGGAAACCAAACAAAATGGAAGGAAAATGAGGTCTGACATTCTAGTCATTTAGCAGACACTCTTATCCAGAACAACTTACAGTAGTGACTACATACATTTTTTAACTGGTCGCAATGGCAATTGAACCCACAACCCTGGCATTGCAAGAGTTAAAACTGAGCCACACTGGACCACATAGACTACATGTAGTAATAAGAAAGCTTGTCGGCCCAGGGACTATATCGCCATATAGTGTACACAATCGTTCTAGATCATTCTAACGGCCACAGAAAGGTGGGGGCCCTAAGAATTGTACTCCATAATTGTCAGATATTGAAACATCTCAAGGCTGTACAGTCTTTCAAAATAAGGTGCTATCTAAAACCTTAAAAAGGTGATTCGGCAGTCCCTATAGGAGAACCCTTTGAGGAAACCTGGTTGGTTTCAAGTAGAACCCTTTTTGGTTCCAAGTAGAACCGTTTTGGGTTCCATGTACAACCCTTTACACAGAGGGTTCTACTTGGAACCAAAAGTTATTTTTACCTGAAACCAAAAAGGGTTATCCTATGGGGACAGCCAAAGAACCCTTTTTGAACCTTGTTTGTAAGAGTATAGTTGGCAGTAGACGTTCTGATCACCCGAGCCACCACTGTATTGCACTGTAGAATTTAACGCAGCAACACAGTAACGCAGCAACACAGTAACGCAGCAACACAGTAACGCAGCAACACAGTAACGCAGCAACACAGTAACGCAGCCCATCTGTGAGATGGACAAAGTTAATAAATGACCATATAATTTCACCTGACTGTCGTACTGCACACTCAAGAATGAGAGTCCGGTCTCTTCCCGCCCAGTAAGGCCCCCTTAGCTGTGTGGCTCCCAGGGGCCACCACGCTATATCAAACCTTTGATCAGGGGTGGGTGCCAGTCCAACCGATCCACCGCCTCAACCACTGCCCTTGAATACACAGGGAGGCAACCTATTAATCCCATTATGCAAATTGTAGTGATAAATCACATAAATCACATTATTCACAATGCCTCCACACAGGGCTTTCCTGGTATTCAATTAAGATAGAGGAGCGGGGAGAGGAGGAGGAGAAGGAGGAGGGGAGAAAAGGGTCTGCCAATGTTTTTTAGGGACAGTAGTCTCAGCTGGCCAAAAACCCCAGGCTGTGACAGATTGGCATCCAGCATGGCCATGACCCGAACAAGGACAATTGGCAGAGAGCGGTGGCTGGTTGTGGCATCCCCCCCCACAGGGAATGACTAGAGGGAGGTGGGTTGGTGGAGAGGTGGGGTGGGTTGGCAGGATGGGGGTCTGTTCAGAGTTGGAGAGAGCTCAAAGGGGTGTCATACATCTGAATATGTGTCAAACCTGTGCCTCAGAGGAGAGAATTTGGCACCGGCCATCACTCTTCAAAACACAATGATCTGTGGGGCTACAGGGCCAGTAGAGATATGGGACTGGTCTTTTATAGACCATGGAGGGGAGGCTGGAAGGGGCAGGTTGGTGAATGGATTGCTTTAAGACACCACACTGTTGCTGTGTGTTTCAGAACTCAGCTGAATGAGATGGAGCCAATGCAATGTCTTTCACATTCACACTGTGTTCATGTCAGCAGGCAGGGTTTGGATGGTTGGGATGGTTGGGGTGGTTTGGATGGTTTGGATGGTTTGGATGGTTGGGATGGTTTGGATGGTTGGGATGGTTTGGATGGTTGGAATGGTTGGGATGGTTGGGATGGTTGGAATGGTTGGGATGGTTGGGATGGTTGGGATGGTTGGAATGGTTGGGATGGTTGGGATGGTTGGGATGGTTGGAATGGTTGGGGTGGTTTGGATGGTTGGAATGGTTGGGATGGTTGGGATGGTTGGAATGGTTGGGATGGTTGGGATGGTTGGGATGGTTGGAATGGTTGGGGTGGTTTGGATGGTTTGGATGGTTGGGGTGGTTTGTATGGTTGGAATGGTTGGGGTGGTTTGGATGGTTGGAATGGTTGGGATGGTTTGGATGGTTGGAATGGTTGGGATGGTTGGGATGGTTGGAATGGTTGGGATGGTGGGATTTGGGATGGTTGGAATGGTTTGGATGGTTGGAATGGTTGGGATGGTTTGGATGGTTGGAATGGTTTGGATGGTTGGGATGGTTGGAATGGTTTGGATGGTTTGGATGGTTTGGATGGTTGGGATGGTTTGGATGGTTGGGATGGTTGGGGTGGTTTGGATGGTTTGGAATGTTTGGGATGGTTTGGATGGTTTGAATGGTTTGGTTGGGATGGTTGGGATGGTTGGGATGGTTGGGATGGTTGGGGTGGTTTGGATGGTTGGAATGGTTTGGATGGTTGGGATGGTTGGGATGGTTGGAATGGTTTGGATGGTGGTTTGGGGTGGTTTGGATGTTTGGGATGGTTTGGATGGTTGGGATGGTTGGGATGGTTTGGATGGTTTGGATGGGATTGGGATGGTTGGGATGTGGTTTGGATGGTTTGGATGGTTTGGATGGTTGGGATGGTTTGGATGGTTGGGATGGTTTGGATGGTTGGAATGGTTGGGATGGTTGGGATGGTTGGAATGGTTGGAATGGTTGGGATGGTTGGGATGGTTGGAATGGTTGGGATGGTTGGGATGGTTGGGATGGTTGGAATGGTTGGGGTGGTTTGGATGGTTGGAATGGTTGGGATGGTTGGGATGGTTGGGATGGTTGGGATGGTTGGGATGGTTGGGATGGTTGGAATGGTTGGGGTGGTTTGGATGGTTTGGATGGTTGGGGTGGTTTGGATGGTTGGAATGGTTGGGGTGGTTTGGATGGTTGGAATGGTTGGGATGGTTTGGATGGTTGGAATGGTTGGGATGGTTGGGATGGTTGGAATGGTTGGGGTGGTTTGGATGGTTGGAATGGTTTGGATGGTTGGAATGGTTGGGGTGGTTTGGATGGTTGGAATGGTTTGGATGGTTGGAATGGTTGGGGTGGTTTGGATGGTTTGGATGGTTTGGATGGTTGGGATGGTTTGGATGGTTGGGATGGTTTGGATGGTTTGGATGGTTTGGATGTTTGGGATGTTTTGGATGGTTTGAATGGTTTGGATGGTTGGGATGGTTGGGATGGTTGGGATGGTTGGAATGGTTGGGGTGGTTTGGATGGTTTGGATGGTTTGGATGGTTGGGATGGTTGGGATGGTTGGAATGGTTGGGGTGGTTGGGGTGGTTTGGATGTTTGGGATGGTTGGGATGGTTGGGATGGTTGGGATGGTTGGGATGGTTTGGATGGTTTGGATGGTTTGGATGTTTGGGATGGTTGGGATGTTTTGGATGGTTGGGGTGGTTGGGGGGGGGGCCTTTAGAAAGAAACACTGGCAGTAATGTACGGTGCTATCTACAACCTAAAAGGGTTCTTCTGCTGTCCTCATAGGAGAACCCTTTAAAGAACATGTATTGGTTCCAGGTAAAACCCTTTCCACAGAGGGTTCTACATGGACCCCAAAAGGGTTCAACCTAGAGCCAAAAATGGTTCTATTTGTAACCAAAAAGGGTTCTATCTGGAACCAAAAAGGGTTTTATTTGGAACCAAAAATGGCTCTCCTATGGGGACAGCCGAAAAACCCTTTTGGAACCCTTTTTTTTAAGATCGTACAAAACACACACATACACACAAACTGTTGTCTGCAGCCTTCCTCCCTCTCAGTGGCTTGTGTGCCCAGCAGATGCCTGGAAGCGCAGAGGCGTGCAACAATGCGGATTAGTGGCAAATAGCTGAACTCTTCACTCGTGCCCCTTTGAACTGGGCCTGGCTCTCTCTGAGAAACGCTACATTTCCAGACATCAGACAAACAGCAGCAGAAAACAAGGGGTCAATGGGACAATCGAAAGGACACCCGTTGCGGCTCGATATTGTTGCTAGTTAGTCAAAAGTATCCTTCCTGAATATCATCGACTCAGACCAATGAAGTCACAGTCTGTGGAGGAAGAAGAATTACTTGAGAATAGTGTGGTGAACTTCTCAACCACCCTCCGAGTGGTTCCCTAATGTCAACCACACCGTCCCAGTGGTTCCCTAAAGTCAACCACCCTCTTAGTGGTTCCCTAATGTCAACCACCGTCTCAGTGGTTCCCTAATGTCAACCACCCTCCCAGTGGTTCCCTAATGTCAAGCACCCTCCCAGCGTTTCCCTAATGTCAACCACCCTCCCAGCGGTTCCCTAATGTCAACCACCCTCCCAGCGGTTCCCTAATGTCAACCACCCTCCCAGCGGTTCCCTAATGTCAACCACCCTCCCAGTGGTTCCCTAATGTCAACCACCCTCCCAGTGGTTCCCTAATGTCAACCACCCTCCCAGTGATTCCCTAATGTCAACCACCCTCCCAGTGGTTCCCTAATGTCAACCACCGTCCCAGTGGTTCCCTAATGTCAACCACCCTCTTAGTGGTTCCCTAGTGTCAACCACCCTCCCAGTGGTTCCCTAATGTCAACCACCCTCCCAGTGGTTCCCTAATGTCAACCACCCTCCCAGTGGTTCCCTAAAGTCAACCGCCCTCTTAGTGGTTCCCTAATGTCAACCACCGTCCCAGTGGTTCCCAAATGTCAACCACCGTCCCAGTGGTTCCCTAATGTCAACCACACCCTCCCAGTGGTTCCCTAATGTCAACCACCCTCCCAGTGGTTCCCTAAAGTCAACCGCCCTCTTAGTGGTTCCCTAATGTCAACCACCGTCCCAGTGGTTCCCTAATGTCAACCACCCTCCCAGTGGTTCCCTAATGTCAACCACCCTCCCAGTGGTTCCCTAATGTCAACCACCGTTCCAGTGGTTCCCTAATGTCAACCACCCTCCCAGTGGTTCCCTAATGTCAACCACCGTCCCAGTGGTTCCCTAATGTCAACCACTGTCCCACAAAAAACACCAATATTTAAGGCACAATATGCAGAAATCGCTCCGCTATTGCCTGGTTGCTAAAATTAATTTTATTTTTGCCTAATTTCAGACAAGGAATGTAGCCTATAGTGTAAAGAATAATTTTACGATTGAAAAACGCTGTGAAAAATCTTGTAAATTCCCAAAAATATTGTGTTTGAAGATGGTGTACAAAACTGAAAATAAAAATTATAAATTTGATCTCCATTAGCTTTTGCAGAATCGGCAGCTACTCTTCCTGGGTTCCACAACAAACATGGTCCACCCACACAGACTGCGTAGTGAAGAAGGCGCAACAGCGCCTCTTCAACCTCAGGAGGCTGAAGAAATTTGGCTTGCCACCTAAAACACTCACAAAGTTTTACAGATGCACAATTGAGAGCATCCTGTCGGGCAGTATCACCGCCTGGTACGGCAACTGCAACGCCCTCAACCGCAAGGCCCTCCAGAGGGTAGTGCGGTCGGCACAACGCATCACCGGGGGCAAACTACCTGCCCTCCAGGACATCAACAGCACCACATGTCACAGGAAGGCCAAAAAGATCATCAAGGACAACAACCACCTGAGCTACTGCCTGTTCACCCCATTATCATCGAGAAGACGAGGTCAGTACATGTACATCAAAGCTGGGACCGAGAAACTGAAAAACAGCTTCTATCTCACGGCCATCATCCTGTTAAACAGCCATCACTGACATAGTGAGGTTGCTGCCAACATAGACTCAAATCTCTGCCCACTTTAATAAATGGACTCAATAAAGGTATCACTAGTCACTTTAAATAACAGCACTTTAATAATGTTTACATATCCTACATTACTCATCTCATATGTATATACTGTATTCTATACCATCTACTGATCTTTCCTATGCTGCACTGCCATCGCTCATCCATGTATTTATATGTACATATTATTATTCATCCCTTTACATTTGTGTGTATAAGGTAGTTGTTGTGAATTGGTTAGATTACTTGTTAGATATTACTGCATTGTTGGAACTAAAAGCACAAGCATTTCGCTACACTTGCATTAACATCTGCAAAACATATGACCAATATCATTTTATTTGAAGAGACAAGGACAGTCACACACATTAAAATACAATGATATACAAACAATACAACAACAACATAAATACAAAATAATTATAGTACAAACTATACAATAAAACAAATAATGTGTGTTAGAGTGTGTGTGTTATTATTTTGTGTTATTATTTTTAATTTCACCTTTATTTAACGAGGTAGGCTAGTTTTTGCAATTGCGACCTGGCCAAGATGAAGCATAGCAGTTCGACACACAACAACACAGAGTTACTCATGGAATAAACAAAAGATACAGTCAATAATACAGTAGAACAAAATAAAACAAAAAGTCTATATACAGCGAGTGCAAATGAGGTAAGTTAAGGAAATAAATAGGCCATGGTGGCGAAGTAATTACAATATAGCAATTAAACACTGGAATGGTAGATCGGCAGAAGATGAATGTGCAAGTAGAGATGCTGGGGTGCAAAGGAGCAAGATAAATAAATAAATACAGTATGGGGATGAGGTAGTTGGATGAGCTGTTTACAGATGGGCTATGTACAGGTGTAGTGATCTGTGAGCTGCTCAGACAGCTGGTGCTCAAAGCTAGTGAGGGAGAAATGAGTATCCAGATTCAGTGATTTTTGCAGTTCGTTCCAGTCATTGGCAGCAGAGAACCCAAAGGGGGAATTGGCTTTGTGTGTGTGTGTCCCCTATTCCATGTTGTTTCATCTGTTTTTTTAACGGTAATATTTCTGTTTGCTGAGTAACTGTAAATGGAAGGGAGTTCCATGTGACCACGGCTCTGTATAATACTGTGAGTTGCCGTGAATTTGTTTTGGACTTGGGAACAATGAAGAGAACCCTGGTAGAATGTCTTGGGTGTCTGAGCATCATTTTATTTGATTATGCAGACAATCTTAATGAACATTTCTATGTGAATTTGGTCAGGTCACGTACAAAGCTGCGTATTGCACCTTTGGGCGGCAGGTAGCCTAGTGGTTAGAGCGTTGGACTAGTAACTGAAAGTTTGCAAGACCGGATCCCTGAGTTGACAAGGTACAAATTTGTCGTTCTAACCCACTGTTCCTAGGCCGTCATTGAAAAGAAGAAATTTAACTGGCTTGCCTAGTTAAATAAAGGTTAAATAAGTATGATTAATCAATTGAAAATGTATGCACGTACACTGTGGGACAATTGGTAAACATCCTAATAGACGCCCATTAGTGCCGGTTGTTGACGTTTAAGGTGAGAGAGGGTGATAAATTTGACATTTTTTCTATTACAGCATGTTGGATGACTGTCATAGGTTTAGGCCACTACGCGATACTCATATTTTCCCTATACCCACCATGAGATTGCGACAACCTAGTCTATGAATAAAAGTTTACAACATATGTGCACAGGTCGAGAGACAAATGTGAGTAATCAAGGTGACAGACAGTGACACATTCAATACCGCACACTCTTGTTGCATCGAGCTGATGTAGGGTGTAATCATTAGTCCAACAGTTGCAAACAAGAGTTTCTATTAGACAAATTCAGGTAAGTTTATCCCCATACAGTTCCAATTGCTTCCATTTAAGAAATGTTTTTCAACAGAACCGGCAGATTGAATACACCCCTGATCACATGCAAACACTGTTCACTTTCATGGCAGCCACATACAAATAGCATGATCATTTTGCTCGTTGTAGAATTCCTTCTCGCATCTACACGCTCTCCTCCGCTCACCTTTTAACTTGTGGACTTCAGTCCACAACATATCAGCTATCTGTGACCAGGCGAGAATATACTTTCCAAGGCAAAACTTCATATCATAACCGACAACATGTTCATGCTTGCAAGAACTCGGAGGACGTCCTCCGGAAGTTGTCATTATTACTGTGTAAGTCTATGGAAGGGGGTGAGAACCATGAGCCTCCTAGGTTAGGTATTGAAGTCAATGTACCCAGAGGAGGACGGAAACTAGCTGTCCTCCGGCTACACCATGGCGCTACCCTACAGAGTTTTATTTTTTATTTTTATGAAATTCACCGAGGAGGATGGTCCTCCCCTTCCTCCTCTGAGGTGCCACCGCTGATGGCCATAGTCGTGGCATTCCTTCATTCCTTTTTTGTCTAGTGCTTGACCTAATCACGGATGATGAACTTGTTCTCCAATCTGTGGTCTACGTCTTTACATCAGCAGTGGATGAAGAGATACAATCAGGTAAGCAGACAGTGCAGTGATGGCTCTAGTCTCGCTATCCAACTCCAATTCATTAGTCAGAGGAGGATGACAGCACTCCAGTCAAGCTGTTCTGGAGAAGGCATTGAGTCCCACATGACACCCTAAGGGTCAAAAGGTCAAAAGGGCTCCAGTGAATCGGGTGCCATGTTGGACACAGTCATTCTGGGTTGAAGTGAGAGTCCATCACACTCCGGGAGAAAGAAGTTTGATCCAGGCTGCAGGATGATAAAAATATCCTTTCACGCAGAGATGGGTGTGGTTGGTAGGTGAAGCATGTTGACTCAATTAATGACAGACACACACACACACACCAGTGGAGGCTGGTGAGAGGAGGACGACTCATAATAATGTCTGGAACGGAGCGAATGGAATGGTATTGAACACATGGAAACCATGGAAATGTATATGTATGTGATACCATTCCACTTATTTCACTCCAAACATTACCACGAGCCCATCCTCCCTAATTAAGGTACCACCAACCTCCTGTGACACACACACACACACACTAAATAATGCAGGCTTCTCAAGTGACTGTGGGGAATAATACAGTAGAGCCAACTGTGATATGCAGACTTTCAGACAGTTCTTTCTCCATTCTGTAAGCCCTACAGACAGACAGACACAGACAGACAGTGGGGAGAATGGGGGAGGGGAATGTCTATTAAAGTGGTACTCCAGTCTCCTTTTCACGTAATTTCAAATCAAATCAAATTGTATTAGTCACATGCGCCGAATACAACAGTTGTAGACCTTACAGGGAAATGCTTATTTACGAGCCCCTAACCAACAATGCAGTTAAAAAAAAATATGGATAAGAATAAGAGATAAAAGCAACAACTAATTAAAGAGCAGCAGTAAAATAACAATAGCGAGACTATATACGGTGGGGTACCGCTACCGAGTCAATGTGTGGGGGCACCAGTTAGTTGAGGTAATATGTACATGTAGGTATGTAGGAGTTATTCAAGTGACTACGCATAGATGACAACAGAGAGTAGAGAACAATAGAGTATAACACCTGATTTACTTAACAAAAGGCACATCTCAATAGGTTAGCCCATGTATGACATGACATAGCACAAGTGTGGGGGGGGGGGTCTATTGTTCTCTGTTAGTCCTCAAGCAAGGGGGGAGAACGATGATATCACAAATTCCCATTAAACCAACTCATTGAATGCCCTACCTATTGAAGTTTACAGTTGTGTTGAGAAGAAAAAATATTATTTTTTATTTTTCTTCCGTAGTGTGCTTTACTGCATTTATATTGCTTTTTGACAGTAAAAGTTCAAAAATCGTTGAAGGACGTCTTTAATAAGTGAATATTCAATATGCACCACCTTGCAAGGCCAGTATTTCTTTGGTCTAATCCCCCCCCCACCCTCTCCCTCTCTTTCCCGCTCTCTCCCTGTCTCTGAGCACAGCATGATGATGAGTTATTTGACAGCAGCTTGGCACAGCATGGAGCATTCAGCTCCCCAGATGGTCCTCCTGGTGATTCACTTTGCGGCCTTGTCTGTTGCTGGGCAGCACTGAGGGCTACGGCAACATCCCACACTTTTCAGTCCAGTCTCCAATAAATTAGGCAAAAATGTATGTGTGTACATTTTGACAAGCATGTTTAAAAAAACATGTTTAATTAAACCCCCCTGATCTCTGGCCTATCATCCTATACTGTAAGGATAATCTCTTAATAAATGTAATATCAGTCTGGATTTAAAGTACTACAGACCCCAGTCCTACACAGAAAATAAACTGTAATAATTATAGCAAGGGCCTAAACCAGGAATAGGCAACCCTGAGTGTGTCAGCTGCTGCAGGATTTTGTTCCAACTAGGAACCACTGAGATAATTGATTAGTTCAGTGATTGCCTAAATTCAATATGCCTGGTGTTCCAGGTCTGTTAAATCAAAAACATTAAGTATCTGCACCACTCTAGGACCAGGGTTGTCCATCCCTGGCCTATAGACTGCCGCAAGCCAGAAAAACACACAGCATGGCACTCTTCTAGTCTCGACTAACTCATTAGGCTATGTCCCTAGCCTGGGCTAGCATGCTACAGAGCTAGACATGCTGCTCTTCCAGCCAAGCTAATATGTTGTCCTGTTTGCCAAAGCTAACTCTTAGTAAATACAACATTAACTTTGGCTAACACGGCTAATCATGCTGCTTTAACAGCTACACTAACACTATGTTGTCCTAGCAGCTAGCTATCCTGTGCTAACAGCCCTCTATGCTAGCTGGAGTGGGGCTGACAGGCCTCTGATAGCCAGGCTAACATGTTGTTTCCTTAGTCAGTGTGAGTTTGGCAGGCTCTGGCTGGGTAGCCTCCTGCCCTTTGCAGTGTGAGCCAGTGGGGGTGCGAGCACAGGCCTTGGCTCGGTATCAACGTCCTGCGATCCAGCGATAGCAAGGCTGGGAGCCAGGAGATGACAGCATCTCATTGCTGGGACCCATAAATCTTCCCTATGCTCTGGATGTGTACAGGCATGTTTGAGAATACACCATTGTCTTTCACGTGCACAACTTGGCCACAGCTGTTCAACTCATAACACCAAGTTTAACCCATGCGGGTCAAAGTAAGAGACGAGCCTGCAAAGTTGGAGTGAAGCAAGACCTGCCAACTACAGCGGATTTGACAATGGAGATGTTGTACACACAAGTCAACCATTTCCAAATGACGCACAGCCTACAGAGGTCTCTTAAACGGCTATTGGAAATGCAGTTAAATATTTCAGAACCGCAATAGTTAAAACCTGTATAATTTCTTTGAATTTGAGCCTTGCATGCAAAGTGTTTCAGGCCTTTACACCGCCCTGCATATTTTTTCGATTAGCACATCCTTCGTTTCCATGGCAAAGCAGTAAACTGTGGCTTCCCTGGATATTCCACCTGGTGTTAACCTGACTCCACACCACACATCAACATACTCCACACCACACATCAACATACTCCACACCACACATCAACATACTCCACACCACACATCAACATACTCCACACCACACATCAACATACTCCACACCACACATCAACATACTCCACACCACACATCAACATACTCCACACCACACATCAACATACTCCACACCACACATCAACATACTCCACACCACACATCAACATACTCCACACCACACATCAACATACTCCACAGAGATCAGATATAGATTCATTATTAAAACTCTACACCTGTTTGTTTTTTTATACCACAGTAGAAATGTAGCCTATATTATTGGTCATATTAGCCTATATTATTGAACATAATGAGAACAGTGTTACCCGTAGCCAAAGCAGAAGATATACAGTAACTGTGTTGTCAAGTAGAGGGAAGCCAGTTTTATGTTTCCATTTACAGGGTAAGACCTCAGCTAGATGACTAATGAATGCGTCTCGTTAGATTGCCTTTGACTTTACTGCCTTGTTGTAATCAGTGCAAAATGTTTACCAAATGTTCTCAGTTGATCGTACGACTGGTTTCATTGTTTCATAACGAGAACATTTCCTTCTCTCAGAAGCAAAATAAGGACACTGCATTTGACTGAGCTGGCCTCTTTGTCTCACGATGGGGTTGCCGTGTCGAGAACTGCATACCCGGGCACTGGGCACAGACAGCATCCATTGAAACTGGCAGGTGGTAGTGAGGCTAGCAGGGGGTGGAAGGGGGATGGTAGAGCCCCCCCCCCCCCTCCATGGGCTGCGAGCCTCTGCCCCCCCCTTGCGCTCTGTGCGGCTGTCTAGAACAGATTACGCCAAACCAGTGCCAGCCCCTCTCTCCCAGTGTTCCTGATCAACAGAGCACTCTTTGTGTTGAAATGACAAACCACGAAGTGGAGCCAACATCTGCAGGATGAAGGGGGGAAATAAAGAGCTAGGGGGAGGGCTAGACACCAGTGAAAAATCATTTCTGATTCAGCCGGTTGTAGTGGATGTGATAATATGCTGTATACTCAAATGATCTGTTACGCATTGTCATACACAACTATAATTTATAAACAGCTGGAGGAAAAAGCGTATTTAAGCAAAAACATTAAACTCACGGTAATTGTTCTGTTACTTATCCTTACACTATGACAATAATATTTACTAATATGACAAACATTGTTAAAGTTTAAACACTGTACCTTTGGGGCTTGACATATAGAGCGATGGTATAAAATACAGATATATTTGTGGCAAACTGTTGATTGCATGGTTCTACACAAGGATACAATCTAGATGTGATAGAGTGAATATTCCGTCCGCACTGGGGTGTCAATACTATGGATGTGGGGTGTCAATACTATGGATGTGGGGTGTCAATACTATGGATGTGGGGTGTCAATACCATGGATGTGGGGTGTCAATACTATGGATGTGGGGTGTCAATACTATGGATGTGGGGTGTCAATACTATGGATGTGGGGTGTCAATACTATGGATGTGGGGTGTCAATACTATGGATGTGGGGTGTCAATACTATGGATGTGGGGTGTCAATACTATGGATGTGGGGTGTCAATACTATGGATGTGGGGTGTCAATACCATGGATGTGGGGTGTCAATACTATGGATGTGGGGTGTCAATACCATGGATGTGGGGTGTCAATACTATGGATGTGGGGTGTCAATACCATGGATGTGGGGTGTCAATACCATGGATGTGGGGTGTCAATACCATGGATGTGGGGTGTCAATACTATGGATGTGGGGTGTCAATACCATTGATGTGGGGTGTCAATACTATGGATGTGGGGTGTCAATACCATGGATGTGGGGTGTCAATACTATGGATGTGGGGTGTCAATACCATGGATGTGGGGTGTCAATACCATGGATGTGGGGTGTCAATACCATGGATGTGGGGTGTCAATACCATGGATGTGGGGTGTCAATACCATGGATGTGGGGTGTCAATACCATGGATGTGGGGTGTCAATACCATGGATGTGGGGTGTCAATACCATGGATGTGGGGTGTCAATACCATGGATGTGGGGTGTCAATACCATGGATGTGGGGTGTCAATACCATGGATGTGGGGTGACAATACCATGGATGTGGGGTGTCAATACCATGGATGTGGGGTGACAGGTTAGCCATCCACGGCTACACAGCGACCTTTCCAGGATGATTTAAATCGGAGCAAAAAACACATTTGAAGAATTGTTCATTAAGTGTGTTACCTAGTATTTTTCCAAGAAGGGGTGTTGTCTGCGATACTAAGTATGATGTATTCCACAATTTGTGATATAGATACTGAAAAGATATTCAAACAGGTGGAGAAGAGCAAAGATGCTTAAAATGTTGCATTTTAACACCAAATTGGGCCTCGTTCCTCTACCCAGGCCTTCCTGACACACGCCAGATCTTACAACGCCTGGATAGGTATTATAAGTATCAGCGAACCTCATCATAATGTTACCGAAAATCTGGTGATCAACGGCACAGTCGATGACGTGGCACGCAACCATTGGTTGATGCATACAACGTCTGAGCAGGGGACTGCGACCATAATCACAATGTGGCCTTTTTTTTACCTCCTCTTCTCGGGGTCAATCAAACCAATGTGCAGTCTGATTGGCTAGTCAATAAACAGTTCAGTACACACAAAAAGCAACGTAATGCAACGTTCAATTAAACAGAAACAATTCAGTTCTGAACGAGCAGTTGGAAATAGGGGAGGGGTTGTGGGTTGAAAATGTACCCGTTGCCCTATAAATAGGTCACTCACTGCAACACCCCGCCACAACCCACCAAACGGAGCAAACGTATCGTTCGGTTCAAGCCGTTACCCAACATAGCAAAAGTTAAATCGAACTGAACGCACCCCTGATGACTAATCCACTTCCTGATTGAACCACTTCCAACTATTGCACAGTCTGATTGGCTAGCCAATAATCACATGATTGATCCACTTGCGGTTTTGAGGCATTCTGTAATGACATGGCTTGATTGACACATATTAATGCCTTGTTGTCTATAATACAGAGTGCTAATATAATTAAGTTTAATTGAATTTAGTCACCTTTTGTATACAATAATATATTCTACAACTCATGACATCTAGGTACGAGTTGTACATTGCATTTTCACATTATGGTTTCAGGTCATGGTTCATCCTCACTCCAATCGGGATGTATGTACGTATAAATTCATTAGTAAATAAAAGAGGGAAGGATGGATACATTTTAATGTATGTATTGCAGTAAATGAGCCAGAGTAACTTCAGCTGTTTTACATTGGGGGGCACCAGCCATGTGGGAACAATAAAATGTAATTACTAAACATTCTTTTGTTTTATAAGCAGTGAAGTTCACATATGTTAGTTATCCATGTGTTTCACTGCAGTGCATTATTCCACTTTTTAAATCAAATTGGCTGTGTTTCTTAACTTTCTTTTCCACTTATTGGTCTTACCACACATTTCACTGCACCTATCCGGTGTACGTGACGAAACATTCTATTTATTTGGACCTATCACAGCAGATCTTGTATTTAAATCCGATTCGTCAATAGACCAATTAGTGAAAAAGATGTCAGAATTGGGCTGCCTGTCTAAACACAGCCATTGAGAGCTATTCAGATTCATTAGAGCACCTTAGCTTTTGCAAAAGCTTTTGAACCCGAGGCAGGTCGTTAAAATGGAGGCTGTTGCTGAGCTCTTGCTGTTCATTTGGAAAGGAACAGGGGGAGGGATTCCTGCAACAAGGTCAATTAGAGCTGTGGATTAGACTCCTCAGATAGAGGATGTCTCCCCATAAGAACATGTCTCCCCATAAGAACATGTCTCCCCATAAGAACATGTCTCCCCATAAGAACATGTCTCCCCCATAAGAACATGTCTCCCCCATAAGAACATGTCTCCCCATAAGAACATGTCTCCCCATAAGAACATGTCTCCCCATAAGAACATGTCTCCCCATAAGAACATGTCTCCCCATAAGAACATGTCTCCCCATAAGAACATGTCTCCCCATAAGAACATGTCTCCCCATAAGAACATGTCTCCCCATAAGAACATGTCTCCCCATATGAACATGTCTCCCCCATAAGAACATGTCTCCCCATAAGAACATGTCTCCCCATAAGAACATGTCTCCCCATAAGAACATGTCTCCCCATAAGAACATGTCTCCCCATAAGAACATGTCTCCCCATAAGAACATGTCTCCCCCCCATAAGAACATGTCTCCCCCATAAGAACATGTCTCCCCATAAGAACATGTCTCCCCATAAGAACATGTCTCCCCATAAGAACATGTCTCCCCCATAAGAACATGTCTCCCCCATAAGAACATGTCTCCCCCATAAGAACATGTCTCCCCATGAACATGTCTCCCCATGGAACATGTCTCCCCATAAGAACATGTCTCCCCATAAGAACATGTCTCCCCATAAGAACATGTCTCCCCATAAGAACATGTCTCCCCCATAAGAACATGTCTCCCCATAAGAACATGTCTCCCCATAAGAACATGTCTCCCCATATGAACATGTCTCCCCATGGAACATGTCTCCCCCATAAGAACATGTCTCCCCATATGAACATGTCTCCCCATAAGAACATGTCTCCCCCATAAGAACATGTCTCCCCATAAGAACATGTCTCCCCCATATGAACATGTCTCCCCCATATGAACATGTCTCCCCCATGAACATGTCTCCCCATATGTCTCCCCATAAGAACATGTCTCCCCCATAAGAACATGTCTCCCCATATGAACATGTCTCCCCATATGAACATGTCTCCCCATAAGAACATGTCTCCCCCATAAGAACATGTCTCCCCATATGAACATGTCTCCCCATAAGAACATGTCTCCCCCATAAGAACATGTCTCCCCATGGAACATGTCTCCCCATAAGAACATGTCTCCCCATGGAGACATGTCTCCCCATGGAACATGTCTCCCCATAAGAACATGTCTCCCCATAAGAACATGTCTCCCCATATGAACATGTCTCCCCCATAAGAACATGTCTCCCCATATGAACATGTCTCCCCATATGAACATGTCTCCCCCATAAGAACATGTCTCCCCCATAAGAACATGTCTCCCCATATGAACATGTCTCCCCATAAGAACATGTCTCCCCCATAAGAACATGTCTCCCCATAAGAACATGTCTCCCCCATATGAACATGTCTCCCCATATGAACATGTCTCCCCATATGAACATGTCTCCCCATAAGAACATGTCTCCCCATAAGAACATGTCTCCCCCATAAGAACATGTCTCCCCATAAGAACATGTCTCCCCATAAGAACATGTCTCCCCATAAGAACATGTCTCCCCCATAAGAACATGTCTCCCCATAAGAACATGTCTCCCCATATGAACATGTCTCCCCATAAGAACATGTCTCCCCATAAGAACATGTCTCCCCATATGTCTCCCCAGAACATGTCTCCCCATACATGTCTCCCCCATAACATGTCTCCCCATAAGAACATGTCTCCCCCCCATAAGAACATGTCTCCCCATAGAACATGTCTCCCCATAAGAACATGTCTCCCCATAAGAACATGTCTCCCCCATAAGAACATGTCTCCCCATAAGAACATGTCTCCCCATAAGAACATGTCTCCCCATAAGAACATGTCTCCCCCATAAGAACATGTCTCCCCATAAGAACATGTCTCCCCCATAAGAACATGTCTCCCCATAAGAACATGTCTCCCCCATAAGAACATGTCTCCCCATAAGAACATGTCTCCCCATAAGAACATGTCTCCCCATAAGAACATGTCTCCCCATAAGAACATGTCTCCCCATAAGAACATGTCTCCCCCATAAGAACATGTCTCCCCCATAAGAACATGTCTCCCCATAAGAACATGTCTCCCCATAAGAACATGTCTCCCATAAGAACATGTCTCCCCCATAAGAACATGTCTCCCCATAAGACATGTCTCCCCATAAGAACATGTCTCCCCATAAGAACATGTCTCCCCATAAGAACATGTCTCCCCAGAACATGTCTCCCCCATAAGAACATGTCTCCCCATAAGAACATGTCTCCCCATAAGAACATGTCTCCCCATAAGAACATGTCTCCCCCATCTCCCCAGAACATGTCTCCCCCATAAGAACATGTCTCCCCATAAGAACATGTCTCCCCATAAGAACATGTCTCCCCCATAAGAACATGTCTCCCCATAAGAACATGTCTCCCCATAAGAACATGTCTCCCCATAAGAACATGTCTCCCCCATAAGAACATGTCTCCCCCATATGAACATGTGTCCCCCATATGAACATGTCTCCCCATAAGAACATGTCTCCCCCATAAGAACATGTCTCCCCCATAAGAACATGTCTCCCCCATGAACATGTCTCCCCCATAAGAACATGTCTCCCCCATAAGAACATGTCTCCCCCATAAGAACATGTCTCCCCATAAGAACATGTCTCCCCATAAGAACATGTCTCCCCATAAGAACATGTCTCCCCCATAAGAACATGTCTCCCCCATAAGAACATGTCTCCCCATAAGAACATGTCTCCCCATAAGAACATGTCTCCCCATAAGAACATGTCTCCCCATAAGAACCCCCATGTCTCCCCTCCCCCATAAGAACATGTCTCCCCATAAGAACATGTCTCCCCCATAAGAACATGTCTCCCCATAAGAACATGTCTCCCCATAAGAACATGTCTCCCCCATAAGAACATGTCTCCCCCATAAGAACATGTCTCCCCATGGAATGTCATGTCTCCCCCATAAGAACATGTCTCCCCATAAGAACATGTCTCCCCCATGTCTCCCCCATAAGAACATGTCTCCCCATAAGAACATGTCTCCCCATAGAACATGTCTCCCCCATAAGAACATGTCTCCCCATAAGAACATGTCTCCCCATAAGAACATGTCTCCCCCATAAGAACATGTCTCCCCATAAGAACATGTCTCCCCATAAGAACATGTCTCCCCAATAAGAACATGTCTCCCCATAAGAACATGTCTCCCCATAAGAACATGTCTCCCCATAAGAACATGTCTCCCCCCATAAAGAACATGTCTCCCCATAAGAACATGTCTCCCCATAAGAACATGTCTCCCCATAAGAACATGTCTCCCCATAAGAACATGTCTCCCCATAACATGAACATGTCTCCCCCATAAGAACATGTCTCCCCCATAAGAACATGTCTCCCCATAAGAACATGTCTCCCCCATGTCTCCCCCATAAGAACATGTCTCCCCATATGAACATGTCTCCCCATAAGAACATGTCTCCCCATAAGAACATGTCTCCCCCATAAGAACATGTCTCCCCCATATGAACATGTCTCCCCCATATGAACATGTCTCCCCATAAGAACATGTCTCCCCATAAGAACATGTCTCCCCATAAGAACATGTCTCCCCATAAGAACATGTCTCCCCATAAGAACATGTCTCCCCATAAGAACATGTCTCCCCATAAGAACATGTCTCCCCCATATGAACATGTCTCCCCATAAGAACATGTCTCCCCATAAGAACATGTCTCCCCATACATGTCTCCCCATAAGAACATGTCTCCCCATAAGAACATGTCTCCCCATATGAACATGTCTCCCCATAAGAACATGTCTCCCCCATAAGAACATGTCTCCCCCATAAGAACATGTCTCCCCATAAGAACATGTCTCCCCATATGAACATGTCTCCCCCATAAGAACATGTCTCCCCATAAGAACATGTCTCCCCATAAGAACATGTCTCCCCATAAGAACATGTCTCCCCATAAGAACATGTCTCCCCCATAAGAACATGTCTCCCCATAAGAACATGTCTCCCCATAAGAACATGTCTCCCCATAAGAACATGTCTCCCCATATGAACATGTCTCCCCATAAGAACATGTCTCCCCATATGAACATGTCTCCCCATAAGAACATGATGGAACATGTCTCCCCCATAAGAACATGTCTCCCCATAAGAACATGTCTCCCCATAAGAACATGTCTCCCCATAAGAACATGTCTCCCCATAAGAACATGTCTCCCCATAAGAACATGTCTCCCCCATAAGAACATGTCTCCCCATAAGAACATGTCTCCCCATAAGAACATGTCTCCCCATAAGAACATGTCTCCCCCAACATGTCTCCCCATAAGAACATGTCTCCCCATAAGAACATGTCTCCCCATAAGAACATGTCTCCCCATAAGAACATGTCTCCCCATAAGAACATGTCTCCCCATAAGAACATGTCTCCCCATAAGAACATGTCTCCCCATAAGAACATGTCTCCCCATAAGAACATGTCTCCCCATAAGAACATGTCTCCCCATAAGAACATGTCTCCCCATAAGAACATGTCTCCCCATAAGAACATGGCTCCCCATAAGAACATGTCTCCCCCATAAGAACATGTCTCCCCATAAGAACATGTCTCCCCATAAGAACATGTCTCCCCATGTCATGTCTCCCCATAAGAACATGTCTCCCCATCTCTCCCCCATAAGAACATGTCTCCCCATAAGAACATGTCTCCCCATAAGAACATGTCTCCCCCATAAGAACATGTCTCCCCATAAGAACATGTCTCCCCATAAGAACATGTCTCCCCATAAGAACATGTCTCCCCATAAGAACATGTCTCCCCATAAGAACATGTCTCCCCATAAGAACATGTCTCCCCATAAGAACATGTCTCCCCCAAGAACATGTCTCCCCATAAGAACATGTCTCCCCATAAGAACATGTCTCCCCATAAGAACATGTCTCCCCATAAGAACATGTCTCCCCATAAGAACATGTCTCCCCATAAGAACATGTCTCCCCATAAGAACATGTCTCCCCATAAGAACATGTCTCCCCATAAGAACATGTCTCCCCATAAGAACATGTCTCCCCCATAAGAACATGTCTCCCCATAAGAACATGTCTCCCCCATAAGAACATGTCTCCCCATAAGAACATGTCTCCCCCATAAGAACATGTCTCCCCATAAGAACATGTCTCCCCATAAGAACATGTCTCCCCCATAAGAACATGTCTCCCCATAAGAACATGTCTCCCCATAAGAACATGTCTCCCCATAAGAACATGTCTCCCCATAAGAACATGTCTCCCCATAAGAACATGTCTCCCCATAAGAACATGTCTCCCCCATAAGAACATGTCTCCCCATAAGAACATGTCTCCCCCATAAGAACATGTCTCCCCCAAAGAACATGTCTCCCCATAAGAACATGTCTCCCCATAAGAACATGTCTCCCCATAAGAACATGTCTCCCCCATAAGAACATGTCTCCCCCATAAGAACATGTCTCCCCATAAGAACATGTCTCCCCATAAGAACATGTCTCCCCATAAGAACATGTCTCCCCATAAGAACATGTCTCCCCATAAGAACATGTCTCCCCATAAGAACATGTCTCCCCATAAGAACATGTCTCCCCATAAGAACATGTCTCCCCCATAAGAACATGTCTCCCCATAAGAACATGTCTCCCCCATAAGAACATGTCTCCCCATAAGAACATGTCTCCCCATAAGAACATGTCATGTCCCCATAAGAACATGTCTCCCCATAAGAACATGTCTCCCCATAAGAACATGTCTCCCCCATAAGAACATGTCTCCCCATAAGAACATGTCTCCCCCATATGAACATGTCTCCCCATAAGAACATGTCTCCCCATAAGAACATGTCTCCCCATAACATGAACATGTCTCCCCATAAGAACATGTCTCCCCATAAGAACATGTCTCCCCCATAAGAACATGTCTCCCCATAAGAACATGTCTCCCCCATAAGAACATGTCTCCCCCATAAGAACATGAACATGTCTCCCCATAAGAACATGTCTCCCCATAAGAACATGTCTCCCCATAAGAACATGTCTCCCCCATAAGAACATGTCTCCCCATATGAACATGTCTCCCCATAAGAACATGTCTCCCCATAAGAACATGTCTCCCCATAAGAACATGTCTCCCCATAAGAACATGTCTCCCCATAAGAACATGTCTCCCCCATAAGAACATGTCTCCCCCATAAGAACATGTCTCCCCCATAAGAACATGTCTCCCCATAAGAACATGTCTCCCCCATAAGAACATGTCTCCCCATAAGAACATGTCTCCCCATAAGAACATGTCTCCCCATAAGAACATGTCTCCCCATAAGAACATGTCTCCCCATAAGAACATGTCTCCCCATAAGAACATGTCTCCCCATAAGAACATGTCTCCCCATAAGAACATGTCTCCCCAACATGTCTCCCCATAAGAACCCCCATAAGAACATGTCTCCCCATAAGAACATGTCTCCCCATAAGAACATGTCTCCCCATAAGAACATGTCTCCCCATAAGAACATGTCTCCCCATAAGAACATGTCTCCCCATAAGAACATGTCTCCCCATAAGAACATGTCTCCCCATAAGAACATGTCTCCCCATAAGAACATGTCTCCCCCATAAGAACATGTCTCCCCATATGAACATGTCTCCCCATAAGAACATGTCTCCCCATAAGAACATGTCTCCCCCATAAGAACATGTCTCCCCATAAGAACATGTCTCCCCCATAAGAACATGTCTCCCCATAAGAACATGTCTCCCCCCCATAAGAACATGTCTCCCCATAAGTCTCCCATAACATGTCTCCCCCATAAGAACATGTCTCCCCATAAGAACATGTCTCCCCCATAAGAACATGTCTCCCCCATAAGAACATGTCTCCCCCATAAGAACATGTCTCCCCATAAGAACATGTCTCCCCCATAAGAACATGTCTCCCCATAAGAACATGTCTCCCCATAAGAACATGTCTCCCCCATATGAACATGTCTCCCCCATATGAACATGTCTCCCCATAAGAACATGTCTCCCCCATAAGAACATGTCTCCCCCATAAGAACATGTCTCCCCATAAGAACATGTCTCCCCATAAGAACATGTCTCCCCATAAGAACATGTCTCCCCATAAGAACATGTCTCCCCATAAGAACATGTCTCCCCCATAAGAACATGTCTCCCCATAAGAACATGTCTCCCCCATAAGAACATGTCTCCCCCATAAGAACATGTCTCCCCATAAGAACATGTCTCCCCATAAGAACATGTCTCCCCCATAAGAACATGTCTCCCCATAAGAACATGTCTCCCCATAAGAACATGTCTCCCCCATAAGAACATGTCTCCCCATAAGAACATGTCTCCCCATAAGAACATGTCTCCCCATAAGAACATGTCTCCCCATAAGAACATGTCTCCCCATAAGAACATGTCTCCCCCATATGAACATGTCTCCCCATAAGAACATGTCTCCCCATAAGAACATAAAGAACATGTCTCCCCATAAGAACATGTCTCCCCATAAGAACATGTCTCCCCCATAAGAACATGTCTCCCCATAAGAACATGTCTCCCCCATAAGAACATGTCTCCCATGTGTCTCCCCATAAGAACATGTCTCCCCATAAGAACATGTCTCCCCCATAAGAACATGTCTCCCCATAAGAACATGTCTCCCCCATAAGAATAAGAACATGTCTCCCATGTCTCCCCATAAGAACATGTCTCCCCATAAGAACATGTCTCCCCCATAAGAACATGTCTCCCCATAAGAACATGTCTCCCCCATAAGAACATGTCTCCCCATAAGAACATGTCTCCCCCCCCATAAGAACATGTCTCCCCATAAGAACATGTCTCCCCATAAGAACATGTCTATGAACATGTTCCATAAGAACATGTCTCCCCCATAAGAACATGTCTCCCCATAAGAACATGTCTCCCCATAAGAACATGTCTCCCCCATAAGAACATGTCTCCCCATAAGAACATGTCTCCCCATAAGAACATGTCTCCCCATAAGAACATGTCTCCCCATAAGAACATGTCTCCCCATAAGAACATGTCTCCCCATAAGAACATGTCTCCCCATAAGAACATGTCTCCCCCATAAGAACATGTCTAAGAACATGTCTCCCATAAGAACATGTCTCCCCATAAGAACATGTCTCCCCATAAGAACATGTCTCCCCATGTCTCCCATAAGAACATGTCTCCCCATAAGAACATGTCTCCCCATAAGAACATGTCTCCCCCATAAGAACATGTCTCCCCCATAAGAACATGTCTCCCCATGTCTCCCCCATAAGAACATGTCTCCCCCATAAGAACATGTCTCCCCATAAGAACATGTCTCCCCATAAGAACATGTCTCCCCCATAAGAACATGTCTCCCCATAAGAACATGTCTCCCCAAAACACGAACATGTCTCCCCATAAGAACATGTCTCCCCATAAGAACATGTCTCCCCATAAGAACATGTCTCCCCATAAGAACATGTCTCCCCCATAAGAACATGTCTCCCCCATAAGAACATGTCTCCCCATAAGAACATGTCTCCCCCATAAGAACATGTCTCCCCATAAGAACATGTCTCCCCCATAAGAACATGTCTCCCCATAAGAACATGTCTCCCCATAAGAACATGTCTCCCCATAAGAACATGTCTCCCCCATAAGAACATGTCTCCCCATAAGAACATGTCTCCCCATAAGAACATGTCTCCCCCATAAGAACATGTCTCCCCCAAGAACATGTCTCCCCCATAAGAACATGTCTCCCCCATAAGAACATGTCTCCCCCATAAGAACATGTCTCCCCCATAAGAACATGTCTCCCCCATAAGAACATGTATAGAACATGTCTCCCCATAAGAACATGTCTCCCCCATAAGAACATGTCTCCCCCATAAGAACATGTCTCCCCATAAGAACATGTCTCCCCATAAGAACATGTCTCCCCATAAGAACATGTCTCCCCATAAGAACATGTCTCCCCATAAGAACATGTCTCCCCATAAGAACATGTCTCCCCATAAGAACATGTCTCCCCATAAGAACATGTCTCCCATAAGAACATGTCTCCCCATAAGAACATGTCTCCCCATAAGAACATGTCTCCCCATAAGAACATGTCTCCCCATAAGAACATGTCTCCCATAAGAACATGTCTCCCCATAAGAACATGTCTCCCCATAAGAACATGTCTCCCCCCCATAAGAACATGTCTCCCCATAAGAACATGTCTCCCCCATAAGAACATGTCTCCCCATAAGAACATGTCTCCCCATAAGAACATGTCTCCCCATAAGAACATGTCTCCCCATAAGAACATGTCTCCCCATAAGAACATGTCTCCCCATAAGAACATGTCTCCCCATAAGAACATGTCTCCCCATAAGAACATGTCTCCCCATAAGAACAGAAAGAACATGTCTCCCCATAAGAACATGTCTCCCCATAAGAACATGTCTCCCCATAAGAACATGTCTCCCCCATAAGAACATGTCTCCCCATAAGAACATGTCTCCCCATAAGAACATGTCTCCCCATAAGAACATGTCTCCCCATAAGAACATGTCTCCCCCATAAGAACATGTCTCCCCATAAGAACATGTCTCCCCATAAGAACATGTCTCCCCATAAGAACATGTCTCCCCATAAGAACATGTCTCCCCATAAGAACATGTCTCCCCCCATAAGAACATAAGAACATGTCTCCCCATAAGAACATGTCTCCCCCATAAGAACATGTCTCCCCATAAGAACATGTCTCCCCATAAGAACATGTCTCCCCATAAGAACATGTCTCCCCCATAAGAACATGTCTCCCCATAAGAACATGTCTCCCCATAAGAACATGTCTCCCCCATAAGAACATGTCTCCCCATAAGAACATGTCTCCCCATAAGAACATGTCTCCCCCATAAGAACATGTCTCCCCATAAGAACATGTCTCCCCATAAGAACATGTCTCCCCCATAAGAACATGTCTCCCCATAAGAACATGTCTCCCCATAAGAACATGTCTCCCCATAAGAACATGTCTCCCCCATAAGAACATGTCTCCCCATAAGAACATGTCTCCCCATAAGAACATGTCTCCCCATATGAACATGTCTCCCCATATGAACATGTCTCCCCCATAAGAACATGTCTCCCCATATGAACATGTCTCCCCCATAAGAACATGTCTCCCCATAAGAACATGTCTCCCCATATGAACATGTCTCCCCATAAGAACATGTCTCCCCATAAGAACATGTCTCCCCATGTTCTCCATAAGAACATGTCTCTCCCCATAAGAACATGTCTCTCCCCATAAGAACATGTCTCCCCCATAAGAACATGTCTCATGTCTCCCCATAAGAACATGTCTCCCCATAAGAACATGTCTCCCCCATAAGAACATGTCTCCCCATAAGAACATGTCTCCCCATAAGAACATGTCTCCATGTTCATAAGAACATGTCTCCCCATAAGAACATGTCTCCCCATAAGAACATGTCTCCCCATAAGAACATGTCTCCCCATAAGAACATGTCTCCCCCATAAGAACATGTCTCCCCCATAAGAACATGTCTCCCCATAAGAACATGTCTCCCCATAAGAACATGTCTCCCCATAAGAACATGTCTCCCCATAAGAACATGTCTCCCCATAAGAACATGTCTCCCCATAAGAACATGTCTCCCCCATAAGAACATGTCTCCCCATAAGAACATGTCTCCCCATAAGAACATGTCTCCCCATAAGAACATGTCTCCCCATAAGAACATGTCTCCCCCATAAGAACATGTCTCCCCATAAGAACATGTCTCCCCCATAAGAACATGTCTCCCCATAAGAACATGTCTAAGAACATGTCCCCCATAAGAACATGTCTCCCCATAAGAACATGTCTCCCCATAAGAACATGTCTCCCCCATAAGAACATGTCTCCCCCATAAGAACATGTCTCCCCCATAAGAACATGTCTCCCCATAAGAACATGTCTCCCCATAAGAACATGTCTCCCCATAAGAACATGTCTCCCCATAAGAACATGTCTCCCCCCCATAAGAACATGTCTCCCCATAAGAACATGTCTCCCCATAAGAACATGTCTCCCCATAAGAACATGTCTCCCCATAAGAACATGTCTCCCCATAAGAACATGTCTGTCCCCCATAAGAACATGTCTCCCCCCATAAGAACATGTCTCCCCATAAGAACATGTCTCCCCATAAGAACATGTCTCCCCATAAGAACATGTCTCCCCATAAGAACATGTCTCCCCATAAGAACATTTCTCCCCCATAAGAACATGTCTCCCCATAAGAACATGTCTCCCCATAAGAACATGTCTCCCCATAAGAACATGTCTCCCCATAAGAACATGTCTCCCCATAAGAACATGTCTCCCCATAAGAACATGTCTCCCCATAAGAACATGTCTCCCCATAAGAACATGTCTCCCCATAAGAACATGTCTCCCCATAAGAACATGTCTCCCCATAAGAACATGTCTCCCCATAAGAACATGTCTCCCCATAAGAACATGTCTCCCCATAAGAACATGTCTCCCCATAAGAACATGTCTCCCCATAAGAACATGTCTCCCCATAAGAACATGTCTCCCCATAAGAACATGTCTCTCCCATAAGAACATGTCTCCCCCATAAGAACATGTCTCCCCATAAGAACATGTCTCCCCATAAGAACATGTCTCCCCATAAGAACATGTCTCCCCATAAGAACATGTCTCCCCATAAGAACATGTCTCCCCATAAGAACATGTCTCCCCATGTCTCCCCATAAGAACATGTCTCCCCCATAAGAACATGTCTCCCCATAAGAACATGTCTCCCCATAAGAACATGTCTCCCCCATAAGAACATGTCTCCCCATAAGAACATGTCTCCCCATAAGAACATGTCCCCCATAAGAACATGTCTCCCCATAAGAACATGTCTCCCCATAAGAACATGTCTCCCCATAAGAACATGTCTCCCCATAAGAACATGTCTCCCCCATAAGAACATGTCTCCCCATAAGAACATGTTCCCCATAAGAACATGTCTCCCCATAAGAACATGTCTCCCCATAAGAACATGTCTCCCCCATAAGAACATGTCTCCCCATAAGAACATGTCTCCCCATAAGAACATGTCTCCCCATAAGAACATGTCTCCCCATAAGAACATGTCTCCCCATAAGAACATGTCTCCCCATAAGAACATGTCTCCCCATAAGAACATGTCTCCCCATAAGAACATGTCTCCCCATAAGAACATGTCTCCCCATAAGAACATGTCTCCCCATAAGAACATGTCTCCCCATAAGAACATGTCTCCCCCATAAGAACATGTCTCCCCATGAACATGTCTCCCATAAGAACATGTCTCCCCATAAGAACATGTCTCCCCATAAGAACATGTCTCCCCATAAGAACATGTCTCCCCATAAGAACATGTCTCCCCATAAGAACATGTCTCCCCATAAGAACATGTCTCCCCATAAGAACATGTCTCCCCATAAGAACATGTCTCCCCATAAGAACATGTCTCCCCATAAGAACATGTCTCCCCATAAGAACATGTCTCCCCATAAGAACATGTCTCCCCATAAGAACATGTCTCCCCATAAGAACATGTCTCCCCATAAGAACATGTCTCCCCATAAGAACATGTCTCCCCATAAGAACATGTCTCCCCATAAGAACATGTCTCCCCATAAGAACATGTCTCCCCATAAGAACATGTCTCCCCATAAGAACATGTCTCCCCATAAGAACATGTCTCCCCATAAGAACATGTCTCCCCATAAGAACATGTCTCCCCATAAGAACATGTCTCCCCATAAGAACATGTCTCCCCATGTCTCATAAGAACATGTCTCCCCATAAGAACATGTCTCCCCATAAGAACATGTCTCCCCATAAGAACATGTCTCCCCATAAGAACATGTCTCCCCATAAGAACATGTCTCCCCATAAGAACATGTCTCCCCATAAGAACATGTCTCTCCCATAAGAACATGTCTCCCCCATAAGAACATGTTCCCCATAAGAACATGTCTCCCCATAAGAACATGTCTCCCCATAAGAACATGTCTCCCCATAAGAACATGTCTCCCCATAAGAACATGTCTCCCCATAAGAACATGTCTCCCCAAGAACATGTCTCCCCCATAAGAACATGTCTCCCCCATAAGAACATGTCTCCCCATAAGAACATGTCTCCCCATAAGAACATGTCTCCCCATAAGAACATGTCTCCCCATAAGAACATGTCTCCCCATAAGAACATGTCTCCCCATAAGAACATGTCTCTCATGTCTCCCATAAGAACATGTCTCCCCATAAGAACATGTCTCCCCATAAGAACATGTCTCCCCATAAGAACATGTCTCCCCATAAGAACATGTCTCCCCATAAGAACATGTCTCCCCATAAGAACATGTCTCCCCATAAGAACATGTCTCCCCATAAGAACATGTCTCCCCATAAGAACATGTCTCCCCATAAGAACATGTCTCCCCATAAGAACATGTCTCCCCATAAGAACATGTCTCCCCATAAGAACATGTCTCCCCATAAGAACATGTCTCCCCATAAGAACATGTCTCCCCATAAGAACATGTCTCCCCATAAGAACATGTCTCCCCATAAGAACATGTCTCCCCATAAGAACATGTCTCCCCATAAGAACATGTCTCCCCATAAGAACATGTCTCCCCATAAGAACATGTCTCCCCATAAGAACATGTCTCCCCATAAGAACATGTCTCCCCCATAAGAACATGTCTCCCCATAAGAACATGTCTCCCCCATATGAACATGTCTCCCCATAAGAACATGTCTCCCCATAAGAACATGTCTCCCCATAAGAACATGTCTCCCCATAAGAACATGTCTCCCCATAAGAACATGTCTCCCCATAAGAACATGTCTCCCCATATGAACATGTCTCCCCATAAGAACATGTCTCCCCATAAGAACATGTCTCCCCATAAGAACATGTCTCCCCCATAAGAACATGTCTCCCCATAAGAACATGTCTCCCCATAAGAACATGTCTCCCCATAAGAACATGTCTCCCCATATGAACATGTCTCCCCATAAGAACATGTCTCCCCCAACATGTCTCCCCATAAGAACATGTCTCCCCATAAGAACATGTCTCCCCATAAGAACATGTCTCCCCATATGAACATGTCTCCCCATAAGAACATGTCTCCCCATAAGAACATGTCTCCCCATAAGAACATGTCTCCCCATAAGAACATGTCTCCCCATAAGAACATGTCTCCCCATAAGAACATGTCTCCCCATAAGAACATGTCTCCCCATAAGAACATGTCTCCCCATAAGAACATGTCTCCCCATAAGAACATGTCTCCCCATAAGAACATGTCTCCCCCATAAGAACATGTCTCCCCATAAGAACATGTCTCCCCATAAGAACATGTCTCCCCATAAGAACATGTCTCCCCATATGAACATGTCTCCCCATAAGAACATGTCTCCCCAAGAACATGTCTCCCCATAAGAACATGTCTCCCCATAAGAACATGTCTCCCCATATGAACATGTCTCCCCATAAGAACATGTCTCCCCATAAGAACATGTCTCCCCATAAGAACATGTCTCCCCATAAGAACATGTCTCCCCATAAGAACATGTCTCCCCATAAGAACATGTCTCCCCATAAGAACATGTCTCCCCATAAGAACATGTCTCCCCATAAGAACATGTCTCCCCATAAGAACATGTCTCCCCATAAGAACATGTCTCCCCATATGAACATGTCTCCCCATAAGAACATGTCTCCCCATAAGAACATGTCTCCCCATAAGAACATGTCTCCCCATAAGAACATGTCTCCCCATAAGAACATGTCTCCCCATATGAACATGTCTCCCCATAAGAACATGTCTCCCCATAAGAACATGTCTCCCCATAAGAACATGTCTCCCCATAAGAACATGTCTCCCCATAAGAACATGTCTCCCCATAAGAACATGTCTCCCCATAAGAACATGTCTCCCCATAAGAACATGTCTCCCCATAAGAACATGTCTCCCCAAGAACATGTCTCCCCATAAGAACATGTCTCCCCATATGAACATGTCTCCCATAAGAACATGTCTCCCCATAAGAACATGTCTCCCCATAAGAACATGTCTCCCCACATGTCTCCCCATATGAACATGTCTCCCCATAAGAACATGTCTCCCCATAAGAACATGTCTCCCCATAAGAACATGTCTCCCCATAAGAACATGTCTCCCCATAAGAACATGTCTCTCCATGTCTCCCATAAGAACATGTCTCCCCATAAGAACATGTCTCCCCATAAGAACATGTCTCCCCATAAGAACATGTCTCCCCCATAAGAACATGTCTCCCCATAAGAACATGTCTCCCCATAAGAACATGTCTCCCCATAAGAACATGTCTCCCCATAAGAACATGTCTCCCCATAAGAACATGTCTCCCATAAGAACATGTCTCCCATAAGAACATGTCTCCCCATAAGAACATGTCTCCCCATAAGAACATGTCTCCCCATATGAACATGTCTCCCCATATGAACATGTCTCCCCCATGTCTCCCCATAAGAACATGTCTCCCCATAAGAACATGTCTCCCCATATGAACATGTCTCCCCATAAGAACATGTCTCTCCCATAAGAACATGTCTCCCCATAAGAACATGTCTCCCCCATAAGAACATGTCTCCCCATAAGAACATGTCTCCCCATAAGAACATGTCTCCCATAAGAACATGTCTCCCCATAAGAACATGTCTCCCCATAAGAACATGTCTCCCCATAAGAACATGTCTCCCCATAAGAACATGTCTCCCCCATAAGAACATGTCTCCCCATAAGAACATGTCTCCCCATAAGAACATGTCTCCCCATAAGAACATGTCTCCCCATAAGAACATGTCTCCCCCATAAGAACATGTCTCCCCATAAGAACATGTCTCCCCATAAGAACATGTCTCCCCATAAGAACATGTCTCCCCATAAGAACATGTCTCCCCATAAGAACATGTCTCCCCATAAGAACATGTCTCCCCATAAGAACATGTCTCCCCATAAGAACATGTCTCCCCATAAGAACATGTCTCCCCATAAGAACATGTCTCCCCATAAGAACATGTCTCCCCATAAGAACATGTCTCCCCATAAGAACATGTCTCCCCATAAGAACATGTCTCCCCATAAGAACATGTCTCCCCCATAAGAACATGTCTCCCCATAAGAACATGTCTCCCCATAAGAACATGTCTCCCCATAAGAACATGTCTCCCCATAAGAACATGTCTCCCCCATAAGAACATGTCTCCCCATAAGAACATGTCTCCCCATAAGAACATGTCTCCCCATAAGAACATGTCTCCCCATAAGAACATGTCTCCCCATAAGAACATGTCTCCCCATAAGAACATGTCTCCCCATAAGAACATGTCTCCCCATAAGAACATGTCTCCCCATAAGAACATGTCTCCCCATAAGAACATGTCTCCCCATAAGAACATGTCTCCCCATATGAACATGTCTCCCCATAAGAACATGTCTCCCCATAAGAACATGTCTCCCCATAAGAACATGTCTCCCCATAAGAACATGTCTCCCCATAAGAACATGTCTCCCCCATAAGAACATGTCTCCCCATAAGAACATGTCTCCCCATAAGAACATGTCTCCCCATAAGAACATGTCTCCCCCATAAGAACATGTCTCCCCATAAGAACATGTCTCCCCATAAGAACATGTCTCCCCATAAGAACATGTCTCCCCATAAGAACATGTCTCCCCATAAGAACATGTCTCCCCATGAACATGTCTCCATAAGAACATGTCTCCCCATAAGAACATGTCTCCCCATAAGAACATGTCTCCCCATAAGAACATGTCTCCCCATAAGAACATGTCTCCCCATAAGAACATGTCTCCCCCATAAGAACATGTCTCCCCATAAGAACATGTCTCCCCATGTCTCCCCATAAGAACATGTCTCCCCATAAGAACATGTCTCCCCCATAAGAACATGTCTCCCCATAAGAACATGTCTCCCCATAAGAACATGTCTCCCCATAAGAACATGTCTCCCCATAAGAACATGTCTCCCCATAAGAACATGTCTCCCCATAAGAACATGTCTCCCCATAAGAACATGTCTCCCCATAAGAACATGTCTCCCCATAAGAACATGTCTCCCCATAAGAACATGTCTCCCCATAAGAACATGTCTCCCCATAAGAACATGTCTCCCCATAAGAACATGTCTCCCCATAAGAACATGTCTCCCCATAAGAACATGTCTCCCCATAAGAACATGTCTCCCCATAAGAACATGTCTCCCCATAAGAACATGTCTCCCCATAAGAACATGTCTCCCCATAAGAACATGTCTCCCCATAAGAACATGTCTCCCCATAAGAACATGTCTCCCCATAAGAACATGTCTCCCCATAAGAACATGTCTCCCCATAAGAACATGTCTCCCCATAAGAACATGTCTCCCCATAAGAACATGTCTCCCCATAAGAACATGTCTCCCCATAAGAACATGTCTCCCCATAAGAACATGTCTCCCCATAAGAACATGTCTCCCCATAAGAACATGTCTCCCCCATAAGAACATGTCTCCCCATAAGAACATGTCTCCCCATAAGAACATGTCTCCCCATAAGAACATGTCTCCCCATAAGAACATGTCTCCCCATAAGAACATGTCTCCCCATAAGAACATGTCTCCCCATAAGAACATGTCTCCCCATAAGAACATGTCTCCCCATGTCTCCCCATAAGAACATGTCTCCCCCATAAGAACATGTCTCCCCCATAAGAACATGTCTCCCCCATAAGAACATGTCTCCCCCATAAGAACATGTCTCCCCCATAAGAACATGTCTCCCCCATAAGAACATGTCTCTTTCTAAATAGCTGGTAAAAGGTTAAATGACTAAACTATACTGAGTGAAATATATGTTTAAGTACTTACGGTGTTAGCCCCCTTCCTTACGGTGTTACCTCCCTTCCTTATGGTGTTACCTCCCTTCCTTACGGTGTTACCTCCCTTCCTTACGGTGTTACCTCCCTTCCTTATGGTGTTAGCCCCCTTCCTTATGGTGTTACCTCCCTTCCTTATGGTGTTAGCCCCCTTCCTTATGGTGTTAGCCCCTTCCTTATGGTGTTACCTCCCTTCCTTATGGTGTTAGCCCCCTTCCTTATGGTGTTAGCCCCCTTCCTTATGGTGTTACCTCCCTTCCTTACGGTGTTAGCCCCCTTCCTTACGGTGTTAGCCCCCTTCCTTATGGTGTTAGCCCCCTTCCTTATGGTGTTACCTCCCTTCCTTATGGTGTTAGCCCCCTACCTCATGGTGTTAGCCCCCGTCCTCATGGTGTTAGCCCCCTTCCTTACGGTGTTACCCCCCTTCCTTATGGTGTTACCCCCTTTCTTACGGTGTTCGCCTCCTTCCTTACGGTGTTACCCCCCTTCCTTATGGTGTTACCCCCTTCCTTACGGTGTTACCCCCCTTCCTTATGGTGTTACCCCCTTCCTTACGGTGTTCGCCTCCTTCCTTACGATGTTAGCCCCCTTCCTTACGATGTTAGCCCCCTTCCTCTACCAATACATGCCAATTATGATCACACAGTTAATCTTTTCACTGACTGTAGTAGTCAGACAACATAAAAATGCATTCTACCCTGGCCTGTATAGACTATATGCACACTACATACCAGGTGACCACACATACTCTTTATGACTAATAAACATTATGTCAGTATGCACTCCCAACGAGTACAGGGCGTGGGCCTCCTAGACCATGACCTAATAATGAAAGTCAACCCGCCCAGTGGAAATGGTACCCAGGGCTCAGAGAGGGAGGGGATGGGGGGGATTAAAGAGTGTGACACTCTGATTCATCACAAGATTAATATCACCTAGAGACAAGGGGAGACTTGGTGGAGCTGAATGAGGTGATGTCTCAGTGAAGTCAGAACCTTTCTCAGTAATGACACCATTCGGAACATGTAAAACGAGTCAAAAATTAAAACAGCCCTGGAATAATCTTAATCCTTTATAGCCTTGCCGTCAGGGAGTAAAACTCATTCACTGCTTGTTTTTATTTTAGGTTAAATGAGGCTACTTCCATTCATATAGAACCGTGTTAGAATAGTTGAGGGCATTTTCAGTGAAGGGCAAACACTGCTCTTCTATATCATTGAGAAACAAACACCTTAGCCAAATATATTTCAACTAAGTTTTTCACAATACCTGACATATAATCCTAGTAAAAGTTCCCTGTTTTAGGTCAGTTAGGATCATCACTTTATTTTAAGAATGTGAAATGTCAGAATAAAAGAAGAGAGAATTATTTATTTCAGAGTTTACTTCTTTTTTACCTATATTTAACTAGGCAAGTCAGTTAAGAACAAATTCTTATTTTCAATGACGGCCTAGGATCAGTGGGTTAACTGCCTGTTCAGGGGCAGAATGACAGATTTGTACCTTTCCAGCTCGTGGATTTGAACTTGCTACCTTCTGGCTGCTAGTCCAACACTCTAACCACTAGGCTACCCTGCCATCCCAACCTAATTTCATTACATTCCCAGTGGGTCATAAGTTTACATACACTCAATTAGTATTTGGTAGCATTGCCTTTAAATGGTTTAACTTGGGTCAAACGTTTTGGGTAGCCTTCCACAAGCTTCCCAAGTTGGGTAAATATTGGCCCATTCCTCCTGACAGAGCTGGTGTAACTGAGTCAGGTTTGTAGGCCTCCTGACAGAGCTGGTGTAACTGAGTCAGGTTTGTAGGCCTCCTGACAGAGCTGGTGTAACTGAGTCAGGTTTGTAGGCCTCCTGACAGAGCTGGTGTAACTGAGTCAGGTTTGTCGCCCTCCTTGCTCGCACACGCTTTCTCAGTTCTGCCCACATATTTTCTATAGGATTGAGGTCAGGGCTTTGTGATGGCCACTCCAATACCTTGACTTTGTTGTCCTTAAGCCATTGTGCTGCAACTCTGGAAGTCTGTTTGGGGTCATTGTCCATTTGGAAGGGCCATTTGCAACCAAGCTTTAACTTCCTGACTGATGTCTTGAGATGTTGCTTCAATATATCCACATAATATTCCACCTCATGATGCCATTTATTTTGTGAAGTGCACCAGTCCCTCCTGCAGCAAAGCACCCCCACAACATGATGCTGCCACCCCTGTGCTTCATGGTTGGGATGGTGTTCTTCGGCTTGCAAGCCTGCCCCTTTTTCCTCCAAACATAATGATGGCCATTATGGCCAAACAGTTCTATTTTTGTTTCATCAGACCAGAGGACAGTTCTCCAAAAAGTCTGATCTTTGTCCCCATGTGCAGATGCAAACCGTAGTCTGGCTTTTTTATGGCGGTTTTGGAGCAGTGGCTTCTTCCTTGTTGAGCGGCCTTTCAGGTTATGTCAGTATAGGACTCGTTTTACTGTGGATATAGATACTTTGTACCTGTTTCCTCCAGCATCTTCACAAGGTCCTTTAATGTTGTTCTGGGATTGATTTGCACTTCTTGCACCAAAGTACGTTCATCTCTAGGAGACAGAATGCATCTCCTTCCTGAGCGGAATGACGGCTGCGTGGTCCCATGGTGTTTTTACTTGCCTACTATTGTTTGTACAGATGAACGTGGTACCTTCAGGCATTTGGAAATTGCTCCCAGACTTGTGGAGGTCTACAATTATTTTTGAGATCCTGGCTGATTTATTTTGATTTTCCTGTGATGTCAAGCAAAGAGGCACTGAGTTTGAAGGTAGGCCTTGATATACATCCACAGAGGGGTGTCCCGGGTGGCGCAGTGGTTAAGGGCGCTGTACTGCAGCGGCAGCTGTGCCACCAGAGACCCTGGGTTTGCGCCCAGGCTCTGTCGTAACCGGCTGTGACCGGGAGGTCCGTGGGGCTACGCACAATTGTCTGGGTTAGGGAGGGTTTGGCCGGTAGGGAAATCCTTGTCTCATTGTGCACCAGTGACTCCTGTGGCGGGCCGGGCGCAGTGCGAGCTAACCAAGGTTGCCAGGTGCATGGTGTTTCCTCTGACACATTGGTGCGGCCGGCTTCCGGGTTGGATGTGCACTGTGTTAAGAAGCAGTGCGGCTTGGTTGGGTTGGGTATCGGAGGACGCATGACTTTCAACCTTCGTCTCTCCCAACCCAATACAGGAGTTGTAGCGATGAGACAAGATAGTAGCTACTAAACAATTGGGGAGAAAACAGGGTAAAGAAGGTTCACCTTCAATTGACTAAAATCAGAAGCTTCTAAAGCCGTGACATTATTTTCTGGAATTTTCCAAGCTGTTTAAAGGCACAGTCAACTTAGTGTATGTAAACTTCTGACCCACTTGAATTGTGATACAGTGAATTAATTATAAGTGAAATAATCTGTCTGTCATGCACCAAGTAGATGTCCTAACCAACTTGCCAAAACTATAGTTTGGAAACAAGACATTTGTGGAGTGGTTGAAAAACAAGTTTTAAGACTCCAACCAAAGTGAATTTCTGACTTCAACTGTATGTAATATAGATGAACAAAACAGTCGCTAAAATCAGATCTCAATGGTTCCATACTGAAAACATGACTATATAAATAAACTATTGGAAGTATTTAATACCAACGTTGATGCCAAAACAACCGCTTCTTATATCCCAACGAAGAGTTTATTGTGAGGTTCGTGTGGACTGAAGGTCGTGTGATGCTTCTCTATCAAAGATTTTACTTGACAGGAAACATTGACAGCAGGGCGAACGCTGGCGGTCTGGCCTTGAAATGCTGGCGGTCTGGCCTTGAAATGCTGTGTTGCTCACCTCTTCCACCGTAATCACATATTCACCAGAGAAGAAGAAGCAGGGCGAACGCTGGCGGTCTGGCCTTGAAATGCTGTGTTGCTCACCTCTTCCACCGTAATCACATATTCACCAGAGAAGAAGAAGCAGGGCGAACGCTGGCGGTCTGGCCTTGAAATGCTGTGTTGCTCACCTCTTCCACCGTAATCACATATTCACCAGAGAAGAAGAAGCAGGGCGAACGCTGGCGGTCTGGCCTTGAAATGCTGTGTTGCTCACCTCTTCCACCGTAATCACATATTCACCAGAGAAGAAGAAGCAGGGCGAACGCTGGCGGTCTGGCCTTGAAATGCTGTGTTGCTCACCTCTTCCACCGTAATCACATATTCACCAGAGAAGAAGAAGCAGGGCGAACGCTGGCGGTCTGTCCTTGAAATGCTGTGTTGCTCACCTCTTCCACCGTAATCACATATTCACCAGAGAAGAAGAAGCAGGGCGAACGCTGACGGTCTGTCCTTGAAATGCTGTGTTGCTCACCTCTTCCACCGTAATCACATATTCACCAGAGAAGAAGAAGCAGGGCGAACGCTGACGGTCTGGCCTTGAAATGCTGTGTTGCTCACCTCTTCCACCGTAATCACATATTCACCAGAGAAGAAGAAGCAGGGCGAACGCTGACGGTCTGTCCTTGAAATGCTGTGTTGCTCACCTCTTCCACCGTAATCACATATTCACCAGAGAAGAAGAAGCAGGGCGAACGCTGACGGTCTGTCCTTGAAATGCTGTGTTGCTCACCTCTTCCACCGTAATCACATATTCACCAGAGAAGAAGAAGCAGGGCGAACGCTGGCGGTCTGGCCTTGAAATGCTGTGTTGCTCACCTCTTCCACCGTAATCACATATTCACCAGAGAAGAAGAAGCAGGGCGAACGCTGGCGGTCTGGCCTTGAAATGCTGTGTTGCTCACCTCTTCCACCGTAATATTCACCAGAGAAGAAGAAGAAAACTATCTGTTGAAACGTCAATATTTACTGACTTCCAACTCACAAATGATGAGGAAATAAGTAGAGATAAGTGTTGTTGTGTTGGTGGTTTGTTAGCATTTGGTGAAACTGTATATAAATCTAATCTGATATCTAAACATTTACTTCATGTATTAATTGAATTGTTTCACATATACATCATATCCACTGGCATTGATATTTGACGTGGTTTGTCAGCCATAGGCATATAACGCTTACGTTGATACATAGGGAAAGAAATCTGACTAGTGTGCAGACTTAACAAACATTACTAAATGGTTCAAATCCACCCTAGAGTAATTTTCCATTGAGGTATCCCAACTCAGAGTTGTTGGGTTTTTCCACCAAATCAGAGCCTTTTGAGAAGTGTAACTTTGCCCCCACACAAAAAAGGTTTGATATCCCCTAATTTCAACATTGTCATAAAGAGCACATGTTCAACTTCATTACAATTACATTTGAGTAATTTAGAAGACGCTCTTATCCAGAGAGATTTTAGAGCGTTCACCTTGCAGATATACTCACCAAATAGCAAAATAGGCTGGGAGAGAGAGAAAGAGGCAGACAGAGGCAGAGAGATTTTAGAGAGACAGAGAGAGAGAGATATACTCAGAAAGAGCAAAATAGGCTGGGAGAGAGAGAAAGAGGCAGACAGAGGCAGAGAGAGAGAGAGGCAGAGAGAAGGGGAGAGGCAGAGAGAGAGGGACATAGAGAGAGAGAGGCAGAGAGAGAGGCAGAGAGAGAGATAGGGGCAGACAGAGAGGGGCAGAGAGAGAGGGACAGAGAGAGAGGGACAGAGAGAGAGGGACAGAGAGAGAGGGACAGAGAGAGAGAGAGAGGCAGAGAGAGGCAGAGAGAGAGAGAGGCAGAGAGAGAGGCAGAGAGAGAGAGGCAGAGAGAGAGAGAGAGAGAGAGAGAGAGAGAGAGAGAGAGAGAGAGAGAGAGAGGCAGAGAGAAGGGGAGAGGCAGAGAGAGATAGGGGCAGACAGAGAGGGGCAGAGAGAGAGAGAGAGAGAGAGAGAGAGAGAGAGAGAGAGAGAGAGAGAGAGAGAGAGAGAGAGAGAGAGAAAAGGGGCAGAAAGAGAGGGGCAGAGAGAGAGTGGCAGAGAGAGAGAAAGAGAGGGAGGAGAGAGAAACAGAGACAGAGAGATAGAGAGAGAACGAGAGAGGGGAGAGAGAGGCATGTCAGATTCCTGTTCTACCCAGATGACCTTGTCCTACTGTCACCAACAGAGCAAGGTCTACAGGAACAACTTCACATTATTTGTGAATACAGCATCATCTGGAAATCAATGTCAACTTTCAGAAAAACAAAGTTTTAATTTTCCAGAAAAAGGACAGAAATCAGAGCAGCAGACTTCTTCAAATGAGGAAATACCATGGTTGAACATGCCCAATGGCACAACTACAGTACCTGGGACAGATCTGGTCTGGCAGTGAAATGCACTAAAAGAAAAAGCCTGCAAAGCTATTTATTCCATAAAAAGAACATTCTCAAAAATATTTATTCATATTGAAAACTGGTGCAAAATATTAAATTGTGCAATTTTACAAATATGGAAGCACTACATGGAAGCGAGGTTTGGGGTCCAAACTGTAATCCAACCTGTAATTACGATTATAAGAGAAAAACACTAAAGAACCTTTACATACAGAATTGTGCAGATATAGTGGCTGGAGGGAGAGGGAGAGAGAGGGAGAGAGAGATAATTATGCTAAATATCCCAAAGAAAGTACCAAATAATGCAAAGCAAAGCAGAACTCAGAGGATTCCCTTTAATTGTAAATATAAAGAAAATGACAGTAACATTTTGACACCATTTGAAATTAAGCCCCAAAACATCAAATTCAAATCACTGGAAACCCGAGAGCTGAACCCTGAAAAGAGTCCCCTATGTAGCTAGCTGTTTAACTTCAGGATCGGACCCTTTCTTATAATTTTTTGCCTAAAATGACCCAAATCTAACTGCCTGTAGCTCAGGCCCTGAAGCAAGGATATGCACATTCTATTTCAAAGGAAACACTTTGAAGTTTGTGGACATGTGAAAGGAGTGTTGGAGAATATGGATTAGCAGGTAGCCTAATAGTTAGAGCGTTGGACTAGTAACCGTTACAAGATCAAATCCCCGAGCTGACAAGGTAAAAAACTGTTGTGCTGGTCCTGAACAAGGCAGTTCACCTACTGTTCATAAGACATCATTGAAAATAAGAATTTGTTCTTAACTGACTTGCCTAGTTAAATAAAGGTAAAATAGAATGTAAAATATATTATACAATCGATCTGGTAAAAGATAATACAAAGAAAAAAACAACCGTTCTTTTGTATTTTTTTGTACCATCATTGTTGAAATGCAAGAGAAAGGCCATCATGTATTTTTCCAGGCCAGCTGAAATTTAGATTTCGGCCACTAGATTGCAGGAGTGCATGTGCAAAATGTTTGACTGATCCAATGAACCATTGGATTTCTGTTCAAAATGTTGTATCAAGACTGTCCAAATGTGCCTGATAACTTTTCATGTTCAAAACTGTGCACTCTCGTCAAACAATGGTATCCTTTCACTGTAATAACTACTGTAAATTGGACAGTGCAGTTACATTAACAAGAATTTAAGTTTTCTGCCACTATCAGATATGTCTATGCACCTCTTCCCCATTCATTGGGGAGACTCTCTCCATGCAGACACCTTTATAGATATCAGATATGTCTATGCACCTCTTCCCCATTCATTGGGGAGACTCTCTCCATGCAGACACCTTTATAGATATCAGATATGTCTATGCACCTCTCCCCCATTCATTGGGGAGACTCTCTCCATGCAGACACCTTTATAGATATCAGATATGTCTATGCACCTCTCCCCCATTCATTGGGGAGACTCTCTCCATGCAGACACCTTTATAGATATCAGATATGTCTATGCACCTCTCCCCATTCATTGGGGAGACTCTCTCCATGCAGACACCTTTATAGATATCAGATATGTCTATGCACCTCTTCCCCATTCATTGGGGAGACTCTCTCCATGCAGACACCTTTATAGATATCAGATATGTCTATGCACCTCTCCCCCATTCATTGGGGAGACTCTCTCCATGCAGACACCTTTATAGATATCAGATATGTCTATGCACCTCTCCCCCATTCATTGGGGAGACTCTCTCCATGCAGACACCTTTATAGATATCAGATATGTCTATGCACCTCTCCCCCATTCATTGGGGAGACTCTCTCCATGCAGACACCTTTATTGATATCAGATATGTCTATGCACCTCTCCCCATTCATTGGGGAGACTCTCTCCATGCAGACACCTTTATAGATATCAGATATGTCTATGCACCTCTTCCCCATTCATTGGGGAGACTCTCCATGTAGACACCTTTATAGATATCAGATATGTCTATGCACCTCTCCCCATTCATTGGGGAGACTCTCTCCATGCAGACACCTTTATAGATATCAGATATGTCTATGCACCTCTTCCCCATTCATTGGGAGACTCTCCATGCAGACACCTTTATAGATATCAGATATGTCTATGCACCTCTCCCCCATTCATTGGGGAGACTCTCTCCATGCAGACACCTTTATAGATATCAGATATGTCTATGCACCTCTTCCCCATTCATTGACTCCTTTATAGATATCAGATATGTCTATGCACCTCTTCCCCATTCATTGACTCCTTTATAGATATCAGATATGTCTATGCACCTCTTCCCCATTCATTGGGGAGACTCTCTCCATGCAGACACCTTTATAGATATCAGATATGTCTATGCACCTCTTCCCCATTCATTGGGGAGACTCTCTCCATGCAGACACCTTTATAGATATCAGATATGTCTATGCACCTCTTCCCCATTCATTGACTCCTTTATAGATATCAGATATGTCTATGCACCTCTTCCCCATTCATTGACTCCTTTATAGATATCAGATATGTCTATGCACCTCTTCCCCATTCATTGGGGAGACTCTCTCCATTTATAGATATCAGACACCTTTATAGATATCAGATATGTCTATGCACCTCTCCCCCATTCATTGGGAGACTCTCTCCATGCAGACACCTTTATAGATATCAGATATGTCTATGCACCTCTTCCCCATTCATTGACTCCTTTATAGATATCAGATATGTCTATGCACCTCTTCCCCATTCATTGACTCCTTTATAGATATCAGATATGTCTGTGCACCTCTTCCCCATTCATTGGGAGACTCTTCCCCATGCAGACACCTTTATAGATATCAGATATGTCTATGCACCTCTTCCCCATTCATTGACTCCTTTATAGATATCAGATATGTCTATGCACCTCTTCCCCATTCATTGACTCCTTTATAGATATCAGATATGTCTATGCACCTCTTCCCCATTCATTGACTCCTTTATAGATTTTGTTGTTGTATTTTTGTGGCCTTTTGTTTGTTTGCTTTGGCACCTTTCAACACCCTGCATTATCACATTTATACATGCAAACATTCACTTACACTACTGATTACTGATTACACACACCATTGTTAATTGTATTTAGTTGTTACGAACTTCGAGCCGGTTCGTGACAAGTGGGGGCTCATCCGGGATTTTGAAGGTATTGTGTTTGGGAGAAAATGTGGAGTTAATGATAAACTCTGTAGGTGCTTTGTTTGCAACTTTTGTTACAGCTTTTTTGAGTTGGAATGTTTGGTGCCCAGAATTGGTTGCCTTTGTTTGTTTGATAAATTTGCCACTGCGGTGGATAGTTTGTTGTGTGTTGCGTTGGAGAGCACATTGGTTAGTTTCCAGGCCCCTGCCCAGCCGGTCTGAGGAGGTGAGTACAATATGCTGTTTACCTCAGTGGGAGATTTGAATAGGGCAGTGAAACTTGCTACCGTAGCTATAGCCTTTTTCCCCTGTTAGGCTTAGCAACGTTTCATTTTGGAATACGTTGGGCATGGTATTTTGTTTGTTAATTTTGTGTGGTGTCTGTGGACTGAGCAGTTGTCTCGTGGGCACATCCGTGGCTTGGGGGAATCTGCCAGCGTGCTGGGTGGTTTATTTCCTTGACAAGGAAAATTGGAAAACTCTAAAGATGTGTGGATAAACCACTTCTCCAATCTTTTTGGTTCTATAACAAAGATCAAACAGCAAAAACATATACATGATCAAATACAAATCTTAGAATCAACTATTAAAGACTACCAGAACCCACTGGATTCTCCAATTACATTGAGAGAACTACAGGACAAAATTCAAACCCTCCAACCCAAAAAGGCCTGTGGGGTTGATGGTATCCCAGATGAAATTATTAAATATACAGACCACAAATTCCAATTGGCTATACTTAAACTCTTTAACATCATGCTCAGCTCTGGCATCTTCCGCAATATTTGGAACCAAGCACTGATCACCCCAATCTACAAAAGTGGAGACAAATTTGACCCCAATAACTACCGTCAACAGCAACCTTGGAAAAATCGTCTGCATGATCATTAACAGCAGACTCATACATTTCTTCAGCGAAAACAATGTACTGAGCAAATGTCAAATTGGCTTTCTACCAAATGAACATTAGACAGACCAAGTATTAACCCTGCACACCCTAATTGACAAACAAACAAAAACAAAGGAAAATATTTTTGTGCTTTGTTGATTTCGAAAAATCTTTCAGCTCAATTTGGCATGAGGCCCTGCTATACAAATGAATGGGGAACGTGGTGTTGGGGGAAAAACATACAACATTATAAAATCAATGTACACAAACAAGTGTGCGGTTCAAATTGGCAAAAAACACACCCTTTTTTCCATAGAGCCGGGGGGTGACAGGGATGCAGCTTAAGCCCCACCCTCTTCAACATATACATCAACTAATTGCCGAGGGCACTAGAACAGTCTGCAGAACCCAGTTTCACTCTTCTAGAATCTGAAGTCAAATGTCTACAGTTTGCTGATGATCTGGTGCTTCTGTTCCCAACCAAGGAGGGCCTACAGCAGCACCTAGATCTGTTCCCAACCAAGGAGGGCCTACAGCAGCACCTAGATCTGTTCCCAACCAAGGAGGGCCTACAGCAGCACCTAGATCTGTTCCCAACCAAGGAGGGCCTACAGCAGCACCTAGATCTGTTCCCAACCAAGGAGGGCCTACAGCAGCACCTAGATCTGTTCCCAACCAAGGAGGGCCTACAGCAGCACCTAGATCTGTTCCCAACCAAGGAGGGCCTACAGCAGCACCTAGATCTGTTCCCAACCAAGGAGGGCCTACAGCAGCACCTAGATCTGTTCCCAACCAAGGAGGGCCTACAGCAGCACCTAGATCTGTTCCCAACCAAGGAGGGCCTACAGCAGCACCTAGATCTGTTCCCAACCAAGGAGGGCCTACAGCAGCACCTAGATCTGTTCCCAACCAAGGAGGGCCTACAGCAGCACCTAGATCTGTTCCCAACCAAGGAGGGCCTACAGCAGCACCTAGATCTGTTCCCAACCAAGGAGGGCCTACAGCAGCACCTAGATCTGTTCCCAACCAAGGAGGGCCTACAGCAGCACCTAGATCTGTTCCCAACCAAGGAGGGCCTACAGCAGCACCTAGATCTGTTCCCAACCAAGGAGGGCCTACAGCAGCACCTAGATCTGTTCCCAACCAAGGAGGGCCTACAGCAGCACCTAGATCTGTTCCCAACCAAGGAGGGCCTACAGCAGCACCTAGATCTGTTCCCAACCAAGGAGGGCCTACAGCAGCACCTAGATCTGTTCCCAACCAAGGAGGGCCTACAGCAGCACCTAGATCTGTTCCCAACCAAGGAGGGCCTACAGCAGCACCTAGATCTGTTCCCAACCAAGGAGGGACTACAGCAGCACCTAGATCTGTTCCCAACCAAGGAGGGCCTACAGCAGCACCTAGATCTGTTCCCAACCAAGGAGGGACTACAGCAGCACCTAGATCTGTTCCCAACCAAGGAGGGCCTACAGCAGCACCTAGATCTGTTCCCAACCAAGGAGGGCCTACAGCAGCACCTAGATCTGTTCCCAACCAAGGAGGGCCTACAGCAGCACCTAGATCTGTTCCCAACCAAGGAGGGCCTACAGCAGCACCTAGATCTGTTCCCAACCAAGGAGGGCCTACAGCAGCACCTAGATCTGTTTCCCAACCAAGGAGGGCCTACAGCAGCACCTAGATCTGTTCCCAACCAAGGAGGGACTACAGCAGCACCTAGATCTGTTCCCAACCAAGGAGGGCCTACAGCAGCACCTAGATCTGTTCCCAACCAAGGAGGGCCTACAGCAGCACCTAGATCTGTTCCCAACCAAGGAGGGCCTACAGCAGCACCTAGATCTGTTCCCAACCAAGGAGGGACTACAGCAGCACCTAGATCTGTTCCCAACCAAGGAGGGCCTACAGCAGCACCTAGATCTGTTCCCAACCAAGGAGGGCCTACAGCAGCACCTAGATCTGTTCCCAACCAAGGAGGGCCTACAGCAGCAGCCCTAGATCTGTTCCCAACCAAGGAGGGCCTACAGCAGCACCTAGATCTGTTTCCAACCAAGGAGGGACTACAGCAGCACCTAGATCTGTTCCCAACCAAGGAGGGCCTACAGCAGCACCTAGATCTGTTCCCAACCAAGGAGGGCCTACAGCAGCACCTAGATCTGTTCCCAACCAAGGAGGGCCTACAGCAGCACCTAGATCTGTTCCCAACCAAGGAGGGCCTACAGCAGCACCTAGATCTGTTCCCAACCAAGGAGGGCCTACAGCAAGACCTAGATCTTCTGCACAGATTCTGTCAGACCTGGACCCTGACAGTAAATCTCAGTAAGACAAAAATAATAAATTCCATCTAGACAACCATTACCTTAGAGCACACAAAAAAATACATACCTCGGCCTAAACATCAGTGCCACAGAAACTCCCACAAAGCTGTGAACGATCTGAGAGACAAGGCAAGAAGGGCCTTATAAAAAATAATAATAATTAAGACTACATGCAGAATCCTGAAAAAAATATCCTCATTGTATACCGTAAAACCCCAAATACTGCAGAGCAGAATTAGGCCATTACCGGCTAATGATCAAAGTCCAGAAAAGAGCCATTCAATTCTACAACCACCTGAAAGGAAGCAATTCCCAAACCTTCCATAACAAAGCCATCCCCTACAGAGAGATGAACCTGGAGAAGAGACCCCTAACTAAGCAAGCTGGTCCCGGGGCTCTGTTCACAAACACAAATATAGCCCACAGAGCCCCAGGACAGCAGCACAATTAGACCCAAGCAAATCATGAGAAAACAAAAAGATAATTACATGACAAATTGGAAAGAATTTACAAAAAAAACAGAGCAAAATAGAATGCTATTTGGCCCTAAACAGAGAGTACACAGTGGCAGAATAGCTGACCACTGTGACTGACCCAAACTTAAGGAAAGCTTTGACTATGTACAGACTCAGTGAGCATAGCCTTGCTATTGAGAAAGGCCGCCGTAGGCAGACATGGCTCTTAAGAGTTGACAGGCTATGTGCACACTGCCCACAAAATTAGGTGGAAACTGAACAGCACTTCCTAACCTCCTGCCAAATGTCTGACCATATTAGAGACACATTTCCCTCAGATTACACAGACCCACAAAGATTTTGAAAACAAATCTAAGTTTGATAAACTCCCATATCTACTGGGTGAAATACCACAGTGTGCCACCACAGCAGCAAGATTTGTGACCTGTTGCTGCATGAAAAAGGCAACCAGTGAAGAACAAACACCATTGTAAATACAACCTATATTTATGCTTATTTATTTTCCCTTTTGTACTTTAACCATTTGCACATCCTTAAAACACTGTATATAGACATAATATGACATTGTAATTGTATTATTCTGAAACTTCTGTAGTGTAATGTCTACTGTACATTTTTTATAGTTTATTTCACTTATGTTCATGATCTATTTCACTTGCTTTGGCAATGTAAACATGTGTTTCCCATGCCAATAAAGCCCCTTAAATTGAATTGAGAAAGAAGACTATGACAGCTGATTATCACAGCTGGAGAGAGAGATGCAGAAAGAGAAAGAGGCAGAGAGAGAGAGGGCAGAGAGAGAGGGCAGAGAGAGAGAGGGAGAGAGAGACAGAAAGGGAGAGAGGGCAGAGAGAGAGAGGCAGAGAGGGAGAGAGGCAGAGAGAGTGAGGCAGAGAGAGAGTGAGAGGCAGAGAGAGAGAGTGAGATGCAGAGAGAAGCAGAGAGAGAGAGTGAGATGCAGAGAGAGAGTGAGAGGCAGAGAGGGAGAGGGGCAGAGAGAGGGAGAGAGAAAGAGAAAGAGAGAGAGAGGCAGAGAGAGAGTGAAAAGCAGAGAGGGAGAGGCAGAGGGAGGGACAGCAAAAGAGAGGCAGAGAGAAAGGGGCAGAGAGAGAGAGCGGCAGAGAGAGGTCAGAGAGAGAGGACAGAGAGACAGAGGGAGGAGAGACAGAGGTCAGAGAGAATGAGGTCAGAGAGAATGAGGGCAGAGAGAATGAGGGCAGAGAGAATGAGGGCAGAGAGACAGAGGGCAGAGAAACAGAGGGCAGAGAGAGAGGGCAGAGAGAGAGGGCAGGGAGAGAGAGAGAGAGAGAGAGAGAGAGGACTATCAAGGCTGAAAGGGCATATTCCATGACATCCCACCGTGTCCTGTAAATCCGCCGGTCTAACATGACAAAAAGAAACCAGAGTATTGGCACTCAATGCCAATAGTGTCCTCAGCTGTTGTCCCCTGGCCAACCAGTCCACTGAGAGCTCAGCAGCAGTGGTGGCCAGGCGATTCTGTTACCATGGGGCAAGCGTTCTTCCTCTGGGGTATCGTATCATCATGGCTGCAGTCCCAAATAGCACCATATTCCCCATGTGGTGTACTACTGTTGACTACTACTGTAGCCCTCATAGGGATATATACAAAATATTGCACTATATAAGGAATAGGGTGTCATTTGGGACACTACATAGGGAATAGGGTGTCATTTGGGACGTAGACCCTGCCTTCACACGGGGACAGAGTTAATATTATGGGATGGAGGAATTAGCTCGGTAAGCTTAGGGGGTATGGTGTCTATAGCGGGTGGGTACTACAGGCTTCCCTGAACCTAAGCCCCGCTTCCTGAGTAGGGACCCGCCACACCTGTCCCCCGACGTATGAAATATCACCGTCGCTGGCTTAATGACATGCTGAAGGAGAGCTTTGTTTGTGTGTGTGTGTGTGTCTGTGTATTTGTGTCTTGTGGGTCTTGTGTGTGTTGTGTATCTTGTGTGTGTGTGTGTGTCTTGTGTGTTTGTGTCTTGTGCATTTGTGTCTTGTGTGTGTTGTGTGTCTTGTGTGTGTTGTGTGTCTTGTGTGTGTGTGTCTTGCATGTATGTGTCTTGCGTGCATGTGTCTTGCGTGCATGTGTCTTGCGTGTGTGTGTCCTTTGTATTGTGTGTCTTGTGTGTCGTGTGTGTGTGTTGTGTGTCTGGCGTGTGTCTGGCGTGTGTGTGTCTTGCGTGTGTGGTTCTTGTGTGTGTATGTCTATCTTGTGTGTGTGTGTGTGTTTGTGTCTTGTTTGTGTGTCTTGGGTGTGTGATTTTGTGTGTCTTGCGTGCTATGTGTCTTGTGTGTGTTGTGTATCTTGTGTGTGTGTGTGTCTTGCGTCTGTGTATCGTGTGTGTGTGTGTGTGTGTGTGTGTGTGTGTGTGTGTGTGTGTGTGTGTGTGTGTGTGTGTGTGTGTGTGTGTGTGTGTGTGTGTGTGTGTGTGTGTGGTGTGTTTGTGTGTGTGTCTTGTGTGTGTGTGTCCTGTATGTCTGTGTGTGTGTGTCCTGTATGTCTGTGTGTGTGTGTGTCCTGTATGTCTGTGTGTGTGTGTCTGTATGTCTGTGTGTGTGTGTCTGTGTGTGTGTGTGTGTGTGTGTGTGTGTGTGTGTGTGTGTGTGTGTGTGTGTGTGTGTGTGTGTGTGTGTGTGTGTGTGTGTGTGTGTGTGTGTGTGTGTGTGTGTCGTGTGTCCAGTGTGTTTGTGTGTGTATGAGGGTATAAAAGGCAAAACGCTCTAAAACGCTAGAGTATTCTTAACTTGAAATGCAAGTCAAATTATCCTGCATTGTATAATAAGCTACTAGGAAAACATCTAATTGTCAGTTTACTTGAAGGCACAATTACTTGACTATGCAAATGTGTGTGGGCACAGTACACTGGTTAAACATAACGCAGAGCAAGTCTCACATTGCATTGTGTTTGATCATCCATCTTAGATTATGTGTCATTAGGGCCCTGTGTGTCATTAGGGCCCTGTGTGTCATTAGGGCCCTGTGTGTCATTAGGGCCCTGTGTGTCATTAGGGCCCTGTGTGTCATTAGACAACAAAAATTACGTAGAGCATCTTTGGTTAATAAAGCAGAAGGAAAGAGCATCTTCCTGTTCCTGCTCCTCGCCTCGCCGTAACTCTCCAAGAGCACTCATGGAAGGGAGAGAAGACCCAGGAAAAACTCCACCAAGGGCCACTGTGCTGGGGCTACTGCTCCTGCGTGCAGGCCCATTATAATTCTATATCCCCTATATTTCTATATTTATATTTATACACGGGACACTGTCAGAGAGTGACTGAGGGGAGAGCGGCTCATAATGATGGCTGGAGCAGAGCAAATAGAATGGCATCAAAACATGTGTTTGATGTATTTGATACCATTCCACTCATTTCCTTTCAGCCATTACTATGAGCCAATCCTTTCCAGGTGAAGGTGCCACCAACCTCCTGTGCAAGTCTACAGTATGTAATTACAGAGTATAAACACGTTCTGTAAGCCTTCATTTCAATGTTTGAATGTTTGAATTCTTCAAAACGAGTAAAATGCTTGACCTTGACTAAAGGACAGGTTTGACTCAATCTCACCTGGACTCCATTTGACAGGTGTGGCTCAATCTCACCTGGATTCCATAGGACAGGTTTGACTCAATCTCACCTGGACTCCATAGGACAGGTTTCACTCAATCTCACCTGGTCTCACACACGAGAGCAAGAGTGAGAGAAAGAGAGCACAGAACTTGATTCATCCATTTGAAAGACAGCAAGGAATTGGGGCAGGACAAATCAATCCATTAAGCTTGGCATTGAGCCTATTCTATTCAAGTATTCACTTATCTATCGTTAACATTGAGCCCATTTTATTCAAGTATTCACTTATCTATCGTTAGCATTGAGCCTATTCTATTAAAGTATTCACTTATCGTTAGCATTGAGCCTATTCTATTAAAGTATTCATTTATCGTTAGCATTGAGCCTATTCTATTAAAGTATTCATTTATCGTTAGCATTGAGCCTATTCTATTAAAGTATTCACTTATCTATCGTTAGCATTGAGCCTATTCTATTAAAGTATTCATTTATCTATCGTTAGCATTGAGCCTATTCTATTAAAGTATTCATTTATCGTTAGCATTGAGCCTATTCTATTAAAGTATTCACTTATCGTTAGCATTGAGCCTATTCTATTAAAGTATTCATTTATCGTTAGCATTGAGCCTATTCTATTAAAGTATTCATTTATCGTTAGCATAGAGCCTATTCTATTAAAGTATTCACTTATCTATCGTTAGCATTGAGCCTATTCTATTAAAGTATTCACTTATCTATCGTTAGCATTGAGCCTATTCTATTAAAGTATTCATTTATCGTTAGCATAGAGCCTATTCTATTAAAGTATTCACTTATCTATCGTTAGCATTGAGCCTATTCTATTAAAGTATTCATTTATTGTTAGCATTGAGCCTATTCTATTAAAGTATTCACTTATCTATCGTTAGCATTGAGCCTATTCTATTAAAGTATTCATTTATCGTTAGCATTGAGCCTATCCTATTAAAGTATTCACTTATCTATCGTTAGCATTGAGCCTATTCTATTAAAGTATTCATTTATCGTTAGCATTGAGCCTATTCTATTAAAGTATTCACTTATCTATCGTTAGCATTGAGCCTATTCTATTAAAGTATTCATTTATCGTTAGCATTGAGCCTATTCTATTAAAGTATTCACTTATCTATCGTTAGCATTGAGCCTATTCTATTAAAGTATTCACTTATCTATTGTTAGCATAGAGCCTATTCTATTCAAGCATTCACTCTATTGCCACAATAATCCCATTCTGCACTTTCACAAATATCGTAGCATGAGAAATATTTTATGTTTCTACGTTTTTGGCCTTCTTGATTGAAGCGGAGTATGGAAGAGCAAAAAGCGAGTAAGTTAGGGTCTTGCTATCGGTTCTGCCACCATACATGCTGCTACACCCTGATCTGTTTCACCTGTCTATGTGCTTGTCTCCACCCTCGTCCTTAGTTCCTTTGTTATGTCTTTGTTTTAGTATGGTCAGGGCGTGAGTTGGGTGGGTTGTCTATGTTCCGTTTTCTATGTTGTGTTTTGCGTTTGGCCTGGTATGGTTCTCAATCAGAGGCAGGTGTCGTTGGTTGTCTCTGATTGAGAATCATACTTAGGCAGCCTTTTCCCACTTGTGTTTGGTGGGTGTGTATTTTCTATGTTGTGTTTTGCGTTTGGCCTGGTATGGTTCTCAATCAGAGGCAGCTGTCGTTAGTTGTCTCTGATTGAGAATCATACTTAGGCAGCCTTTTCCCACTTGTGTTTGGTGGGTGTGTATTTTCTATGTTGTGTTTTGCGTTTGGCCTGGTATGGTTCTCAATCAGAGGCAGGTGTCGTTAGTTGTCTCTGATTGAGAATCATACTTAGGCAGCCTTTTCCCACTTGTGTTTGGTGGGTGTGTATTTTCTATGTTGTGTTTTGCGTTTGGCCTGGTATGGTTCTCAATCAGAGGCAGGTGTCGTTGGTTGTCTCTGATTGAGAATCATACTTAGGCAGCCTTTTCCCACTTGTTTTTGGTGGGTGTGTATTTTCTGTGTCTGTGTTTCGGTTGGTTATTTCACGTGTCCTTTATTGTTTTGTTTCAGTGTTCGCTTGTTTTAATAAAGAGCATGAACACGTACCACGCTGCGCATTGGTCCTCCAATCTTTACTACTCCTCTTCGTCGGAGGAAGAAGACAGCCGTTACAGGTGTCGTACATCTTCCCCATTATCCCCTGTGTATTTACACCTGTGTTCTCTGTTTGTCTGTTGACAGTTTGTCTTGTTTTGTCAAGTCAACCAGTGTGTTTTTCCGTGCTCCGGTTTTTCCTATTCTCTGTTTTTCTAGTCCTCCCGGTTCTGACCTTTGCCTGCCCTGACACTAAGCCCACCTACCTGACCATTAAGCCTACCCTGACCTCGAGCCTGCCTGCCCCACTGTACCTCCTGGACTCTGAGCTGGTTTTTGATCTGTTGCCTGTCCACGACCTGTCCCTTGCCTGCCCCTTGTTAATAATCAATATCAGAGCGTCTAACCATCTGCCTCCAGTGTCTGCATCTGGGTCTCGCCTTGTATCTTTATACATGCATATGAACGCTGTATAAGATCAAAAAGATCTTTAGCGGTATGTAAGAGAGCATTACCGTGCGACAACGACTTCCTCCATTCTATCAGTAAAACGCTAATCCTGTTGAAAATGAAACAAGATACCCTTCTACTTTCCACTTTCAAGCAATGCACCTTCGATCAGAATCCCGTTGCTTATTACGCTCAAGGTACTGTAGGCGTAAACTACACGAAGTCTAAAGGTCTTTGGAGCATCACATTATGCACAGGCTGCATAATCTTGTCATTCTGAAGTCTCTACATACATAACATAACACGTGTTTATGTATCTAGAGATAAAGGAAAGGGTTTATTTATGTCCTTTGCCAAACCATTTTCAATGCAAGACTTCTGAAAATAATGACATCATTAATTCACAGGCAATTCACCGAGACTCAAATGACATTTTGGTGCATTCAAATAGATGATGTCCGGAACTGCTCCTTTCTCAACGCTGTCATCTCATTCACCTTTCAGAGAAACAACCTCACTAAAATGAAGTTATTGTACTCTGTGTGGGATAGGGCTACTATAGAAGGATGACTCCAGCCAGGTTCCAGCACACAGTTTGGATCGGCAGATGTGATTCTCTAGCCAGTTGGGTAAAGGCGTGGACCTAAGCACACCGCCAATAGTGATGTCATTCAATGTTCAGTTTTTTCTTTCTCGTTAGGGGGGAGATTTCTCTGTGGGGAAATAAAGTGCCTACAGAAAGTATTCATACCCCTTGACTCCACATTTTGTTGTGTTACAGCCTGAATTCAAAATGGATTTCACAGATTTTTCCCTCACCCATCTACACACAATACCTCATAATGACAAAGTGAAAACATGTATTTAGAAATGTTTGCTAATTTATTGAAAATGAAATACAGACATGTCTAATTTACATAAGGATTCACACTACTGAATCACCTTTGGCAGCGATTACAGCTGTGAGTCTTTCTGGGTAAGTCTCTAAGAGCTTTCCACACCTGGATTGTACAATATTTGCACATTATGTATTTTTTAATTCTTCAACCTCTGTCATTGCTAGACAGCAATTTTCAAGTCTTGCCATAGATGTTCAAGATGATTTAAGTAAAAACTGTATCTAGGTCACTCAGGCACATTCAATGTTATCTAGGTAAGCAACTCCAGTGTACATTGGACCTTGTGTTTTAGGTTATTGTGCTGCTGAAAGGTGAATTTGTCTCCCAGTGTCTTGGAAATCAGACTGAACCAGGTTTTCCTCTAGGATTTTTCCTGTGCTTAGCTCTATTCCCTTTATTTTGTCATCGGTCCTTGCCGATGACAAGCATATCCATAACATGATGCAGCCACCACCATGGTTGAAAATATGAAGAGAGGTACTCAGTAATGTGCTGTGTTGGAATTGCCCCAAACATAACATTTTGTATTCAGGACATAAAGTTCATTTGTTTTGTGAATTAGCTACAATGTTGTTGATCCATCCTCAGTTTTTTCCTATCATAGCCATAGAACTCAGCAACTGTTTTAAATTAACCATTGGCCTCATGGTGAAATCCCTGAGCAGTTTCCTTGCTCTCCAAATCAAATCAAATCGAATTTTATTTGTCACATACACATATTTAGCAGATGTTATTGCGGGTGAATGCATGTGTTCCTAGCTCCAACAATGCAGTAATATCTGTCAGGGTAACAACAATACACAGATATACTTCTCCTTAATGCTACCACTGTGTCAGATTTCAAAAAAGCTTTACGGAAAAAGCAAACCATGCAATAATCTGAGTACGGCGCTCAGGTAACAAATACATATTTCCGCCATGTTGGAGTCAACAGAAGTCAGAAATAACATTATAAATATTCACTTACCTTTGATGATCTTCATCAGAATGCACTCCCAGGAATCCCAGTTCCACATGTCCAAATAGCTACTTTTGTTAGCGCGTTTGGTAGACAAATCAAAACTCACGAAGCGCGTTCACCAGTTCCAGACGAAATGTCAAAAAGTTCCGTTACAGTCCGAAGAAACTTGTCAAACGATGTATTGAATCAATCTTTGGGATGTTTGTAACATAAAACTTCAATATAATAATAATATATAATAATATCCCAACCCAGAGAATTCCTTTGTCTTCAGAAAAGCAAAGGAACGGGAGATACCTCTCATGTGAAATGCGCGTGACCAGCGCGTGACTGCTGGCAGACCTCTGACTCATTCCCCTCTCATTCAGCCCCTCTTTATAGTAGAAGCCTCAATCAAGTTTCTAAAGACGGTTGACATCTAGTGGAAGCATTAGGAAGTGCAACATGACCAATATCCCACTGTAACTTCAATAGGGGCTGAGTTGAAAATCGACCAACCTCAGATTTCCCACTTCCTGGTTGGATTTTTCTCTCAGGTTTTCGCCTGCCATATGAGTTGTGTTATACTCACAGACATCATTCAAACCGTTTTAGAAACTTCAGAAAGTTTTCTATCCAAATGTACTAATAATATGCATATATTAGTAACTGTGACTGAGGAGCAGGCAGTTTACTCTGGGCACCTTATTCATCCAAGCTACTCAATACTGCCCCTCAGCCATAAGAACTAAGGCCTATTTAACCAAGATGGAGAGTGATGGAGTGCTGCATCAGATGACCTGGCCTCCACAATCACCCAACCTCAACCCAATTGAAATGGTTTGGGATGAGATGGACCGCAGAGTGAAGGAAAAGGATCCAACAACATGTGCGAAACTCCTTCAAGACTACTGGCAAAGCATTCCAGGTGAAGCTGGTTGAGAGAATGCCAAGAGTGTGCAAAGCTGTCATCAAGGCAAAGGGTGGCTACTTTGAAAAACCCCTTGAATGAGTAGGTGTGTCCAAACTTTTGACTGGTACTGTATGTAACCCTCTAATAGGGACTTGTGATTTAACATTATGTTCCTGCTCCCACAGCAACAGTACACAACAATCCTAGAGCTGAACACTCGTTGAACATGCTTTATTCAGAACCTTGCTTGTTGGCATTCAATGCCTCCATAATCAATACCAGCTTAATGGAAAAAAACAGAAGAGTAATATCTATCAAAATCGAGTCAAAGTTTTTAAAAGTACAGACACACTGAAGTAGCCTACCTACATACGTACGTACTACATATGGGACAATGTGAGGACAATAGACTTGGAAAAACTCTTAATTTCATCAGCGGTGGGCAATTCCAGTCCTCGAGAGGTCTGATTGGTGTTCCTAATAAAATGTCTAATTGGTGTCACCGGTTTTTCCCCAGCCCCAGCTAACACACCTGATTCCAATAATCACAGAACCATGATCTTCAGTTTAGAATGCAATTTTGATTAAATCAGCTGTGTTTGCTAGGAATGGAGTGTGTTAGTGTGTGTCACCAATCAGGCCCACGAGGACTGGAGTTACCCAGCCCTGCTCTACATACACTAAAGCACCAAAAGTATGTGGACACCTCTGCTCTACTTATATTAAATGACCAAAAGTATGTGGACACCTGCCCTTTAAAATTCTCATTCCAAAATCATGGGCATTAATATGGTGTTGGTCCCCCCCCTTTGCTGCTATAACAGCCTACACTCTTCTGGGAAGGCGTTCCACTAGATGTTGGAACATTGCTGCAGGGGGACTTGCTTCCATTCAGCCACAAGAGCATTAGTGACGTTGGGCGAATAGTTCCAATTCATCCAGAAGGTGTTTGATGGTGTCGACGTCAGGGCTCTGTGCAGGGCAGTCAAGTTAGGGCAGGTAGCGCTCTCCTGGCATCCACCAAACCCCGATTAGTCCGTCAGACTGCCAGATGGTGAAGCTTGATATATAGTGTACATTAACACCCATAACACTGTCCATATGGGGTTCACTGATATGGTGGATTCTGAGCCAATAGTGGAAAAAATGTTACATAACTCGCTCAACAACAAAAAAATGAACACGATTCAAATAGTGTACGTGCTATAGATCAGCCAAGGTCCCTCATCTCAAATATTAAATCCCTTTTTTCCTCGACTCTGAGCTTTTGTTTTTGTATTAGCTGTAACCTGAGCTTGACAGAAAGACTGTGAAAGCCTCATCTTTGGAGAGGAAGTTATGGGGGAAGTCGAAGGGTCACTGAAGGTTGAAGGAAAAGCCACAGAAACCAAACAAAACTACCAAACACTCCTCGAAGGTCACAGATTTTCATACCATAATTCATAAAGAACCAATGCTATTAATGTTAGTTTTACCGTTGTGAAATAAAATAAAAACTTGGCAAGGATTTAAGGGACTGGGTTCTAATAGTATAATTACATGGGTTAGCCGTAGTCGCATTTGAGGTCTGGTTTTCCGAGGGAGGATAGTGATCATTGTGGGCCTGTTTTGCTTTTGAGTCCGAGACTCCGCTGCATTGTGAAGCCGCCACATAATGGCTTTCCTGTCAGAATGTTGTCTGTTGCCATTAATTAGCTTTTCTCCACAACGTTCTCCGAGGTTCCGTCTGTGGTATTATGCTGTCGTACCAATAGAAAAGATTCCTAACTCAACCGTATCTCCCGTGAAGTAGTGTCTTTTCATTGAAAAATGTTCATGCATTTTGAAAAATGTTAAGAGACGAGAACACCGCGGAAACTAAAAGAAGGAAGGGTTCTCCAACCTGGGCTTTCGGACACTGGGCCTTCAAAATCCGCAATGGTGCCATTCTGTGCTACTTCTGTGAAAAAGAACGAGGTGGGGATGTAAGAAGGAGGGGCGGGGTGGGGCATAGTTAGCGCCCCCCATCAGTCACCTAAGGTTCCTACAGCTGGAGAGCACATTCCAAAGATCTTTAAGAAGAAGAGGGAGAAAAGAAAACAGGTTACAAAGGCCTCACAGCAGATACAGCCCCCCACTGGCTGTTCCTTTTCACTGTATACACACACCACGTCTTTGGTATGTCTTTGAGAGTGTTCTTCTCTATCTGAAACTAAGGATCCTTTTACTAGACGTCTTGTGGAAACAGAGGCAGAAGACGAAAGAGAAGGAGAAAAGAGAGAGAGAGAGAGAGAGAGAGAGAGAGAGAGAGAGAGAGAGAGAGAGAGAGAGAGAGAGAGAGAGAGAGAGAGGAGAGGAGGGAGGGAGGGAGGGAGAGAGGGAGAGAGGAGAGAGAGAGAGAGAGAGAGAGAGAGAGAGAGAGAGAGAGAGAGAGAGAGAGAGAGAGGAGAGAGGCCATGATGGGGAGAGAGAGAGAGAGAGAGAGAGGGAGAGAGGGAGAGAGAGAGAGAGAGAGAGAGGGAGAGAGAGAGAGAGAGGGGGGAGGCCATGCCATGCCTGGGGAGAGGAGAGAGAGAGAGGAGAGAGAGAGAGAGAGAGAGAGAGAGAGAGAGAGAGAGAGAGAGAGAGAGAGAGAGAGAGAGAGAGAGAGAGAGAGAGAGGGGGAGAGGGAGAGGGAGAGAGAGAGAGAGAGAGGCCATGCATGGGGAGAGAGAGAGAGAGAGAGAGAGAGAGAGAGAGAGAGAGAGAGAGAGAGAGAGAGAGAGGGGAGGCCATGCCTGGGGTGCAGATGTCCATTGTAAACAGGATAGGGAGCTGCCTTCTGACAGGGGGACGTCACTCAAGGGGCGACCAATGATCCCTTTATATTTCCTTGCATATACAGTACATTCGCAAAGTATTCAGACCCCATCCCTTTTTCCACATTTTGGTACATTACAGCCTTATTCTGAAAGGTATTATAATAGTTTTTCCCCTTCATCAATCTACAAACAATAACCCATAACGACAAATTAAAAAAAGTTTTTTAGACATTTTTGCAAATGTATTAAAAATGAAAAAAAAATTAAATACCTTCTTTACTTATGTATTCAGACCATTTGCTATGAGACTTGAAATTGAGCTCAGGTGCATCCTGTTTACAATGATATATTCATATACATACATGATCAATGTATACAGGGGCTCCCGAGTGGCACAGCAGTCTAAGGCACTGCATCTCAGTGCTAGAGGCGTCACTACAGACACCCTGGTTCGAATTCCAGGCTTTATCACAACCGGCTGTGATTGTGCGCTGCCCTATGGGACTTCCAATTGGCCCAGCAGCGTCCGAAGTAGGCCGTCATTGTAAATAAGAATTTGTTCTTAACTGACTTGCCTAGTTAAATAATGTTTTTTAGAAATCAGCCTTGAGATGATTCTACAACAGGATTGGAGTCCACCTGTGGTAAATTGAATTGATTGGACACGATTTGGAAAGGCCTCACACCTGTCTATATAAGGTCCCACAGTTGACAGTGCATGTCAAAGCAAAAACCAAGCCATGAGGTCAAATGAGTAGAGCTCTGACACAGGATTTTGTCCATACCTGTCTGTACCTTTTAAATCCATGTACTAGATGATTACTCAGTTTATTTGGGTAAAACTTTATGCCCCATTTGGAGCATCTGATTATCTGAGTCAACAAAAGAAGTTGGATTAAATCATTTTCTCAATTTTTCTATTCCATGCTAGAAATTGCCAAAAATCTGAAGATCTCGTGCAACATTGTGTACTACTCCCTTCACAGAACAGCACAAACTGGCTCTAACCAGAATAGAAAGATGAGTAGGAGGCCCCGGTGCACAACTGTGCAAAAGGACAAGTACATTAGAGTGTCTAGTTTGAGAAACAGACGCCTCACAAGTCCTCAACTGGCAGCGTCATTAAATAGTACACGCAAAACACCAGTCTCAACGTCAACAGTGAAGAGGCGACTCTGGGATGCTGGCCTTCTAGTCAGAGTTCCTCTGTCCAGTGTCTGTGTTCTTTTGCCCATCTTCATCTTTTCTTTTTATTGGCCAGTCTGAGATATGGCTTTTCCTTTGCAACTCTGCCTAGAAGGCAGTCTAAGGCACTGCATCGCAGTGCTAGCTGTGAAACTAGAGATCCTGGTTCGAGTCCAGGCTCTGTCGCAGCTGGCCGCGACCGGGAGACCCATGGGGCAGTGCACAATTGGCCCAGTGTCGTCCGTGCTAGGGGAGAGTTTGGCCGGCATGGATGTTCTTGTCCCATCGGGCACTAGCGACTCCTGTGGCAGGCCGGGAGCAATGCACACTGACACAGTCGCCAGGTGTACGGTGTTTCGTCCAACACATTGGTACACCTGCCTTCCGGGTTAAGTGGGCATTGTGTCAAGAAGCAGTGCGGCTTGGCTGGGTTGTGTTTTGGAGGATGCAAGGCTCTCGACCTTCGCCTCTCCCGAGTCCGTACGGGAGTTACAACGATGGGACATGACCGTAACTGGATACCACGAAATTTGGGAGAAAAAGGGGTAAAACAAAAGTCTTGAGGACTTCCACAGGCTTCAAGCTTCCTTTTAAGAGACATTGTCTCAGTTATCGGGTATGATTGAAGAACGAAGCAGGTGTTAAACAGAAAGCAGCAGTTGACTAGTCCATTGACAACATTTAAATCAGTTGCTCTTTATCAAAATCTTTCGGAAATACCATAAGTATCATTAGCTTAAAACAATTAAATCTGTTTTGTTTTATTTATCATATTCTTTGACCAGTGTTGAGGCTCTCTCTCCGCTAGGATTCACCATCTTCATCAAAAGTTTTCATAATTTATCTGCAGATAATCTCCCAAAAGCATACCACTATGCAAATTAGAGAGCCAAATGAATGGCTCTCTTATGGATGCGATTTGGCTGGCAACTGAAAAGTCACTCTAACGTCATTGGCTGGCAACTGAAAGTCACTCTAACGTCATTGGCTGGCAACTGAAAAGTCACTCTAACGTCATTGGCTGGCCAGTCCTGATGTACTTCCTTTACTTGTCCCGATGCGATACAATGGACATGTACCTACGTTGTGTGATTTATGAATAGCAAGGATATTTGAGATGGACTTTCTTCAGTCAGTTTGACACCAATTGTAAACTAGTCAAGCTTGCTGTTCTTCAGTCAAAATCACAGTTAGCCTATGCGTCAGCACTTCGTGGTTGCATATGAAACACGCAAAATAAAATAAATGAATGTGCCAGAAAGCAAAAAGGCTAAGTGTATTTCGACTCATAGTTACCACATTATATGGGACATGCACATTGACTCACATAGACGATGAAGGAGCATCATGCTCTCTCCCTCCGTGTGAAGAAATCTGACTGCAACCACAACACACCCAACACACACACCCAGGTATGGCGAGGCGTGACAGACAGCAGACTGTCAAACCACAGTGTTTTTCATCTCTCACAGGAGCTACAGTGTATAGTTCAATTGAGCGGGAAAGGGCTTTTATTGTATAAAAAAAAGCCTGTTTAGCCGACAGCCAGGGCTGGTGTAAAACACAAAGCTCAGATTCATGAACTACATGACCAAAAGTATGTGGATACCTGCTAGTCAAACAGCTCATTCCAAAATTGTGGGATTTAATATGGAGTTGTAGCTAAAACAGCCTCCACTCTTCTGGGAAGGATTTCCACTAGATGTTAGATCATTGCTGCGGGGACTTGCTTCCATTCAGCCACAAGAGCATTAGTGAGGTTGGGCATTGCGCATTGTGATCTTAGGCTTGTGTGCGGCTGCTCGGCCATGGAAACCCATTTCAGGAAGCTTCCAACTAACACTCCCAACTTGCTTCCAGAGACAATTTGGAACTCGGTAGTGAGTGTTGTAACCGAGGACTGACAATTTTTACGAACTACGCACTTCAGCACACGGCTCAGCCGTTGATGCTCCTGGACGTTGACAGCTCACAATAACAGCACTTACAGTTGACCGGGACAGCTCTAGCAGGCCAGAAATTTGACTTGTTGGAAAGGTGGCATCCTATGACAGTGCCATGTTCAAAGTCACTGAGCTCTTCAGTAAGGCCATTCTAGTGCCAATGTTTGTCTATGGAGATTGTGTGGCTGCATGCTCAATTTTATACCTGTCAGCAATGTGTGTGGCTGAAATAGACAAATACAGTAATGTGAAGGTCCACATACTTCTGTGTATATATACTGTATTTATATCTGGGAAGTGGGGAAATGTTTCTTTAGCCTCTACTTCTCCTTCCTTTGCCTACTGATTTACTGTGTTCTGTCTCTCGCACACACACACACACACACACACACACACACACACACACACACACACACACACACACACACACACACACACACACACACACACACACACACACACACACACACACACACACACACACACACACACACACACACACACACACACACACACACACACACACACACACACAGCTTTATTTGTCTGAGTGATTCGGCGGGGTTAGCTAGGTCCCCTTGCGGTGCTATACAATCCTCCCTCAATATGTTTGGCTGTGCGGTTTCTTTAGCTCCCTCCCTGCATTACGTCACACCAGAGCTATTCCAGCAGAGCTGGGGGATTAGGGAATGAAGAGAGCGAAACTCCAGAGTGCATGCCCTCTTGCCCCCAGATGGTTTCAGTCCCCCCCCCAAGCGCACCTGCTTTTAGTTATTATCCCCTACCGCCGAAGCGAACTGGGCCTAGCTTTTCAGACTTCAGGACCTATTCAGTAGGTGGAAAAATAGGCAGTTTTCTTCACCGGTATTGTTAATGTATTCTCTTGGCTGGTGCATAGAGAGAGGTGGGAGCCATTGTGTTTTGTTATGAATCAGCCTGTGGAGGAGGAGGAGGAGGAGGAGGAGGGTGTGTGTCTGTGTGTGGTTGCCTCTTGCTACTGTAAATCAACTCAGTGAAAGGAAGAGACCACCTGCAGAAGTAACAGCCCCATCTGAGCTACGCAGAAACGTGTGTGTGTGAGGGGGGTGAAAGTACAGGGTCAATATTGAAAATGACAGATTCAGTAAATAAACGGGGGCCCTGGTAGAGTGGACTGTGCAACATATACAGCACAAACATTTATAGTTGGAGCAAAATTATCATTTTATAAAAATATAAAAAAAACACTTCTCAAACACCCTTGCTTTAGTTACAAGAAAACAAGTGAAACCTCGGCTGCCACCAACTCTGAACAGTAATGCATTAAGCTGTACTGTATGGAATGGAATTCACAATGGGAATAATTAGGAGCCAGGTCTGCAGACGGCAGTGAGAGAGTGAATGTCGTATTTGATGGAGCGGCAGCCAGGCTCTCAGTCCATTAAAACAGCACAGTAGAACATTAATTCTCCTAGTAGTGGCAGCTTGGAGGCCTGGCGGGTGGAAGGTTAGCCCCCAGGGGTCACACTTGATTTATTTGATGTTGATTATGTCTCACGTGTCTGGGGCTACACTACCTGAGTTCCAGACTTTACCCTCCAAATTGTTCGTCTTAGTTCTCTGCTTAAAGTCATAATATGGTTGGTGATGAGATCACCGTGTAAAGGAAACAACTTCCTTTGACAATGACTCATGCTGTGAGCAGACGCACCTTAACCTTTTCAATATACAGAATGACTGTATATTGAGGATAGAATCTGTGTGCTGTAGCCTTTCTTCATCTGCCAGGATCCCTGAGACAATATTTGAGGAAAATGTCAGTTTATCAGATGTTTATAACTCTGTGTTCTTTCTAGGACAATAACGTTGTGCTTTACTAGCACCTTAGCTAATGCAGGTCATATTTTGAAAAACAGATTAGCAACCAATATCAGATGTTAATTTGAGTCAGAAATTTTTCACAAAAAACTATGGATCTAAAAGCCCTACCTTGTATTATTATTATATTATTATATTATATTATTATTATTATATTATTATTTCTAAACTCCTGAGAAGTCTTGTAATTTGTCTATATGATTTACACTGAAAAGAGACAAAAAAAACAAATACCTTGAACACTGTAAACCTCTGGGTCTGTTGGATAACAGAACGAACACCCACGTCTATGACAGATTCATACACTTCAGGACCTACCGTAGAGAAACTCAGTGTTCCCCTTGTGGAGGGAGTTAAGAATGGTCCATAGAAATGCCAGGTGTCCACAAGGAAGAACACAAACAAGTAGCTAATATGACAGGATTTGAAGCTCTCCATTCCAAGACATTGTAGGAAAGTAGACAGCAGAAGAACAAGGCCGTTGGGGGTGTTCAAATGACTTGAATAACAGAACATTTATTTGGCATAGACTAATTAGACAGTGAAGCCACATCAATTATTCCATAAATTCCAGAAGTTCCCGCTGTCAATCAAACAAGTTAGTCGGTATGAAGTCACTCCTTTTGTAGCAGTTTTCTTTCAGCGCGGTCCTTTTCTTCAGCAGAGAGAGAGAGAAGGACAAGGTTTTCCAAATGAATTGGATCAATGATTAAGAAGGAGCCATCTCACTTGACTGGCCTTAGACAATGGACCTACATAGGAGCCAGTGGAAAAATTTACACTTGAATTAGATGTGGAAGAATAGACAGGATAAAAGAGGAAATGCCTATCTGTGTGGGGTCTACATGGAGGTCTTTTGCTCGCACGTTGTTGTTGACAGGAGGGATATGAAGGACTCGAACATCTCAGAATATTGATTTGGGTGAGAGTTGAATGCATTCTCAGTAAAGGTTGTTTCTCCCTCCCCCCGTCATGCATATACTGAACGGGCTGTCTTTCAATGCACTTCTACTGCTCCCAATGGTCAAGTCCATTTCTAAGTGGTATAAAAAGGCAGTTGTTCAAAGTGCATGGGTTTTCTGTTGTTTTAAATCAATCCGTCATGGTATTTAGATTCAGTGATTTGTCCCGAATGAACAGGCCCACCTTGGCTTGACATCAGGAACAGATATTCCATCCGAAAAACATCTACCATGAAATAGTAAGGCAGTATCCTTGAGATCTAAGGTTATCGGGGTTTGCAGTTATGTCAATGGATAAGCGCATGGGAAGTTGCGTGTTTCTCAATAAAGAACACTGTACTTAAAGTTCGCAACCTGGCAACTCCTAATTACCATAGCTACTCAAATCACCTCCAGCTTCTCTGTTCTCTTGTTGTCGTGGAGAGAACACACTCAGTCAACTTATCTTGAAAATTGAAGGTACACCAAGAGGGTACTCACTGCTGGGTTTCTGAGTAAACCAATGGACATGATGAATGAAGCCATTTCACACCGCATTCCTTTGGAGGGGAAAAGCGTAAGTAAAAAAAAATTCTCTCTCAAAAGAACCATTCGTAATTGAGTTCGTGTTGACTAGCCTGGACACGAAGATAACCGTGAGCACAAAAAAAAGGTATCATAATATCTGGTTTAAAATCACATGTTTAAGATCAGTGGAAATGGGTATTTCATTGATACAAGTCATTATTTGATCGAGCTAGTTAATTGGTTCATTCCACTGGGAAAGAGAATAAGGAGACCCAGAAAGGGCCATGTATCTCAACTATACTAAAAAGATGAATAAATCATGTCTGAATAATCAATAAATCATTGTAGTCAACCCTGGCGGAAAATATCCCTTAACATCAAGCAAAGAAGCACTGGTCTGGTACCCAAATGGCACAGGTCTCAAAGGAATAGCAGGTGATGGAACGCAGCAGAGACAGACAGCAAAGAGAGGTGAGCAGAACCAAAGGTTGGAGGGAGGAGAGGAGGGAGTTGGAGAAAATGAAAATGTATTTGTGTATTAGTGTCAAATCTGCTGGGAGAGAGTGCACAAAGGTCCTCCTCAACCTCCATTGGTAGGCTAATTGAGTTAATGCCCTATTCCAGTTCCCCCAGCCATCTGTCCCTACAGTACATGGTTCCACTAAGTGGCTGCAGGTGAATGTGCTGCAATTACCTTTCTGCGCCATTTTGAAAACACCGCTGATACAGCAGGAAGAGTGGGTGGAAAAAAACATGCTGCACGCGGAGCAACTAATTGTACCATTACACAAAATGGTGAGTGCATAAAGGATAATCAGATGGCTTTGTTGGATCTATGCCGGAAAATAACATGCTGCAGAAATACTGTTTGTCTGTTTCAACTGCTGCTGTGTCTAAAGGATCAAATGGTGTCAAAACAAGTCCATTTGCATGCGCACACAGATGCAAAGCACAATACAGTTGTGTTTACTGAAAAGTTTCCACGCGGCGAGCTATTGGGAAAACTATTATCGCAATGTGTATGTAACTGCACATTCAGTATCTTCTCAAATCACATATCCACCTGTGATATTTATCCACCCGATTCAAATTCATCGCGTGTGTGTGTGTGTGTGTGTGTGTGTGTGTGTGTGTGTGTGTGTGTGTGTGTGTGTGTGTGTGTGTGTGTGTGTGTGTGTGTGTGTGTGTGTGTGTGTGTGTGTGTGTGTGTGTGTGTGTGTGTGTGTGTGTGTGTGTGGTACATGCCTGTTCTCAGAGTTCTTGTCCTGTCTATCAGTGGGTGCTGTATTGAACAGCTTCTTTACGAATCTCTGTGACTTAGAATATCACAGACATGAACCATCTAAATCACTATCACCTTACATACTGTAGGTATGCAGACAACTACACTAACATACTGTAGGTATGCAGACAACTACACTAACAAACTGTAGGTATGCAGACAACTACACTAACATACTGTAGGTATGCAGACAACTACACTAACATACTATAGATATGCAGACAATTACACTAACATACTGTAGGTATGCAGACAACTACACTAACATACTGTAGGTATGCAGACAACTACACTAAGATACTGTAGGTAGGCAGATAACTACACTAACATACTGTAGGTATGCAGACAACTACACTAACATACTGTAGGTATGCAGACAACTACACCAAGATACTGTAGGTATGCAGACAACTACACTAACATTCTGTTGGTATGCAGACAACGACACTAACATACTGTCGGTATGCAGACAACTACACTAACATACTGTAGGTATGCAGACAACTACACTAACATACTGTAGATATGCAGACAACTACACTAACATACTGTAGGTATGCAGACAACTACACTAACATACTGTAGGTATGCAGACAACTACACTAACAAACTGTAGGTATGCAGACAACTACACTAACATACTGTAGGTATGCAGACAACTACACTAACATACTGTAGGTATGCAGACAACTACACTAACATACTATTGATATGCAGAAAACTACACTAACATACTGTAGGTATGCAGACGACTACACTAACATACTGTAGATATGCAGACAACTACACTAACATACTGTAGGTATGCAGACAACTACACTAACATACTGTAGGTATGCAGACAACTACACTAACATACAGTAGGTATGCAGACAACTACACTAAGATAGTGTAGGTATGCAGACAACTACACTAACATACTGTAGGTATACAGACAACTACACTAATATACTGTAGGTATGCAGACAACTACACTAACATACTGTAGGTATGCAGACAACTACACTAAGATACTGTGGGTAGGCAGATAACTACACTAACATACTGTAGGTATGCAGACAACTACACTAACATACTGTAGGTATGCAGACAACTACACTAAGATACTGTAGGTATGCAGACAACTACACTAACATACTGTAGGTATGCAGACAACTACACTAACATACTGTAGATATGCAGACAACTACACTAACATAATGTAGGTATGCAGACAACTACACTAACATACTGTAGGTATGCAGACAACTACACTAACAAACTGTAGGTATGCAGACAACTACACTAACATACTGTAGGTATGCAGACAACTAAACAAACATACTATAGATATGCAGACAACTACACTAACATACTGTAGGTATGCAGACAACTACACTAACATACTGTAGGTATGCAGACAACTACATTAAGATACTGTAGGTAGGCAGATAACTACACTAACATACTGTAGGTATGCAGACAACTACACTAACATACTGTAGGTATGCAGACAACTACACTAAGATACTGTAGGTATGCAGACAACTACACTAAGATACTGTAGGTATGCAGACAACTACACTAACATTCTGTTTGGTATGCAGACAACTACACTAACATACTGTAGATATGCAGACAACTACACTAACATACTGTAGGTATGCAGACAACTACACTAACATACTGTAGGTATGCAGACAACTACACTAACATACTGTAGGTATGCAGACAACTACACTAAGATACTGTAGATATGCAGACAATTACACTAACATACTGTAGGCATACAGACAACTACACTAATATACTGTAGGTATGCAGACAACTACACTAACATACTGTAGGTATGCAGACAACTACACTAACATACTGTAGGTATGCAGGCAACTACACTAACATACTGTGGGTATGCAGACAACTACACTTGGTCATGTAAAAAAACTGTGGTTAACACATATCTGCCCCCTCAAATGGTCAGCTCGGATGATGCAAAACCAGTCACCTATTCCAATTCATCCATCATCCATCAGGTTATGAAGTCAGTAGGAGGAGGGCCCAACATTAGATCTTGGAATTTTGGCTTGGCCTTCTTCCACCCTCTGATTGGCTGGGAAACGAGAGGAGCAGGGTGTGATTGGGTGATAGACATTTTCTTTGATAAAAGCAGACGAAGGTGGAAACCGTAAGACGCACATAGTGTAAACCAAATTATAAACTGTGTGGTTTGAGCCCTAAATGCCGATTGGCTGACAGCCATGGTATATCAGACCGTATACCATGGGTGTGACAAAACATTTATTTAATTACATTGGTAACCAGTTTATAATAGCAATAAGGCACCTCGGAGGTTTGTGGTATATAACCAATATACCACGGCTAAGGGCTGTATCCAGGCACTCCGCGATACGTCGTTACTAAGAACAGCACTTAGCCGTGGTATATCGGCAATATACCACACCCCCCTCATGCCTTATTGCTTAATAATGAATACACAACTCTTTACCAGTAATGACATTATACATCATTTTTTATAATCATTCTTTTCATTTTCTACTTTATTATAATGAATTGTAACTCTAACAGTTCAAGTGAAACTGTACAGTAGAAGTCTGCCTTGTACTTTGTGTCACTGAGGCTGTTATATCTTTCCCCTCCTTTTGTGTTGTTGTTGTTGGTACTACGTCTCCCTGGAAACCACGGGTCATGGTGATGCTCCATAAGGCATCATTTAAAGAAGCCTTAAGAGGATGAGAGCAGTGCCCAGGAAGCGCTTTCTCTGGTCGAGAGGCTCATTTACTTAATGCACCCGATGCGGAAATAGTGCTGACTTCAGCTAGCTAGCTCACTGGGAGTGGAGGAAGAGTGGAACCACTGGCACAGTACGATAAGGCACAAGGGGGCAGGGGGACAAAAATAGGTAATTGGCGCAATTTGGCGCTGTTTTGAAGAAAAGGGATAACAAAAAAATACAAAAACTGAATAGATACCATTTGAATAGATACCATTTGAATAGATACCATTTGAATAGATACCATTTCACAGACAAAAATAAACTTGTCGAAATTGTAGTCTGGCAACTCGGAGATGTTCGTCCATTGACACCATTATAGTGATTCAACACTGTCATGACCCTGTGAATGTTACATGGATGGGGATAACGCAAAAACAGTGGCTGCATCTCCAGATATAGAACACTTGCTTTGTCTTCAGCAGGTGACATCGAGTGAGCCTCCCTTGACATCTTTACACAATGCTAGCCCACATCTACGACAACTGATGACTTCCTGGACAGGGAATGAGATGTCTCAGCCCCAGTCTTCCCACCCAACGTAGAAGACCCAGACAGGCTGAGGCATGGAGGACCATGGATCCAGAGGAGGGGATGCTACCAGGGAGACAGGAAGCAGGAAACGGGGGCTCATATCCCTTGACCTGCTGTGTGGCTTTTAATTAAGAGGATTAGGAGAGGAACGGTTGGATAAAGGTTAGCACTCTTCCTACTGGGACACGGCAACAGCATCTCTCCCTCCTTCTTCCCAAACTGGCATGCTGAGGTAGCTAGGATGGTTTGGCCTCCCGACACTGCACAGCCAGCAGCTAATTAGCACACTCTCTACCATCACCCCCACCCCCTTTCGTCTGATGAGTCAGAACTCACCTCCTCGTCACCCCGAGAAGAGACACAGGTGTGGAGGATGGAGTAAACATGAGGGGAGGGACTGAGTGGAGAGGCAGAGAGAGAAAGGGAGCGGGGGTGAGGAGAGAGAGGGGAGAGAGGAGACTGAGAGGAGAGGCAGAGAGAGAAAGGGGTTGAGAAGGAGAGAGAGGGGAGAGAGAGAAAGGGAGCGGGGGTGAGGAGAGAGAGAGGAGAGAGGAGACTGAGAGGAGAGGCAGAGAGAGAAAGGGGTTGAGAAGGAGAGAGAGGGAGAGAGAGAAAGGGAGCGGGGGTGAGGAGAGAGAGGGGAGAGAGGAGACTGAGAGGAGAGGCAGAAAGAGAAAGGGGTTGAGAAGGAGAGAGAGAGGGAGAGAGGAGACTGAGAGGAGAGGCAGAAAGAGAAAGGGGTTGAGAAGGAGAGAGAGAGGGAGAGAGGAGACTGAGAGGGAGAGAGGAGACTGAGAGGAGAGGCAGAGAGAGAAAGGGGTTGGGAAGGAGAGAGAGAGGGAGAGAGGAGACTGAGAGGGAGAGAGGAGACTGAGAGGAGAGGCAGAGAGAGAAAGGGGTTGAGAAGGAGACTGAGAGGGAGAGAGGAGACTGAGAGGAGAGGCAGAGAGAGAAAGGGGTTGAGAAGGAGACTGAGAGGGAGAGAGGAGACTGAGAGGATAGGCAGAGAGAGAAAGGGGTTGAGAAGGAGAGAGAGAGGGAGAGAGGAGACTGAGAGGAGAGGCAGAGAGAGAAAGGGAGCGGGGGTGAGGAGAGAGAGGGGAGAGAGGAGACTGAGAGGAGAGGCAGAGAGAGAAAGGGAGCGGGGTGAGGAGAGAGAGGGGAGAGAGGAGACTGAGAGGAGAGGCAGAGAGAGAAAGGGGTTGAGAAGGAGAGAGAGGGGAGAGAGAGAAAGGGGTTGAGAAGGAGAGAGAGGGGAGAGAGAGAGGGGAGAGAGGAGACTGAGGGGTGATGTAGAGATGGAGAGAAAGGGGGTAAAGAATCAAGGATTAAAGGTATGGGGGAGAGGGTTGAAGCTCCTTGACTGCATTTCTACACAATTTAAAAACTCTAAAGTGCTGCATTGAACAAAAATATAAACGCAACATGTAAAGTGTTGGTCCCTTGTTTCATGAGCTGAAATAGTGTTTGTAGCGGAAATAGATTCATAATACACTATAATACGCTATCAAGTCAAAACAAGGAGGACTTCAAATGCCGACATTCACAGGTGTTTCGTGAGTCTTAAGTTTTAGGAAGCTCTTTTTTTACACCATAAAATGTTGCCTTATTAATAAAGGATTGCATATGCATCTATCATCACATCTACCGACTATTGTAAGATAGGCTACCATTCCTAATATGATGAGTAGATTGCATAGTTATAATTTAGGCTAATAATACCCAATCACTGTTTGCAAAACATACATTTCTGAAAAAAGCGTGCCTCAGTGCGTAGGGACATATCAGGCACAGAGATGTTTCCTTCCTTTCATTACACTGGAAAAATGTGGCCTTTAAGAAACTAATTTCGATCATTTTTACTACAGTTTATATGATTGAGACAAGCAACATCTTTTATTTATATATATATGAAACAAATAAGTAGCCTACTCTGCTGACACTGACAAACAGATCTGTAAAAATGACCTTGAATGAAACCATCTACAAAAAGAGGTGACACAAATTGTACAATATGACGTCCATCTATCTGTAATGGGTGCGTGTTGGTGGCAGGGAAGTCTGACGCAGGAGACCGAACTTGGTATAATCGGAGTCGTTTAATAAAAGTTAACAAAACTCCAAAAAACTAAATATTTGAAATAATCAAAGTGGGTACAAAACCCGTCGCTCACCAACACATAACTTTCACAAACATACAATCACCGACAAAGACATGAGGGGAAACAGAGTGCTAAATACACAACATGTAATTGATGGGATTGAAACCAAGTGTTGATGTAAGACAAGACAAAACTAATGAAAAATGGATCAGCGATGGCTAGAAGGTTGGTGATGTTGACCGCCGAACACCGCCCAACCAACTTCGGTGGAAGTCGTGACATTAGCCTGGAGGAGGGACTTATTGTCCCCCCCAAAAAAATATTCCAGCGGTACTGATCTAATGATAAAGACAGTGAACCGGGATGCTCTCGGCTGGTGCTAATAAGATCACCGGGATGCTTTCCGTCGGTGCTAATAAGATCACCGGGATGCTCTCTGTTGGTGGTAATTAGATCACTGGGATGCTCTCGGCTGGTGCTAATAAGATCACCGGGATGCTCTCGGCTGGTGTTAATAAGATCACCGGGATGCTCTCTGTTGGTGGTAATTAGATCACTGGGATGCTCTCGGCTGGTGCTAATAAGATCACCGGGATGCTCTCAGCTGGTGTTAATAAGATCACCGGGATGCTCTCTGTTGGTGGTAATTAGATCACTGGGATGCTCTCGGCTAGTGCTAATAACATCACCGGGATGCTCTTGGCTGGTGTTAATAAGATCACCGGGATGCTCTCGGCTGGTGCTAATAAGATCACCGGGATGCTCTCGGCTGGTGCTAATAAGATCACCGAGATGCTTTCCGTTGGTGCTAATAAGATCACTGGGATGCTCTCGGCTGGTGCTAATAAGATCACCGGGATGCTCTCGGCTGGTGCTAATAAGATCACCGGGATGCTCTCCGTTGGTGGTCATTAGATCACTGGGATGCTCTCGGCTGAGCTAATAAGATCACTGGGATGCTTCCCGTTGGTGCAAATAAGATCACCGGGATGCTCTCTGTTGGTTGTAATTAGATCACTGGGATGCTCTCAGCTGGTGCTAATAAGATCACATGGATGCTCTCCGCTGGTGTTAATAAGATCACCGGGATGCTCTCGGCTGGTGCTAATAAGATCACCGGGATGCTTCCGACTGGTGTTAATAAGATCACCGGGATGCTCTCTGTTGGTGGTAATTAGATCACTGGGATGCTCTCGGCTGGTGCTAATAAGATCCCCGGGATGCTCTTGACTGGTGTTAATAAGATCACCTGGATGCTCTCGGCTGGTGCTAATAAGATCACCGGGATGCTCTCGGCTGGTGCTAATATGATCACCGAGATGCTTTCCGTTGGTGCTAATAAGATCACTGGGATGCTCTCGGCTGGTGCTAATAAGATCACCGGGATGCTCTCGGCTGGTGCTAATAAGATCACCAAGATTCTCTCCGTTGGTGGTAATTAGATCACTGGGATGCTCTCGGCTGGTGCTAATAAGATCACCGGGGTGCTCTCGGCTGGTGCTATTAAGATCACTGGGATGCTCTCTGTTGGTGGTAATTAGGTCACTGTGATGCTCTCGGCTGGTGCTAATAAGATCACCGGGATGCTTCCCGTTGGTGCTAATAAGATCACTGGGATGCTCTCTGTTGGTTGTAATTAGATCACTGGGATGCTCTCAGCTGGTGCTAATAAGATCACATGGATGCTCTCCGCTGGTGTTAATAAGATCACCGGGATGCGTTCGGCTGGTGTTAATAAGATCACCGGGATGCTGTCCGTTGGTGCTAGTAAGATCACCGGGATGCTCTCAGCTGGTGCTAATAAGATCACCGGGATGCTCTCCGTTGGTGCTAATAAGATCACCGGATGCTCTCGGCTGGTGCAAATAAGATCATTGGGATGCTCTCAGCTGGTGCTAATAAGATACGCCACTGTTCGCTCAACTGGGAGTTGAGAATTAGAGACAGATTAGTTTATCTTTGTCTTCTCTTGCCAGCAGTAGCCATTTGCTTTCTAAACTATGTTTTTCCTACGGTTGTATTTTGAAATATTGTGATAGGCCCAGGCCTATTTAACTGCTTCTCACTGACCACAGCAACTCAACAAATCAGCTATTTGTTAGGCTATTTACCACATACACTGTCCAAATGACATGGTTAAAACGATCCAGAGCAATTTTTTTTAAAGAAGCTAATGATCCTTTGGAACCAAATCATACTCCCTAGAGTTGTATTATTGAATGATTGTATTCATTTCTTTATAGGCACAAGTAATTATATAGCAAATTTTGGCCAATTTAAATCCATCTACTTTCGGGGAATCTTATCTTCCCGTAGCCTATTGGACACGCCGCCTATGATGACATCAATGTGAAAGTAACCGATGCACAAAACAGCTGGCCGCGAGGCCCACAAGGCCGAGTTCAAATGCCGACCTCAAATTCAAAGCAATCAGCGCACTGCCATAAACGGCTGACCGGCACGTCTCTGCTCGCTGATGAGAAAAAGGCCTGCAGGTTGGCAGCTTCTCTCCTAAAGCCAGCCATCCAATACACTAAACAGACGGGATTGTAATGATTTTAGTCTACTTTTGTTAAAAGCATCGAGCTAGGGTATGGTGACTACCCTGTCATACCCAACTGATGCCCCTGGGAGTAAGTAAATATGAGAAAAATTTGTGATGAAAGCTAGAAAAGTAGGCGAGAGGGAGAGAGAGTAGGGTTGGGCACTATCCAGATATCCATACCTTCGTACCGTGCCTGTGCCAAGCGGGGATATACAGTATTATCGGCGGTGCACAGATTGGGCTCTATTTTTTCCCAAATGTATAACAAAAAGCTACAAGTACTAAGGATACGAACATGAACTATGAGGACAGACAGACAACCTAGCTCAAAGGTATACAAGTATCTTGAACCACTACTCACAGTTTGCTGCATGCACAAAACAAATATTAGACAGCAGGGACCTTACTCTAGGAGGGTGTTGTCTCTGCTGTTACCATCTTGGAAGCTAGACACATTTATTAAGTTAGTAAAATGTAGATGGAGTAGGTCATTTGTCAGTTCTTGGATAGTTAACTAAACAGTTATAAGATATGTAACTGGCAACATTGGTAGTAAATTTCATCACCTCACAAAGTTCCCCTTTTGCTCTTTATGCTTCTTTGTAAACACACATACTGACTGACTCAATCAGCTGTTTTGGGGAACTACCGGTAAGCTTCATAAGAAGGTAATCTGCTTTATCTGTTAACCTAGTGTACAAGTCAAAAATACAACTGCTGGTATTTATTCAAAATGTACAAATATTCCAATTGAATTTAAAAAATATATATAATTGTTAACACTATTGACTTATTGAAAATCATAATTCAAAATACCCGGGTATACGATATATGATATACTGCCTCTACCATGAGCGAAAGTAATACAAAGTGTACAGAAGCACCACAATGGAGTACATTAGCCTGTAAAAAAAAACATACTGTTCAGACCTCAAACTGTAGCGCATCAGCTTCCATTATACCCCATTTCAAGGTCGAGTCATCTCATAAGAGGGGACCATTCTCCCTGGAGAAAATGTATTGGCTTTTACCAACCTAGCAACCGGATTGAATGATTTGAAATGAGGTTTACAGTTCACAATTATTACATCTACGGGTCAGCCACTCTGAATATAACCAGCCCATGTAGGCAGATTTAGCTGCGAAAATACTAAATTCTCACCCATTGCCAATTTGCAAGCTGTCATGCTCATTGACATCTGAAATACAACACATCCTCATCTCAAGCTTTGGCTTCAATGTCTATTTTTTTAATTTATTTTTTATTTTACTTGGCAAGCAAGTTAAGAACAAATTCTTATGTTTAATGGTGGCCTAGGAACATTGGGTTAACTGCCTTGTTCAGAGGCAGAATGACAGATTTCTACCTTGTCAGCTCAGGGATTCAATCTTGCAACCTTTCGGTTACTAGTCCAACGCTCTAACGACTAGGCTACCCTGCCGCCCCAATGTATGGGCAGTTGCCTTAATCGAAAAACCTTTATCGTATGTCTTTTACACAAAATGGTCTACATCTGAAAGAAAGAAATCATGTCTAGATGACTTACGCTGTGTTCCCATTATCCAAAGAACTTAAGAAGAGAACGACTGAATGGAGAAAAACAACACATTTGGCCAGGAGGGAAATAGCACCGTTATGTTGGCCTCTTTTTTTCAACCACGGAACAATATTAATGATCAAAGTGTTATTTATTCTGATAATAGAACATTTCATATGCCTACAATTACTTTTTCCCGGGAACAGAAGAAAAATACCTACTTGGAGGTATTTCCACACTTAGCTACTTCAGTAAAAACTGAATGGGAGACGTGTTCTGCAGAAGAAAAGCATCGGCCTTTGTACTGTAAGTTATATTCATAATGGCTTCAATAGACATGCAGGTTTACTTCCGGTGAGTCATGTTGATATGACCTGTCATTATGGTTACTGAAGTTGAATGCGTCATGAAAAGGTGTGATTACAAGCAGAATACATGTTACTGTGACATTTTGTCACGTCCTGACCGGAGATTGCTTTGTATGTTTCTATTTTTTAGTTTGGTCAGGGTGTGATGTGGGTGGATATTCTATGTTTTGTTCTATGTTTGTATTTCTATGTGTTTGGCCTGGTATGGTTCACAATCAGAGGCAGCTGTCAATCGTTGTTTCTGGTTGAGAACTATACTTAGGTATCCTGTTCCCACCTGGTGTTTGTGGGTAGTTGTTTTCTGTTTCGTGTCTGCTCCAGCCAGAACTGTCTTTGTTATTGCTGTGTTCATTACAAAAAATATAGACACATACCACGCTGCACCTTGGTCCTCTCCTTCCAACAGCCGTTACACATTTTCCAATTAGCATATAGTAAAATGTTCATGGATGGCAAACTCAAGGTTCGCTCAGAACACAGAGCCTCCATTGCTCTAATAATGTTGTGCAGTCTGGTCATCACTTAAAGATTAGCAAAAGCCTAGCGGGCCAGTAACTGAAAGGTTGCTGGTTTGAAACCCAGAGTCGATTAGGTGAAAAATCTGTCGATGTGCCCTTGAGCAAGGCACTTAACCCTAATTACTCCTGTAAATCACTCTGGAGCAGAGTGTTCTACTAAACGACTAAACTGTAAAAGTAAGTGCAGTGGCTTGTATTCATGGATGCCAAGGGAAACCAGGTTTTCCCCCAAAAACATCAAATACAAAATTACAAAATAAAAAATATTTGATCTGTTATTTTACCAGGTAAGTTGACTGAGAACACGTTCTCATTTGCAGCAACGACCTGGGGAATAGCTACAGGGGAGAGTAGGGGGATTAATGAGCCAATTGTAAACTGGGGATTATTAGGTGACCGTGATGGTTTTACAGCCAGATTGGAAATTTAGCCAGGACACCGGGGTTAACACCCCTACTCTTACGATAAGTGCCATGGGATCTTTAATGACCTCAGAGACTCAGGACACCCGTTTAACGTCCCATCCGAAAGATGGCACCCTACACAGGGCAGTGTCCCCAATCACTGCCCTGGGGCATTGGGATATTTTTTAGACCAGAGGAAAGAGTGCCTCCTACTGGCCCTCCAACACCACTTCCAGCAGCATCTGGTCTCCCATCCAGGAACTGACCAGGACCAACACTGCTTAGCTTCAGAAGCAAGCCAGCAGTGGTTCGTCTCTCTGATTCATAATTTTCCCTCGATTCGCAAGAGGCTGAATGTATTTCACCAGAGACAGTGAAACAGCACGTCTCTGTATGTGTAGACCATCTATCTGATGTGGTCTAGTCCAAAAGAGACATTGTTGCTGCCTGTAGCATTGAATGGAAGGGAAGCTTGCATTCAATGCTAAACACCTTCGCCCGCTTTGAGGATAACACAGTGCCAACGATGCTGCCCGCTACCAAGGACTGTGGGCTCTCCTCCGTGGCTGACGTGAATAAGACATTTAAGCATGTTAACCCTTGCAAACCCTTGCAAGCCCAGACGGAATCCCTAGCCGCGTTTTCAGAGCATGCGCAGACCAGCTGGTTGGAGTGTTTACGGACATGCTCCCCACATGCTTCAAGATGGCCACCATTGTTCCTGTACCCAAGAAAGCAAAGGTAACTGAACTAAATGACTATCACCCTGTAGCACTCACTTCTGTAATCATGAAGTGCTTTGAGAGACTCGTCAAGGATCATATCACCTCTACCTTAAGTGACACCCTAGACCCACTTCAATTTGCTTACCGCCCCAATAGATCCACAGACGATGCAATAGCCATCACACTGCACACTGCCTTATCCCATCTGGACAAGAGGACTACCTACAGTATGTAAGAATGCTGTTCACTGACTATAGCTCAACATTCAACACCATAGTACCCTCCAAGCTCATCATTAAAATTGAGGCCCTGGGTCTGAACTCTGCCCTGTGCGATTGGGTCCTGGACTTCCTGACAGGCCGCCCCCAGGTGGTGAAGGTAAGAAAACAACACCTCCACTTTGCTGATCCTTAACACTAGGGCCCCACAGGGGTGTGCTGAGCCCCCTGTACTCCCTGTTAACCCATTACTGTGTGGCCATGCACACAACTGTAGTAGGCTTGATTGAGGGCTCTGGGAGTGTGGTGCCAGAAAAATACCCTCTCACTCAATGTCAATAAAACAAAGGAGATGATCGTGGACTTCAGGAAACAGCAGAGGGTGCACCACCCTATCCACATCGACAGGACAGTAGTGGAGAAGGTGGAAAGCTTTAAGTTCCTTGGCGTACACATCACGGACAAACTGAAATGGTCCACCCACACAAACAGTGTGGTGAAGAAGGCGCCACATCGCCTCTTCAACCTCAGGAGGCAAACTACTTGCCCTCCAGGACAACAACCACCCGAGCCACTGCCTGTTGACCCCGCTATCATCCAGCAGGCGAGGTCAATACAGGTGCATCAAAGCTGGGACTGAGAGACTGAAGAACAGTTTCTATCTCAAGGCCATCAGACTGTTAAATAGCCATCACTAGCACATTAGAGGCTGCTGCCTGTAAACATAGACTTGAAATCACTGGCCACTTAAATAATGGAACACTAGTCACTTTAATAATGTTTACATACAGTTGAAGTCGGAAGTTTACATACACTTAGGTTGGAGGCATTAAAACTAATTTTTCAATCACTCCACAAATGTCTTGTTAACAAACTATAGTTTTGGCTAGTCGGTTAGGACATCTACTTTGTGCATGACACAAGTCATTTTTCCAAAAATTGTTTACAGACAGATTATTTCACTTATAATTCACTGTATCACAATTCCAGTGGGTCAGAAGTTTACATACACTATGTCATGGCTTTAGAAGCTTCTGATAATTTACATAATTTGAGTCAATTGGAGGTGTACCTGTGGATGCATTTCAAGGCCTACCTTCAAACTCAGTGCCTCTTTGCTTGAAATCATGGGAAAATTAAAAGAAATCAGCCAAGACCTCAGAAAGAAATTGTAGACATCCACAAGTCTGGTTCATCCTTGGGAGCAATTTCCAAATGCCTGAAGGTACCACATTAATCTGTACAAACAATAGTACGCAAGTATAAACACCATGGGACCACGCAGCCGTCATACCGCTCAGGAAAGAGATGCGTTCTATCTCTTAGCGATGAACGTAATTTGGTGCGAAAAGTGCAAATCAAACCCAGAACATCAGCAAAGGACCTTGTGAAGATGCTAGAGGAAACAGGTACAAAAGTATCTATATCCACAGTAAAACGAGTCGACATAACCTGAAAGGCCACAGAGCAAAGAAGAAGCCACTGCTCCAAAACCGCCATAAAAAAGCCAGACTATGTTTTGAAACTGCACATGGGGACAAAGATCGTACTTTTTGAAGAAATGTCCTCTGGTCTGATGAAACAAAATTAGAACTGTTTGACCATAATGACCATCGTTATGTTTAGAGGTAAAAGGGGGAGGCTTTCAGGCCGAAGAACACCATCCCAACGGTGAAGCACGGGGGTGGCAGCATCATGTTGTGGGGGTGCTCTGCTGCAGGAGGGACTGGTGCACTTCACAAAATAGATGGCATCATGAGGTAGGAAAATGATGTGGATATATTGAAGCAACATCTCAAGACTTCAGTCAGGAAGTTAAAGCTTGGTTGCAAATGGGTCTTCCAAATGGACAATGACCCCAAGCATACTTCCAAAGTTGTGGCATAATGGCTTAAGGACAACAAAGTCAAGGTATTGGAGTGGCCATCACACAGCCCTGACTTCAATCCTATAAAAACGTGTTGGCAGAACTGAAAAAGCGTGTGCGAGCAAGGAGGCCTACAAACCAGACTCAGTTACACCAGCTCTGTCAGGAGGAATGGGATAAAATTCACCCAATTTATTGTGGGAAGCTTGTGGAAGGGTACCGGAAACGTTTGACCCAAATTAAGCAATTTAAAGGCAATGCTACCAAATACTAATTGAGTGTATGTAAACTTCTGACCCACTGGGAATGTGATAAAAGAACTAAAAGGTGAACTAAATCATTCTCTACTATTATTCTGACATTTCACATTCTCAAAGTGGTGATCCTAACTGACCAAAAAACAGGGAATTTTTACTCAGATTAAATGCCAGGAATTGTGAAAAACTGAGTGTAAATGATTGTAAATGTTTTTGGGCTAAGGTGCATTTAAACTTACGACTTCAACTGTATTTTGCGTTGCTCATCTCATATGTATATACTGTATTCTATTCTCCTGTATCTTAATCTATGCGGCTCTGACATTGCTCGTCCATATATTTATATATCCTTAATTCCATTCCTTTACTTTAGATGTGTGTATTGTTGTGAATTTGTTTCATATTACCTTATAGATATTACTGCACTGTTGGAGCTAGAAATACAAGCATTTTGCTACCCCCGCAATAACATCTGCTTAACACGTGTATGTGACCAAAACAATTTGATTTGAATGTCAAGAGTTTTAGTTTATTACAAATAAATAAAACATGAAAAGTCAATAAGGATTCAACCATTTTATTATGGCCTAAATGAGTTCAGGAGTCAAAATGATCTTAAATCAAATAATACATTTATTTAAAAATAAATACAATAGATACATTTAATGGCTACCTTGTTTCTGTACACCACACATGCAATTATCTATAAGGTGAATTTCAAACATAGATTCAACCACAAAGACCAGGGAGGTTTTCCAACCTTTACAGAATACAAAACATGCAGCATCCTGTTTCCATTTTGTTAAAAACCTTTACTTAACTAGGCAAGTCAATTATGAACAAGTTCTTATTAACAATGACGGCCTACTAAGAGGCAAAAGCCTCCTTAGACGGGGGCTGGGATTAAAAAGAGAGACACCACAACACTACATACAGAGCAACACATGACAACAAAGTATGGTGGAAACACAACATGACAACAACACAGTAGCGACACAACATGGCAGCAGCACAAACATGGTACAAACATTGTTAGGCACAGACAACAGCACAAAGGGCAAAAAGGTAGACAACAATAAATCAAGCGAAGCAGCCACATCTGTCAGTATGAGTGTCCATGATTGAGTCTTTGAATGAACAGATGGAGATAAAACTGTCCAGTTTGAGTGTTTTTTGTAGCTCATTCCAGTCGCTAGCTGCAGCAAACTGAAAAGAGGAGCAGCCCAGAGATGTGTGTGCCTTGGGGACCTTTAACAGAATGTGACTGGCAGAACAGGTGTTGTATGTAACGTTTGGGGGTGTCCGTAGGTATCTCAGATAGGGGGGAGTGAGGCCAAAGAGGGTTTTATCAATGCACCCTATACTCCTCTGTAAACTGGCTATGACTGTATACCTGATGCAAGACCCACTGGTTGATGCTTATTTACGTGTCCTATAAGGAGCATTGGTGTAAAATCTGATGGCTGAATGGTAAAGTACAGTGAGCTGCTCAAGAGCACGTTTACATGCCGATCTATAAATTACGTCTCTGTAATCTAGCATGGGCAGGATGGTCATCGGAATCAGGGTTAATTTGGCACCTGGGGTGAAAGAGGAGTGATTACGATAGAGGAAACCAAGTCGAGATTGAACCTGTTTGCAACAAGGCACTAAAGTAATACTGCAAAGCAATTCACTTTTTGTCCTGAATACAAAGTGTTATGTTTGGGGCAAATCCAATACAGTACCACTCTCCATATTTTCAAGCATTGTGGTGGCTGCATCATGTTATTGGTATGCTTGTAATCGTTAAGGACTGGGGAGGTTTTCAGAGAAACAATTTACGGAATAGAGCCAAGCACAGGAAAAATCTGGTTCAGTCTGTTTTCCGCCAGGCACTGGGAGATTAATTCTCTTTTCAGCAAAACAGTAATCTAAAACACAAGGCCAATCTACACTGGAGTTGCTTACCAAGAAGACAGTGAATGTTCCTGAGTGGCTCAGTTACAGTTTTAACTTAAATCTACTTGACAATCTACAGTATAGCAACACCTGAAAATGGTTGAATAGCTAAAAATGAAAATATATGGCAAGAGCTACAAATGGTTGTCTTGCAATGATCAACAACCAATCAGAGCTTGAAGAATTTTGAAAAGAATAATGGGCAAATGTGCCACAATCCAGGTGTGTAAAGTGCTTAGAAACGTACCCAGAAAGTCTGACAGCTGTTATTGCTGCCAAAGGTGCTTCTACAAAGTATTGACTCAGGGGCATGAATACTTATGTAAATTAAATATTTATGTATTTCATTTACAGTAAATTTGCAAAAAAATCTAAAAACATGTTTTCCCTTAGTCCTTATAAATTTGATTTATTAGGATCCCCATTGGTCGACGCCAACGGGGACAGCTAGTCTTACTGAGCTATGACACAACAAAAATACATTTCAATTCACAACTTAAAAACATGAACTGTGTGTGTGTGTGTGTGTGTGTGTGTGTGTGTTTGTGTGTGTGTGTGTGTGTGTGTGTGTGTGTGTGTGTGTGTGTGTGTGTGTGTGTGTGTGTGCGTGTGTGCGTGTGTGTGTGCGTGTGTGCGTGTGTGTGTGTGTGTGTGTGTGTGTGTGTGTGTGTGTGTGTGTGTGTGTGTGTGTGTGAGAGGATATCTGTTTTTCTGGGTATAGGTAGGGTGGTTTGGGTGGGTGCATCATACGGCCTCCTTGCTCGCACATGCTTTTTGAGTTCTGCTCATACATTTTCTATAGGATTTGAGGTCAGGGCTTTGTGATGGCCACTCTAATACCTTGACTTTGTTGTCCTTAAGCCATTTTGCCACAACTTTGGAAGTATGCTTGAGGTCATTGTCCATTTGGAAGACCCATTTGCAACCAAGCTTTAACTTCCTGACTGATGTCTTGAGATGTTGCTTCAATATATCCACATAATTGTCCTACCTCATGATGCCATCTATTTTGTGAAGTGCACCAGTCCCTCCTGCAGCAAAGCACTCCCACAACATGATGCTGCACCCCCGTTGGGATGGTGTTCTTCGGCTTGCAAGCCTCCCCCTTTTTCCCTCCAAAAATAACGATGGTCATTATAGCCAAACAGTTCTATTTTTGTTTCATCAGACCAGAGGACATTTCTCCAAAAACAATATTTGTCCCCATGTGCAGTTGCAGACCGTAGTATGTCTTTTTTATGGCTGTTTTGGATCAGTGGATTCTTCCTTGCTGAGAGGCCTTTCAGGTTATGATGATATGGGACTTGTTTTACTGTGGATATAGATACTTATGTATCTGTGTCCTTTAGCATCTTCACAAGATCCTTTGCTGTTGTTCTGGGACTGATTTGCACTTTTCCCACCAAAGTACGTTAATCTCTAGGAGACAGAACATGTCTCCTTCCTGAGCGGTATGACGGCTGCGTGGTCCCATGGTGTTTATATTTGCGTAATATTGTTTGTACAGATGAACGTGGTACCTTCATTGCTCCCAAGGATGAACCAGACTTGTGGAGGTCTCCAATTTTTTTCTGAGGCACTGAGTTTGAAGGTAGGCCTTGAAATACATCCACAGGTACACCTCCAATTGACTCAAATTATGTCAACTAGGCTATCAGAAGCTTCTAAAGCCATGACATTCTTTTCTGGAATTTTCCAAGCTGTTTATAGGCACAGTCAACTTAGTGTATGTAAACTTCTGACAACTGGAATTATGATACAGTGAGTTAGAAGTGAAATAATCTGTCTGTAAACAATTGTTGGAAAAATTACTTGTGTCATGCACACAACTGACCTAACTGACATTCCAAAACTATAGTTTGTTAACAAGAAACTTGTGGAGTGGTTGAAATGAGTTTTAATGACTCCAACCTAAGTGTATGTAAACTTTCGACTTCAACTGTATATTATTATGGGCTGTTTTCAGCCCTCTCAGAGACAGACATAATATGGAAAAAATAAAACAAAGCAAGAATAAAAAATATACAGTCATCAGTCGATTAATCAGTTGATGTGTTTGTGTGTGTGTGTGTGTTGCGGGGTTGAACCTACAAACCAGTAAGCTTGGAAAATGAGCCTGTAATATTGGATGTAAGCAATAAACTTTCCTCTTGGCTCATTCCAGAACAGATACCTTCTGCTTAATCCTCAGGAACTTGACTACTATTAGCCTGGGCCTGTCACCTGGGCCGGTGGTGGGTTTTCCAATCCTGTGGTGTGGTCCACCTCAATTTTCCTGTGGTCCATCTTCAGAGTTTCTTCGAGATCATTTCGCTCACTTTGTCCTCAGATTCTATCCAGGTTTCCTGTGGAGTTTTTCCATCCACAACCATGTTGTTCCTCCTTTTGTTCTGATTTTTCCGTCATTGTTATCATGGATTCATCTGGTAATTCTCCTGTTTCAACTCATCGAGCTGACCCTGGGAGAACTGCAAACTGTTCTTCAGGTCCTGGACCTCTCTGGTCAGGTCGGCCATTCCTTTATTAGTTGACTCCACCAGTATTTGGACTAAACACTTGAAGCTGTTTTCTTGTTGTTGTAACAACTGCTCATGGAACTATTTTGGTTCATTTAAAAGATCCTTCACCTGTGATAGAGAGACACCACTGTCCTCGACGGTACTCACGCCGACTTTGGTCTTTGTCATGGTAGCTATGTAGGTTACGTTGTTACTCCTCACAGTTCCAGGCAGGACAGGTCACAGGGAATATTGAAAACAACAACAATAAACAGCAGAGATCTAGACAGCCACAAGCCCAGGACAATCCGCAGTCCTATCCACAATGGTTAATCGTGTTGCAGGCTGGGTTCAAGCCCTTAAGGAAACCCCAGCTAGCTTGATAGGCAGCTCGCTAGCAGCTAGGCTAGCTGCTACGCCAAATAGCTCCTTCGGTGATCCTGCCTTGGTCGGTAGGATCACTGGACAGATAGCAGCGGTCCAAGCAACTGATGCCAACCACGTGGAGGGATCCAAACTCAAAAGTTAGCTAGCTAGTAACCAAACATTTTCAATAGAATTTCAAAACCTTCCAAAACAACAAACCAGGCTCTCCCTCATTCCTCGTATGGGGTATTGTGTGTAAGGTGATAAAAAACACAACAAAATGTGGATTATGTCAAGGGGTATGAATACTTTCTGAAGGCACTGTACACTATACACATAGCATGTGCTTGGGTACCATCTTGACATTTCTGATCTGCTTGCCTCAATAAATTCATGCTAGAAAATTGGACACCAGGATTTGTATCTAGTCTCTTAATAATTGCATAACGCTGCAAGTTAGACACACGTTCATTATAGTCATACTAAGTGGTGAGGCAATGCTTGTTACCTTGACTACATCCTCTAGACTCACGTGGCCAGTTGCATTTAGTCACATAATATTGGAGTGAGATTATTTGTAAGTCGCTCTGGATAAGAGCGTCTGCTGAATGACTTAAATGTAAATGTAAATGTAATAAATATGGTTTATTATATTCAACATCATTTCTACATAATGGCTGGATAACTTCCATCCAAGTACAAATAGTGACCTCTCATCTTCAGCCGATGGGGATTTCCACCAAACTACACTCTTGCTGGAAGACCGACTTGCGGCCAAGAATCAGCCTCCTGGTAAAACACTATTTTCATGTCATCTGAACATAACACGGGTTCCAATGAAAGTGCTAATGCTGTTTATCAAACACCAGCCGGTGCTGTGGTCAGACTGCATGGGTGTGAGAGCCCAGCCGGTGCTGTGGTCAGACTGCATGGGTGTGAGAGCCCAGCCGGTGCCCTGGTCAGGCTGCATGGGTGTGAGAGCCCAGTCGGTGCTGTGGTCAGACTGCATGGGTGTGAGAGCCCAGCCGGTGCTGTGGTCAGACTGCATGGGTGTGAGAGCCCAGCCGGTGCTGTGGTCAGACTGCATGGGTGTGAGAGCCCAGCCGGTGCTGTGGTCAGACTGCATGGGTGTGAGAGCCCAGCCGGTGCTGTGGTCAGACTGCATGGGTGTGAGAGCCCAGTCGGTGCTGTGGTCAGACTGCATGGGTGTGAGAGCCCAGTCGGTGCTGTGGTCAGACTGCATGGGTGTGAGAGCCCAGCCGGTGCTGTGGTCAGACTGCATGGGTGTGAGAGCCCAGTCGGTGCTGTGGTCAGACTGCATGGGTGTGAGAGCCCAGCCGGTGCTGTGGTCAGACTGCATGGGTGTGAGAGCCCAGCCGGTGCTGTGGTCAGACTGCATGGGTGTGAGAGCCCAGCCGGTGCTGTGGTCAGACTGCATGGGTGTGAGAGCCCAGTCGGTGCTGTGGTCAGACTGCATGGGTGTGAGAGCCCAGTCGGTGCTGTGGTCAGACTGCATGGGTGTGAGAGCCCAGTCGGTGCTGTGGTCAGACTGCATGGGTGTGAGAGCCCAGCCGGTGCTGTGGGCAGACTGCATGGGTGTGAGAGCCCAGCCGGTGCTGTGGTCAAACTGCATGGGTGTGAGAGCCCAGTCGGTGCTGTGGTCAGACTGCATGGGTGTGAGAGCCCAGCCGGTGCTGTGGTCAGACTGCATGGGTGTGAGAGCCCAGCATGCGCTGTAACGGTTTGCTTCAAATGTAAGCTATAGGGTCTTGACTTCAACATTAATGTGTCACTTTTAATAACACTGCAACCCACGATGGAGTCAGTCACCTAGAACCCCAACTGATCTTACTGTGTTAAAAAAACATTTTTTATTCAACTAGACTTACAACTCATGTGGAAAAAGCATTTCATTTCAAGTATCTGTTCTCAATACTATGATTGTTAGACAAAAGTTAGACAAAACCTGATTGCTCAAAGTACAGAGGTCTATACAGCTGTGGTTTTACTTTTTATTGAAGACAAAACCGTAAGCCCTATAAAAAAAAATCCTGACACAGAGCTAAGGTTTTCAGTTTGGTCTGCATGCACTGCATGACTCAATCAGGTTCCGCCCTGGCACCTCCCATTGCACTAGCAACAAGGACACACCGATATTTAATCAAATTAGCAGGGCTATAACTGCTGTGTCTGCAAGGTCTCCTCGTCCACTGGCAGAGGAGGGGGAGGGGGGGGGGCGAGGAGGGAGGACTGAGGAGGGAGGACTGATGTTGTGGCTGCTAAGTGACTTAAGTGCCAGAAGAGGGCAAAAAACACGGCCCATTAATTTTCAAATTAAGTATTCCCTGCAGGCACTGGTTTTGTCCTTAGTCGTAAAGGGATTGACATGGAGGTTATGGTCCCTGTGTTTCATCTCCAGGCCTTGTCTTATCAACTCCCCTCAGGTTTGATACCAGTGTCTGGGTGTCTCTGCTGCGCTATAGCCAATTAACATGCTGGAGTGATGAGCTGCACCACACATCGCGGAATATGTCTGAGCCTGCCTCTCTGATTGTTCTAATTGTCGGGAGTTCTCATTAACTGAAGTCGATAAGAGTGTTGGTGCAGGATAGCACAGTATGTGTGGAAGCATGTTTTTGCTTACGCCGTACAATCAGTGTGGACGAGAAATGATGTGTTTTGAGCGGGACAGATCTGTATTTTAGTTTGAGTGTTTGCCTTTTCTTATACAATAATGAATGAGGTGTCAGTGGCTCACAAATGGCGATGATCGCCTCTGTCAATGGTTCATTAAACCCCAATAATGACCATTG